>NW_026988472.1:40510000-41067500 GCF_030222135.1 Aotus nancymaae
TATAAAACTAAAATTGGCTATTTAAAAATTTTTATGTTTTTCTGAGTGTTCTTTCAAACTGTTGCTGTGGCCTCTCAGTATTGCTGTTTTCTTTTTTATTAGATTCCATGGATGTCAAGAAGGAGAATCAAGAGAAAACTCCTCAGTCAAGTATGTCTTTTGTACAGAGAGGTAGATTTTAAAGTAATTTAATACAACATAGTTTTCTTCCTCACTAGTGTTAAAATTAATTTTAAGTGCACATTTTCTTATTTTATTTTCTTGTTGTACAGTCTGTATACAGTAAACATCTATAAATATAAAATATAAGTAATAAGAAAGGTCAAAAGTTGTATTTTATTTTGAAAATTTTACTTTGGTTTTACTCAGAGATGAGTTGATATGGATTAAGTAAAAAGGTAACTTAGTGTATTTCAGTGCAAATTTTCCTAAATTATAGGTATCTAGTTATTAATTGCCATATATTACTAATTTAAAATAGTTTGATTATTAGCAAAAACTTTTCTAAAATTATAGTCAATGTGAAAGTTTTTTTCATAGTCAGAATACAGTTCAGTGGTTAGGAGCTTATAGGCATTGTGGAGGGTCTGACAGACCCATCCTAGAATCCTGTTCTCACTCCTTACTGGCCATGTGACCTTGGGCACATTACTCAACATCTCTTAGACTCTTTTTGTTCTTCTTTCTTTGAGACAGAGTCTCATTCTGTCGCCCAGGCTGGAGTGCAGTAACGCGATCTCAGCTTACTGCACCCTCCGCCTTCTGGGTTCAAGTGATTCTCGTGCCTCAGCCTCCCAAGTAGCTGAGACTACAGGTGTGTGCCACCATGCCTGGCTAGTTTTTGTATTTTTAGTAGAGATGGGGTTTCACTATGCTGGCCAGGCTGGTCTTGAACTCCTGACCTCAGGTGATTTACCTGCCTTGGCCTCCCAAAATGCTGGGATTACAGGTGTGAGCCACCAAGCCCAGCTCTTTTTTCTTCTTTATAACACAGGGATAATGATGGTACTTATATCATGGTACTACTAGAAATAAACAGAGGAAATGCATTTAAAGCACCTAATATAATGCCTACGCATATAGTAAGTGTTCAGTAAATGTTAACTTTATTTATTAATTCTTGTTTTAAGTTCCTTATTGTGAACAGCATATGCATAATACTGCATCAGAGACACTCAAGAGATATAATAGAATCTGATGCATTGGCTTGCTCTTAAGGAAATGAGAAAATAAGTCATATGTACACAAAAGGCATTAAAAAATAACATAGCAAACTATTGTTTTACCAGACATTTCTAGATATTTCTTGCCCCTTGTATTTCTGTTGTATCTGACCTGCCAGCCCCAGTGTGGAGCAGTCCGCCCTATGACTTTCTGTTGCTACATGAAGATTGCCTATAGAGGTAATCCCCATGGAATTATTTTCTCTCACTATAGCTGGGCCCTCAGAGCTCCTTTAACTCTCTTTCCCATGGCCTTATTTGTTCTTCAGCTCTTCCTTGTGACCTCCATATCCTCTGAGGAAATGAAAACCATTGAATTAGACTGTTCTTTATCCCTACAAACTCCTCTCCATCTGTTTTAAAAAATATAACAGCTTTACTGTGATATAATTCACATATCATACAATTCACCTATTTAGAGTGCACAATTCAGTGGTTTTCAGTATGTTCACAGAGTTGTGCAACCACAACCGCAGTCAATTTTAAAACATTTTGATCCCCCTAAAAAGAAACCCTGTACCCATTAACAATACTCTTCATTTCCCCCTAGTGCCTCCTCTCTCCCCCAGCTCTAGGCAAATACTGATCTACTGTCTCTATAGATTTTCCCATTCTAGACTCTTAATTAAAAAAAGAGATTACTTAAATTGATAGTCATCTGCAGATATTTCTCAGGCCTGGACCCTAACATCCTATTTTAGAAATCAGTGAGTGACTACCAGAAGGTAAGCTCCAACAGAGCCAGAGTTTTCATCTGTTTTATTAACTGATGCGTCTGCAGTACCTAGGACAGTGCCTGGAACATACTGATAACCTGCTGTGGGAATCCGGTCATGAACAATACAGATATGATTCCTTCCCTCTTTTATTGACTGACTGATTGAGTGAGACAAGGTCTCACTCTGTCACCCAGGGAGGAGTGCAGCAGCATGATCATGGCTCATTGCAGCTTTGACCTTCTGGGCTCAAGTGATCCTCTCACTTCAGCCTCCCAAGTATATGGGACTACAGGTGTGTGCCACTATGCCTGGCAATTTTTAACAATTTTTTATAGAGACAGGGTCTCCCTCTGTTTCCCAGGCTGGTATTGAACTCCTGGGCTCAAGCAATCTTCCCTCCTCCGCCTCTCAAAGTGCTGGTATTAAAGGTGTGAGCCACTGCACCCAGCCTCTTACCCTCTTTGAGCTTAGTGGGCAAGATAGAAATTAACAGATGCCTAATTACAGTTGTGATAAATGCTGTGAAGTAGTGGACGCTGATCATTCAGCTGAGAAACTTCTTCTCTAGGTATTTTGCCCATCTTCACATAGCTTGTGAACTCAAGGAGAGCACTGGTGGAAGACATAATTCTGATTACTCTAGGGAAGACCAGGGCAGCTTGTACGGTTTATATTCAGTGCAAAAAGATGTTGGAGCTAATGTGTGGACTTGAATAGAATACAGGTAAAACAAGAAGAGAGACCATGGGCATGTGTGAGTAACAATCAGATCACAAGGTTATGTATGTATCATATCAGTTCCCAGGGCTCTCTTCTGAGATTGAATACTGTGCCCACCCCAGTCTGTCAATGGAGACATGATGCAGAGTCAGACTGGGACCTCAGGCTTAACTAAGACTTTCTGACTATTTTGGCTTCTGGTTGGGAATTCCAGTTGTGGTATTGATGTAGATGTGTCAAGTCTAAACTAAATTAGTAAAGTCTGGAGCTTTGTATGTTTCCGCTGTGTTATTGGTAGAGTTCTTAGCATGTGGGGCAGCCAAGATGAACAGTTTTATCAAGATGATTAAGAATTTTGCCTTACAGAAAAAGGAAAAAAAAAAAACCTGAGGTTCCAAATGGCAAATGCTGCATATGGTCATTAACTAGTAAATTATATTGTAGAGCACTAGTATAAAGGATTTGCTAGCTCAAACTGTAGCCCATTCAGACACAAATGGTAATAGAATATTTTTAAAATTTGTGTTATGGAGATGGATTAAGTATTTTCTAATATTGCTGAAAAAATTTACCAATGTTATTGGTTTATGGAAGAGTATTCTTTGGGTATTCATTTCCTGCTTGTTATTTCTGACTCACACTCTTTTCCTCCAGGGATGTCAGCTCTTTAATGACATCATCCATCTTAAGTAAATGTTTTTTTTTGTTTTTTTTGTTTTTTTTTTTTTGAGATGGAGTCTCCCTCTGTTGCCCAGGTAGGAGTGCAGTGGCATGATCTTGGCTCACTGCAACCTCTGCTTCCACCTTCTGGGTTCAAGTGATTCTTCTGCCTTAGCCTCCTGAGTAGCTGGGAGGCACCTGCCATGACACCCAGCTATTTTTTTTTTTTTTTTTTTTTTTTGAGACAGAGTCTTGCTCTGTTGCCAGGCACCACGCTGGAATGCAGTGGCACAATCTCAGCTCACTTCAATCTCCGCCTCCTGGGTTCAAGCAATTCTCCTGCCTCAGCCTCCCTAGTAGCTGGGACTACAGGCACACGCCACCACGTCCAGCTAATTTTTGTATTTTTTGGTAGAGACGGAGTTTCACCATGTTGCCCAGGATGGTCTCGATCTCTTGACCTTGTGATCCGTCCACCTCGGCCTCCCAAAGTGCTGGGATTACAGGCGTGAGCCACCATGCCCAGCCTTTTTTTTTTTTTTTTTTAAAAGTAGGGATGAGGTTTTGCCATGTTGGCCAGGCTGGTCTTGAACTCCTGACCTCAAGTGATCCACCCACCTTGGCCTCCCAAGTTACAAGAGTGAGCCAGTGTGCCTGGCTGATTTTGTTCTTTTTTAATGCTCTCCAAGATCATTTGGTGGTAGAGCTTCACTTAGAATCTTGGGTCTCCTGATTTTCAGGTTAGTGGTAGGGGGAATCACTGACACAGCTGGTCTGTTTAGTTTTGAAGTCATGGATTTTGGTTTTCACTTTTGACAAAGCTATTCAGTATCAATTTAAACACCACTGTGACTTCTAGTTTTATAACATGCCATTTATTGAGTGACTTACATATATGCCAGTTTATTTAGCTCTTAGCATATCTAGTGTAATGTACATTACTTTTCCCATTTTATAAATGTACATGGTACTAGATATGCTCTCAGCATAGCTCTCATAGCTGAGAGCATATCTAGTACCATGTACATTACTTTTCCCATTCTTAACACTCTTTGATGCCTGATTTTCAATGCTGGTAGTGCTTGCTTCACATCATCTGGAAGTGGAATCAAACCCAGTATTTTCTTTTAAATGAAGCAGTCTCTTAGATCTACTAAATAAAAGCAAGGTGCAAAATGTTATGTGTGACATGCTTAATACCACATACAATATGTATACATATTGTATGTATACATAGAAATGCATACACACATATGTAATGGTGGCACACTGGAGCTGGCTCACACCAGCTTGGGAGAGCCAATTCTGCACATCTTTTCCCAATTTCATGGTTCGTGGTTTTACCTTGGCACCTTACAGTCAACCATGGTGGTTGTATTTAAACCACAGAAATCTGCAAACACTATCAGTCAGGTTTTTTGTTGTATTTTCCAGAAAGCTGGTTGTTAAACAATTATCAGCACTCTGTGGGTTTTTTTTTGTTTGTTTTTGTTTTTTTGCAAAGAGGGAGTCATCTAAGTATAATATCTTTTATAGGAAATATAAGAAGCTAGTAAACGTAGATTGTTCCAGGAAAGAGAACTGTCAAACCCAGTATTTTTATAGTGAGGAAATTTAACAAGAGCATAGAAAAACCTCATGAATGATGAGAATTAAGCATCATGTGAATTACTAGTACTTTCACTACTATCATCAAACCTTTTTCTCAGTGTGTTGACAGTCTGGCTGGCACAGTGAATTGATATGTTCAAGCCAGGCAATGTGCTCTGCTTTTTGATCTTCTCCTCTAACGTTATAATATGTCATGAAGACTAAGTGAGGAAGGACAGCAAGAGTCTGTAGAAAATATAGGTCATTAAAATAATCCTTATTAGTGACTGTACTGATGACTGGCTTATTGCTTTGTTCTGCCACCATCTTCTTGTCACTCTGAATGGAGATCTAGTAGTCCATTGAGAAACTACTCTGGTTTCTGGACTTTTTCTTGCCATAAAGCATTGCAGGGGTGAAATTCTGTTTGACCGCACACTAAACACCTTTAGCTTCCCATGAATAATGAACAAGTGCTTTCATACTAATGGAATGAAGTGGTGAAAACATATTAAATAAATTTATTTTAGAGACAGATACGGGTAGACTTTGCTATTACTTTTTAACAGTTTCTTTGGTTATTTCTGACATTCACAATTTTAGAATCACTGTGTTGTAGTCCACATTACATTAAGAGTATCTAGTTTGTAATTTATGTGTGAACCACTATTATCAGGATATTGTCTTATTTTTTATTTTTATGCTGTTTATGAAATGTAGATCAGGACGTTTGCATCTACTCTTTTGGAAGTTTTTTTTTTGTTTTTTTTTTTAAGAGGCATGGAACTAAAACCCATTTTAATCCTGAAAGTTGTATATACTAAAGAGTTACATTGTGTATGCTTTACAAAACTATTTTGTACATGTGTTTTTTCCAGATGATTTCCCCTGGGAGGAGTATTTGAAAGAGACTGGGTCTATAAGTGCTCCTTCAGAGTGCTTCCGTCAGGTATGCCAGAATTCTGTAGATGTTTGTTAAACTATTAACTTGTTGGAGGATGTCTGTGTGATTGTTAGATTCTGGTAGTGTGAGGAGACAGTGGGATTGTGGTAGTGACACTTAAGAGCCAGATGGTCTCTTTGCATTCATTAATTAAGAACTTCTGTGTGTCAGGTATACTAAACTTTATGATTGCCCATCTGGTGGGAAAGGCAGACATGTAAATAAATAATTATTAGAAGTGTGATAACTCCATACTGGAAGGGCTCACAGGAGAGACACTATTTGAGATGGTTGGAATAGGGGGAAGGCTATTCCAGGCAGAGAGAACATCCAAAGTCAAGACACATGGGCATGAAAGAATCTAAGTATTAAGAGATGGCATGGGATGGCGGAAGCACAAAGAGGATAGAGGCAATAATGTGAGAATGAGGTTAAAGGTGTGGGAGCATTTAAACTGTGCAGAGCAGTTGGACTTTATTATAGGCAGTGGTGAGCTGCCGGTTGGCTTATTTCAAGGGGAATGGCCTAATCAGATTCCTACTTTAAAAAGGCACTTGGAATATTTTGGAGTCTGTATTTGGGTTGCCTGGAAGTGGACAGATGAGTGAGAACAGCAGCGGGCAGTGTTTTTATGCAGCATGTCAAGCCAAGGAGAGAGTTTGAAGGTCTTTTCCCTTGACCTTTTTAGCTCAGACCTCACTCATCATCCACTGTGACTGTTATTTAAAATGTTCCTCAGGTATTCTGGTGACATAGCTGACCATGTGTCTTTTCTTATAGTTTGTACATTTTAACCAAATTTTATTTATATATATAGTCTCAGATTCCACCTGTGAATGATTTCAAAGTTGGTATGAAATTGGAAGCCCGTGACCCTCGCAATGATACTTCAATATGTATTGCTACGGTTATTGGAATTACTGGGGCCAGGTTACGGTTACGGCTGGATGGTAGTGACAATAGAAATGATTTTTGGAGACTTGTCGATTCCCCAGACATACAACCTGTTGGGACATGTGAAAAGGACGGAGACTTACTTCAACCTCCACTAGGTAAGAAGAAACAGTTTTAAAAATAGTATATTCTTTCTAATGTGATATTCAATAGAAATGGCTTTAAGTGGCTTTTTAAAATTTATTTTCTTGGGCATTCTTGCAAATAGATGGTCAGATGGTTACTGTGGAGAATGTATGATGAGAGAGGAACTCAGTACCATCTGTTGTGGAGTTTTGCTTAAGTACATATTTGGCATGTATGTGCCGAAGGTTCCCCACTCCAGGGCAAAACTCATGCTAGGTCTTCAAACTTGAAATGTCAAAACCAGCTCTACTAGATTACACATGCAAATTCAGAACTCCTTCTGGGGAAGAACTTTGTAGCATTTGATACAAGGCACATGCTCTCTCAATATTGTCCACTGAGCCATTCATCAATGGGGATAAGAATAGGGGAGGGGTTTGATTCCACATTCAGGTTCGAATTTCAAACTCAAGAATTTCATTTTACTTACAGTGGGAAGAAATCAGAGTAAGGGAGCAGGAATTAGTACCTTTAGGTCTTTGAAAAAGAGAAAATGGAGGTTTTAGCAAAGATTTTGAGGTATAAAATATGTACCTTAATTTTGACCAAATTTTTCATATTTTAAAATAAAACAAAGTCTAGTTAAGCATAAATGCTTAACTTAATAAAATTACTTCTTAGACTTTGTTTTATTTAAAAATATGAAAAGTAAAAAGGGTATAACTAATTTGGGGCAACATTTTTCTTTTTAAAATTTAAGCATACCATGATACTCTGTAGGAAATAAATAATTTAGTTTATTTAGTTGCTGTCCTACACTTTTGAGTGAATGGTGGGTATTGATTTTTGTTTGGTTCTTCTTTACAGTGCTGAAAATGAAAATTCCTTGTTGCAAAGCACAATAAAAGAATGGATTTTGTTTTCCTATTAGTGAAAAATTCCTTGAGAACCACAAATTTAAGATATTAACAATAGCCCCTCTTTTTAATAATACCTCTTTATGCTGTCCTTATTCTATTTGTTTGTTATAACTATTTTGATTTAAAAAATATATATGTACATATATATATATATTTTGAGATGGAGTTTCACTCTTGTCACCCAGGCTGGAGTGCGGTGGCACAATCTCGGCTCACTGCAATCTCCACCTCCTGGGTTCAAGCGATTCTTCTGCTTCAGCCTCCCAAGTAGTTGGGATTACAGGTGCCCGCCACCATGCCTGGCTAATTTTTGTACTTTTAGTAGAGACCGGGTTTCACCATGATGGCCTGGTGGTCTCAAACTCCTGACCTCAGGTGATCTGCCCACTTTGGCCTTCCAAAGTGCTGGGATTACAGGCGTGAGCCACCATGCCCAGCTAAAATATTTTTAAAAACTAGTTGGAGATATGTTATTCCAAGAAGATGGTTTGGGGCATGTTTGTTTTTTGCTTTTTGCCTTCTTTCTCCAAGTAAGAAAGCTTTTTGCTTTCTTACTCACATCTTTTGTTGTTTATTTGTTGTTTATAATGCTTCTCAAATTATACATAATTCTCTATGAAAGATAAGTGCAAATCTGGGCTTAGTGCTTCCCTGTTTGGATTTTATTTCTCTTTTTGCAGTATAGTAGGTTTTTGCAGTTTGTTTAAAGGAGATGCTGCTATTGTAATTGTCAGCATTGCAAATGCTTAACTAGATTTATGGTCTTTTTTTTTTTTTTTTATAAAATTACTTCTCAGGCTTTGTTTTATTTAAAAATATGAAATGCATGAAATGCCTGCTGATTAGTATCTATTTTGGCAATATATATAAAAATGCATAATTGGTGCCAGTTTTCTTTTTAGGTACTTTTGAATAGTTTAATTTCCACTTTATTATTATACAACTTAGTTAGTTTTCCTTTTAAAATGATTTATTTATTTAAACTTTGCAGGTTATGATTTAAAAGATTTTGAAAAGTTTTAACACAAACTGAAAGGTGTACAGGTCATAAGTATATAGCTTATAAATGAACACATCTGTAAAGCCATCATCCAAATCAGAAAATAGAACGTTATCAGCCCCTCAGAATACCCACTCCTGCTGATAACCAGTCATAATCTCTCCTTTCCTAAAGGTACTACCATCTAGACTTCCTAACCTTATAGATTAGTTTTACCTCTTTTTGAACTTTTTATACGTACCTTAATGTAATTTTGATCTTTTAATCTATGTTTGACTTTAAGCAATTATTGTGTTAAGTAAAATGCTACATTCAGGAAAATCTTGGCACATGATGGAATAGGATAATATGGGAGTTGAGAGAAAGGCTTAAGGACCAGAGAATGATTCTTATGCAATACTTTCCATAGAATGGAGAATAATAATGTTGATTTATTATAAGGGAGTATGTGACAAATCACCCTCCACCCCATTAGTTTTTTTTTTCTAGCAGTAATTGTATTTCTAGTCAGATGAAGGGGATTTTGGTACAGGATTATTAGAGGATGACTTTCCATCTTACCTTTTTTACATGTTTTGTCCTATTGATGGAGAATAGGACAAAACCTGCACCCATTGCCAGTGATTTGTGTGCCTTCCTGTCTTTTTTTTCCCCCAGATGAAAACACTTTAGAATATTTATTTCTTATTTATTCTTATTTTTATTATATATATATGTATATATATTATTGCATTTTAGTTTCTGGGGTACATGTGCAGAACGTGCAGGATTGTTGCATAGGTACATACATGGCAATGTGGTTTGCTGTCTTCCTCCCCATCACCTATATCTGACATTTCTCCCCATGTTATCCCTCCCCAACTCCCCACCCCCCACTGTCGCTCCCCTAGTTTCCCCCCACAGACCTCAGTGTGTGATGCTCCCCTCCCTGTGTCCATGTGTTCTTATTGTTCAGCACCCGTCTATGAGTGAGAACATGTGGTATTTGATTTTCTGTTCTTGTGTCAGTTTGCTGAGAATGATGGTTTCCAGATCCATGTCCCTACAAAGGAAATGAACTCATCATTTTTTATGGCTGCATAGTATTCCATGGTGTATATGTGCCACATTTTCCCTGTCCAGTCTATCATCGATGGGCATTTGGGTTGGTTCCAAGTCTTTGCTATTGTAAACAGTGCTGCAGTGAACATTCGTGTGCATGTGTCCTTATAATAGAACGATTTATAATCCTTTGGATATACACCCAATAATGGGATTGTAGGGTCAAATGGAATTTTTATTTCTGGGTCCTTAAGGAATCGCCACACTGTCTGCCACAATGGTTGAACTAATTTACACTGCCACCAACAGTGTGAAAGTGTTCCTATTTCTCCATATCCTCTCTAGCATCTTGTTGTCTCCAGATTTTTTTAATGATCACCATTCTAACTGGTGTGAGATGGTATCTCAATGTAGTTTTGATTTGCATTTCTCTAATGACCAGAGATGATGAACATTTTTTCATATGTTTGTTGGCCTCATATATGTCTTCTTTTGAAAAGTGTCTGTTCATATCCTTCGCCCACTTTTGAATGGGCTTGTTTGTATTTTTCTTATAAATCTCTTTTAGTTCTTTGTAGATTCTGGATATTAGCCCTTTGTCAGATGGGTAGATTGCATAAATTTTTTCCCATTCTGTTGGTTGCCAATTCACTCTAATAATCCTTTCTTTGGCTGTGCAGAAGCTTTGGAGTTTAATTAGGTCCCATTTTTCTATTTTGGCTGTTGTTGCCAATGCTTTTGGTGTTTTAGTCATGAAATCCTTGCCTCTGTCTGTGTCCTGAATGGTTTTGCCTAGGCTTTCTTCTAGGGTTTTTATGGTGTTAGGTCTTATGTTTAAGTCTTTAATCCATCTGGAGTTAATTTTAGTGTAAGGTGTCAGGAAGGGGTCCAGTTTCTGCTTTCTGCACATGGCTAGCCAGTTTTCCCAACACCCGTTTATTAAACAGGGAATCCTTTCCTCATTGTCTGATTGCTCTGGCTAGAACTTCCAATACTCTATTGAATAGGAGTGGTGAGAGAGGGCATCCTTGTCTAGTGCCAGATTTCAAAGGGAATGCTTCCAGTTTTGCCCATTCAGTATGATATTGGCTGTGGGTTTGTCGTAAATAGCTTTTATTATTTTGAGATATATTCCGTTGATACCTAGTTTATTGAGAGTTTTTAGCATAAAGGGCTGTTGAGTTTTGTGGAAGGCCTTCTCTGCATCTATTGAGATAATCATGTGGTTTTTGTCTTTGGTTCTGTTTATGTGGTGAATTACGTTTATAGACTTGCATATGTTGAACCAGCCTTGCATCTCCAGGATGAAGCCTACTTGATCATGATGGATAAGCTTTTTGATGTGCTGTTGCAATTGGTTTGCCAGTATTTTATTGAACATTTTTGCATTTATGTTCATCATGGATATTGGCCTTAAGTTTTCTTTTCTTGTTGAATCTCTGCCGGGTTTTGGTATCAGGATGATGTTGGTCTCATAAAATGATTTGGGAAGGATTCTCTCTTTTTCTATTGTTTGGAATAGTTTCAGAAGGAGTGGTACCAGCTCCTCTTTGTATGTCTGGTAGAATTCAGCTGTGAACCCATCTGGACCTGGGCTTTTTTTGGTTGGTAGGCTATTAAATGCTGCCTCAACTTCAGCCCTTGTTATTGGTCTATTCAGGGTTTCGACTTCTTCCTGGTTTAGGCTTGGGAGGATGCAAGTGTCCAGGAATTTATCCATTTCTTCCAGGTTTAC
Source organism: Aotus nancymaae (assembly GCF_030222135.1). Lineage (NCBI taxonomy): Eukaryota > Metazoa > Chordata > Mammalia > Primates > Aotidae > Aotus > Aotus nancymaae. The sequence continues at coordinate 40,521,572 of NW_026988472.1, forward strand.
TGGTTTATGTGCATAGAGTTGTTTGTAGTAATCTCTGATGGTGGTTTGTATTTCTGTGGAATCTGTGGTGATATCCCCTTTATCGTTTTTTATTGCATCTATTTGATTCTTCTCTCTTTTCTTTTTTATTAATCTGGCTACTGGTCTATTTTGTTGATCTTTTCAAAAAACCAGCTCCTGGATTTATTGATTTTTTGAAGGGTTTTTTTGTGTCTCTGTCTCCTTCAGTTCTGCTCTGATCTTAGTTATTTCTTGTCTTCTGCTAGGTTTTTTTTTTTTTTTTTTTTTGAGACGGAGTTTCACTCTTGTTACCCAGGCTGGAGTGCAATGGCACGATCTCGGCTCACCGCAACCTCCGCCTCCTGGGTTCAGGCAATTCTCCCGCCTCAGCCTCCCGAGTAGCTGGGATTACAGGCGTGCGCCACCATGCCCAGCTAATTTTTTGTATTTTTAGTAGAGACGGGGTTTCACCTTGTTGACCAAGATGGTCTCGATCTCTTGACCTCGTGATCCACCTGCCTCGGCCTCCCATCTGCTAGGTTTTGAGTTTTTTTCATCTTGATCCTCTAGCTCTTACAATTTTGACGATAGGGTGTTGATTTTAGACCTTTCCTTGCTTCTCATGTGGGCATTTATTGCTATATATTTTCTTCTAGACACTGCTTTAAATGTGTCCCAGAGATTCTGGTACATTGTGTCTTTGTTCTCGTTGATTTCGAAGAATATCTTTATTTCTGCCTTTATTTCATTGTTTATCCAGTCAACATTCAAGAGCCAGTTGTTCAGTTTCCATGAAGCTGTGCAGTTCTGAGTTAGTTTCTGAATTCTGAGTTCTAACTTGATTGCACTGTTGTCTGAGGGACTGTTATGATTTCCATTCTTTTGCATTTGCTGAGGAGTGATTTACTTCCAATTATGTGGTCAGTTTTAGAGGAGGTGTGATGTGGTGCTGAGAAGAATGTATATTCTGTAGATTTGGGGTGGAGAGTTCTATAAATGTCTATTAGGTTTGCTTGGTCCCGGTCAGAGTTCAAGTCCTGTGTATCCTTGTTAATTTTCTGTCTCGTTGATCTGTCTAATACTGACAGTGGAGTGTTAAAGTCTCCCACTATTATTGTGTGGGAGTTGAAGTCTCTTTGTAAGTCATTAAGAACTTGCTTTATGTATCTGGGTGCTCCTGTATTGGGTACGTATATATTTAGGATCATTAGCTCTTCTTGTTGCATTGATCCTTTTACTATTGTGTAATGTCCTTCTTTGTCTCTTTTGATCTTTGTTGGTTTAAAGTCTATTTTATCAGAGACTAGGATTGCAACTCCTGCTTTTTTTGCTCTGCATTTGCTTGGTAAATCTTCCATCCCTTTATTTTGAGCCTCTGTGTATCCTTGCATGTGAGATGGGTTTCCTGGATACAGCACACTGATGGGTTTTGACTTCTTATCCAATTTACCAGTCTGTGTCTTTTGATTGGGGCATTTAGCCCATTTACATTTAAGGTTAATGTTGTTATGTGTGAATTTGATCCTGCCATTTAGATGCTAGCTGGTTGTTTTGCCTGTTAGTTGACAGCAGTTTCTTCATTGTGTCGATGCTCTTTACTATTTGGTATGTTTTTGGAGTGGCTGGTACTGGTTGTTCCTTTCTATGTTTAGTGCTTCTTTCAGGAGCTCTTGTAAAGCAGGCCTGGTGGTGATGAAATCTCTGAGTAATTGCTTGTTCGTAAAGAATTTTATTTCTCCTTTGCTTATGAAACTTAGTTTGGCTAGATATGAAATTCTGGGTTGAAAGTTCTTTTCTTTAAGGATGTTGAATATTGGTCCCCACTCTCTTCTGGCTTGTAGGGTTTCTGCTAAGAGATCCGCTGTGAGTCTGATGGGCTTCCCTTTGTGGGTCACCTGACCTTTCTATCTGGCTGCCTTTAGCATTTTCTCCTTCATTTCAACCCTGGCGAATCTGACGATTATGTGCCTTGGGGTTGCTCTTCTTGAGGAATATCTTTGTGGTGTTCTCTGTATTTCCTGGACTTGAATATTGGCCTGCCTTGCTAGGTTGGGGAAGTTTTCCTGGATAATATCCTGAAGAGTGTTTTCCAGCTTGGATTCATTCTCTCCGTCACATTTGGGTACACCTGTCAAATGTAGATTAGGTCTTTTCACATAATCCCATATTTCTTGGAGGCTTTGTTTGTTTCTTTTTACTCTTTTTTTCTCTAATCTTGCCTTCTCATTTTATTTCATTGAGTTGATCTTCAGTCTCTGATATCCTTTCTCTGCTTGGTCAATTCAGCTATTGAAACTTGTTTATGCTTCGTGAAGTTCTCGTGTTGTGTTTTTCAGCTGCATCAATTCATTTATATTCCTCTCTAAGCTGTTTATTCTCGTTAGCATTTCGTCAAACCTTTTTTCAAGGTTCTTAGTTTCTTTGCATTGGGTTAGAACTTGTTCTTTTAGCTCAGAGAAGTTTGTTATTACCCACCTTCTGAAGCCTGTTTCTGTCAATTCATCAGACTCATTCTCCATCTAGTCTTGTTCCCTTGCTTGTGAGGAGTTGTGATCCCTTGTAGGAGGAGAGGCGTTCTGGTTTTGGTTGTTTTCATCCTTTTTGCGCTGGTTTCTTCCCATCTTTGTGGATTTATTTACCTGTGGTCTTTGTAGTTGGTGACTGTCAGATGGGGTCTCTGAGTGGACATCCTGTTTGTTGATGATGAAGTTATTTCTTTCTGTTTCTTAGTTTTCCTTCTAACAGTCAGGCCCCTCTGCTGTAGGACTGTTGGAGTTCCACTCCAGACCCTTCTTGCCTGGGAATTACCTGCACTGACTGCAGAACAGTAAGGGTTGCTGCCAGTTTCTTCTTCTGCTATCTTTGTCCCAGAAGGATACCTGCCAGATGTCAGTCTGAGCTCTCCTTTATGAAGTGACTCTTTGGATATACGGGGATTGGGGAGCTGCTTGAGGAGACAGTCTGTCCTTTATAGGAGCTCAAGTGCTGATCTGTGAGCTCTGTTGTTCTGTTCAGAGCTGCTGCGCAGGTACGTTTACGTCTGCTACAGCAGAACTCATAACCGCCTTTTTTTTCCTGGTGCTCTGCCCTGGGAGGGTAGGCCTTTATTTATAAGTTTCCGTCATGCTGCTGCCTTTTTTTCAGGGATGCCCTGCCTAGCAAGGAGGCAGCCTATTCACAGTCTGCCAGCAGAGGCATTGCTGAGCTGCTGTGAGCTCCACCTAGCTGCTGTATGAACTTCCCTGCAGTCCTGTTTATAGAGTTACAGTTAGAACTGTCTCGGCAGTGGCGGCCTGCCTCTGTAATGGCAGACTCTTTCTGTAATGGTGGACTGCCTTGGCAGTGGCGGGCTTCCTCGGTAGTGGCCGACCGCGTTGGTAGTGGCGGACTACCTCAGCAATGGCAGACCTCCTCAGCAATGGCAGACTACCTTGGTAGTGGTGGACTGCCTCGGTAATAGCGGACACCCCTCCCCCACAGAGCTGGAACGTCCCGGGTTCAGCTGTGCTTGCTGTGAAACTCTCAGTCCAGAGTGTTTCAGATTGCTGGTCTTTGTGAGGGTGGGACCTGTGAGCCTGATCACCTGGCTCCCTGCCTTAGTCCCCTTTTTTTTCAATTGAACCAGCGACTCTGTCTCCCAGGCGTTCCAGTCACCAGTTGAAATGGCGCCCGGATTTGTGTGAGTCCTTGTGTGGAGACCCGCTGCGCCTGCTGAAACAGCTGCACTGGAGACTCGTGGAGCTTTTTCGCCTGGGAATCTCCTGGCCTGGCTCCCTGTTTCAGTCCCCTTTTTATCAGTTGAACGGGCGACTCTGTCTCCCAGGTGCTCCAGTCGCCAGCTGAAATGGCGCCTGGACCCTTGTGAGTTTTTGTGCAGAGACCTGCTGTGCCGACTAAAACAGCCGCACTGGATACCCATGGTGCTCCTCCGCCTGGGAATCTCCTGGTCTGTGGGCAATAAACGTCCATCTGGAAATGTGGAGACCACTCACCCTTCGCGCTCTTGCTGGGAGCTGCAATCCAGAGCTGCTCCTACTCAGCCATCTTGGATCCCTCTCCCGCCTCCCTGTCATAATATATGCACTCATCAGGGGCACATGCAAAGTTCTTTCTAATTCTGGCATTGAGGCAAGCAGGTGTTGCATGAAACAGATTGCCTCCAGAAAGCAGGAAAGCTAGCAGACCCCTGCTCCCTGCTGCATATACCAGATGCTGTGATACCATTAGTTGGTGAGATCTCTAGAAAAGACACCTGTTGAGTCTATTTTGATAGCATCTGATACAAATTCTAAAAGAAGATCATTATTAGTATGTGTTAAGAGTGCTAAAGTGAGAACTGTCTTTTTTTCTAACTCATTTTATGGAAAATTTCAAACATACAAAAAAGGTAAAAGAATTTTACAGTGAGTACCCCCATGCCCACTTTCTAGGTTCTACCATTATCATTTTATTATACTTACTTTATCACATATCTATCCATCTGTCTGTCCTTCAATTGATTCATCAGTCCTTATTTTTTAATACATTTCAGAGTAAGTTGTTGACATCAGTGCACATCCCCAAAATACTTTAGCATATATATCATTAATGAGTAAATATCTATAGGTTTTTTTCTTTTGAGGTAAAATTACATGCAATGAAATGTACTGTTTTGTGTGTATATGTGCTGAGTTTGACAGAAAACTGTCTTTCTGAAATGAAAGAAGCCAGAGGCCCTGAGGAAAAGGGGGATAGAGGTCTTTTACAGTCTTTGCCCTTGCTTGTGTGATTGTTGGTGGTGGAATGGAAGCTCTCCTGAGCTCCAGCTTAGATCATCCCTGGTATTATGGTTCATTCCCAACGTATACATGTTTGTTGGTGAAATCCTAGCTACTGGCTTCTCTTAAAATCAGAGTTTCTATCCCCACTGTAACATTGTTGCCAGCCAGTATAGTGGGATACTAGCAATGAGAGGAGGGTACATCTGCTCCTCTTGCCCTTGTCCAAAGTTCTTAGATAAGAAACTCATTCTCTCAAGAAGAGTGGTGAATGAAACCTATTTTTTTATACCAACCTGATGTAGTATCACAGGGAGGCTTTTTCATGATATCTAATTTATTTTATAAAACAGGGTACCAGATGAATACCTCTTCCTGGCCAATGTTCCTCTTAAAGACACTAAACGGGTCTGAAATGGCATCTGCTACATTATTTAAGAAGGTAAGAAAGATATTATAAAAAGCTGCCATGTTTTTATTGTTTTGGTGGGAATGCTTAAATGCTTAATCTTCTGTGACATGGAAAAGCAAACATACTTTTAAAATTACTGGATTGGCAAGTATATTCATTTGCTAGGGTTGCCATAACAAAGTACCACAGAGTGGGTGGCTGAAACAACAGAAATTTATTTTCTCAGTTCTGGAGGCTGTAAGTCCAAGGTCAAAGTGCCCTCCGATATATGCTATGCTCCACCATTAGCATATAGACATGTTTGCATCTCCGCACCTTCACTAACATTGAATATTATTCATCTTTTAAAATTTTGTGTATCTTTTTTGTGGGGGAGTGATGAAGATGAGGATGATATCACATTGGTTTCTGGTGAGATCTCTCTTCTTGGCTTGCAGATGGATGCCTTCTTGCTGTGTCTTCACATGGCCTTTTCTCTATCCATGCACATCCCTAGTGTGTCTTCCTCTTCTTATAGGGACATCAGTCTTATTGGATTAGAGGCCGACCCTTATGACCTCACTTAACCTTTATTACTTCCTTAAAGGTCCTTTTTCCAAATGCATATATGTTGGGGGTGGTGCTTCAACATGTGAATTTTAAGATGACAAAATTCAGTCCATAACAATAGCTTAAATAACAAATGTATATTCTCACAGTTGTGGAGGCTAGAAGTTTGAGATCAAGGTGTCAGCAGGTTTGATTTTTTTTTTTTGAGACAGAATCTCACTGTCACCCAGGCTGGAGTGCAGTGGCATGATCTCAACTCACTGCAACCTCCGCCTCCTGGGTTTAAGCAATTCTGCCTTAGCCTCCCGAGTAGCTGGGACTACAGGTGTGCACCACCATGCCAAGATAATTTTTTTGTATTTTTAGTAGAGATGGGGTTTTGCCATATTGTCCAGGCTGGTCTTGAACTCGTTTTTCTTTTTTTTTTTAATTTTTTTTTTTTTTTTTTTTTTTTGAGACTTGAGTTTTGGTCTGTCGTCCAGGCTGGAGTGGAGTGGTGTAATCTCTGCCTCCCGGGTTCAAGCGATTCTCATGCCTCAGATTTCCAAGTAGCTGAGATTACAGGCGCGTGCCACCACACCTGGCTAATTTTTGTGTTTTTAGTAGAGACAGGGTTTTGCCATGTTGTCCTGGCTGGTCTTGAACTCCTGGGCTCAGATGATCCTCCAGCCTTGGCCTCCCAAAGTGCTGGGATTACAGGCATGAGCCACTGCCCCTGGCCAGGTTTGGTTTCTTTTGAGGCCTGTTTCCTTGGCTTGTAGATGGCTGTCTTCCCTGTGTTTGCATGTAGTCTGTTTATCTGTGTCTAGTTTGTTCCTCTTATAAGGATGTCAGTCATATTGGATTAGGGCCTACCCTAATAACCTTATTTTAACTTAATTACCTCTTTGAAGACCTAGGTCCAAATACCATCACATTCTGAGGTGCTGGGGGTTAGTGCTTCAACATATGAATTTTGGGGGTGACACAATTCATCCCATAACAGCAAGTCATAAAAAAGTCCCAAATATGATCACCCACTAGTCCAATTTCATTAGTAGCCTCTTTCTTGACATGGATATAAAAAGAATGCTCTACTGGAAGCAAATCTTCATTGCTATTTTTTATTTACATTCAGAAGTGAAGCTTCCCCTCACTTTACTGTATCAGTACCTTTGATATTGCAGAAAAAGATGATGGGCCAAAAAAAAAAATCACTTGAAAGTTAGTTGGAAAGATTTGGTTTCAGAAGCAAACAATGTTAAAAACAGTCATCAGAAAGAACCTTTTATGGGAAATACTTTCTATATAAAAAAGGAGGAAAAGTTTCTAAAATAGTTTATGTTCTTGAGAAAATGTTGAAAAGAGTATGTTAAGAAACAATAAAAGCCACGTTTTAGTTAAATTATGAGTCAAAATATTTCTTTCTCTCCCTGTCTCCTGATTGTTTTTCAGTCACTTAACTTTTATTACAACTCTACTTGGAATGGTAAGAATTCATTGTAGTTTTAAAAAGCTTTTGAAGAAGATTGAAGGCATAGGATGTGAAACATCAATTACTATGCCTCTTTCATTGCAAAGAAAAATTCTGCGGGTACACCTTTGAGTAAGATGAATGCAGAAAGTGGACTTGCCCTACCTGCAAGGGACACAGGCAGTGCAGGCCCTTTGGTCAGTAGTGACCATAGGTAAGAATAGCCAATTAAAAAATATTTAGCAGAAGTCTTATTTATTAAACACCTATTATCTTGGTCTGTGGCTTTAGAAAAGCCATTGGATCTGTTTTACTAGTCAGATTGCTTAATCAGCTGATCGCATGCCACACATGTCATACACATTTTGTTTTTAATTTTTTTTTTTTTTTTTGAGAGAAAGAAAGAAGGAAAAAAATGAAGAAGAGGAAGAAAAAGGAAGAGAAAGAGAGAGAGAGAATGGGAGTATTGCTTTCTTGCCCAGGCTAGAATGCAGTTTAGTAATGGGTATTGAAAACCTCTTTTATACCAATAATTATACTTGATGTAGACAGGAAGGAATAAGGGAAGAAAATAACAAACAGGCAGCCAACCAATATTTCATTTAAACCTATGAAATGCTATGCGATTACTGAGGAGTGATTTACTTCCAATTATGTAGTCACTTTTGGAATAGGTGTGAGGTGGTAATGTATGTTTTGTGTATTAGAAGTGGAGAGTTCTGTAAATGTTTATTAAGCTTACTTGTTCCGGGTCTGAGTTCAAGTCCTGAATGTCCTTGTTAATTTTCTGTCTCGTTGATCTATAAAATTGTTAGCTCTTCTTGTTACATTGATCCTTTTGCCATTATATAATGTCCTTCTTTGCCTCTTTTGCTCTTTGTTGCTTTAAAGTCTGCTTTATCAGAGGCGAGAATTGCATCTCCTGCTTTTTGTTTATTTGTTTATTTTTACCCTCTGATTGGTTGATAAATCTTCCTCCTTCTCTTTGTTTTGAGTCTTTGTGTATCGTTGCATGTGAGATGGGTCTGGATGCAGCATACCGATGGGTTTTGGCTTTTTATCCAATTAGAATATATATATAGGTTTAATACTGGCATTTGATGCTAGCTGGCTGTTTTGCCCATTAGTTAGTGTAAATTTTTCATTGTATTAATGCTCTTTGCTTATTGATATATTTTTGGAAAGGCTGATACTGGTTGTTCCTTTATATGTATAGTGCTTCTTTCAGAAGCTCTTGTAAAGCAGGCCTGGTGGAGGTGAAGTCTCTAAGTACTTGTTTGTTCGCAAAAGATTTAATTTTTCCTTCGATTATAAAGCTTAGTTTGGCTGGATAGGAAATTCTGGGTTGAAAGTTCTTTTCTTTAAGGATGTTAAATATTGGTCCCCACTCTTTTCTGGCTTGTAGGGTTTCTGCTGAGAGATCTGCTGTAAGTCTGATAGGTTTCCCTTTATGGGTAACCTGACCTTTCTCTCTGGCTGCCCTTAGTATTTTCTCCTTCATTTCAACCCTAATAAATCTGGCAATTATGTGCCTTGGGGTTGGTCTTCTTGAAGAATATCTTTGTGGTGTTCTCTGTATTACCTGGAGTTGAATATTACCCTGCCTTGCTAGGTTGGGAAAGTTTTCCTGCATGATATCCTGAAGAGTATTTTCCAACTTGGATTCATTCTCTTCGTCACATTCAGGTACACCTATCAAACGTAAATTAGGTCTTTTCACATAGTCCCATATTTCCTGGAGACTTTGCTCATTCCTTTTCATCCTTTTTTCTGCATTCTTGTCTTCTCGTTTCATTTCACTGAGCTGGTCCTCGACTTCTGATAGCCTTTCTTCTGCTTGATCAATTCGACTGTTTAAACTTGTGCATGCTTCGCGAAGTTCTCATGTTGTTTTTCAGCTCCATCAATTCACTTATATTCTTCTCTAAATTGTCCATTCTCGTTAACATTTTGTCAAACCTTTTTTCAAGGTTCTTAGTTTCTTTGCATTGGGTTAGAACAAGTTCTTTTAATTCACAGAAGTTTCTTATCACCCACGTTTTGAAACCTGCTTCTGTTATTGGAACACACTCGTAATCTATTAAGCCTTGTTCCGTTACTGATGAGGAATTGCGATCCCCTGTAGAGGGAGAGGCATTCTGATTTTGAGTATTCTCTGCCTTTTTACGCTGGTTTCTTCCCTTCATTATATATTTATCCCTCTGTCGTTTTTGTAATTACTGACTTTCTAACTAGGTCTCTGAGCAGACGTCCAACTTGTTGATTCCCAGCGCCGAAATCTGAGCAATCCACTGCACCGGCCAAAATAGCGGTGTTAAGATTGATGGTGCTTTTCTGCCTGGGAATCTCCGGACTCTGCACCAAGAACTGGCGCGCTAAGGCGCCAGCAAAACCGCCATGCCGGCCACGAGAGTCGCCCTGGTGACCCGTGGGGCTCCTCTGCTGGGAATCTCCTAGTCCGTGAGCAACAAATATTCGTCTGAAAGTGTGGCGTCCTGTCGTTCTCTGCGCTTTCACTGGGAATTACGAGCCCGAGCTGCTAGTGATCAGCCATCTTGGATCTCTCTCCCCCTTCAGGTCTCAATTTTTTTAATCATAAAAGTAATTCATGTGGGGGGGGGTGGTCAGGGGATTGGAATCAAGCTATCCCCTTAGCTAGTGAAAAATGCATCTCCCTTTGTCCCAACCATTCCTTCATTCCACTCTTCTCTCCAAATTGAAGTTTTATTTGTTCTCACAGACCTTTTTCTGTACATTTACAAACAAATATGGACTTTTATTTTCTTAAACATCGATTAGAATATATTGTATGTATTATTCTGTGGTTTACTTTTTCTCCTGACATATCTATGTTTTGGAAATCGTTCTGTTTCATTTCATATATATTTTAGGTTGTATTGTACTCTTCTGTAGAATGGATCATCAGAATTGATTTAACCCTAGAATGACTTAACTGTAAGGATAGATGATTAGGTCATCTCCACATTCTTGTTTAGATCAGCTCCACAGTAAGCATTCTTATAAAGAACTTTGCGTATAAATGTGGATGGCTACATTCTTGAAACTAGAATTGCTTGTTCAAAGGGATGTATGTTTTGGCTAGGCGTGGTAGCTCACACTTTGGGGAGTGAGGCAGGAGGATCACTTGAGCCCAGGAGTTTAAGACCAGCCTGGGCAACATGGTGAGACCCTGCCTCAAAAAAAAAATTTAAAAAAATTATAAAGAAAAAACAAAGAGATGTATGTTTTAAATGTTGATATATACTGTTAAATTGCATCCCAAACGGGTATTCTAAGGCTACAGTCCCCAACCTTTTTGTCACCAGGGCTCGGTTTTGTGGGAGACAGTTTTTCCACGGATGGAGGGGTGGGTGGTTTTGGGATGATTCAAACACATTACATTTATCATTAGATTCTCCTAAGGAGCATGTGATGTAGATCTCTTACATGTGCAGTTCACAATAGGGTTTGCACTCCTATGAGAATCTTAACACCGCTCTTGATAGGAGACAGAGCTGAAGTGGTAATGTGAGTGATGGGGAGTGGCTGTAAATAAAGTTGGAGATTTGCTCACTTGCCTGCTGCTCACCTCCTGCTGTGCCACCCAGTTCCTAACAGGCCACGGACCAATACCATTCTGGGCGGTGGGGACCACTGTTCTAAGCTGTGCTCCACCATTAGCCTATAAACATGTTTGTATCTCCACACCTTCACTAACATTGAATATTATCCATTTTAAATTTTCATGAATCTTTTTATGGGTAGGGTGGTGAAGATGAGGATGGTATCTCATTGTTTTAATTTGTATTGTACTGATTACTAGTGAAATTGTGCTTTTCAGATTTGTTTAATGGCCTTTTGTTTTTCTTTGGATTGTCTGATTATAGTCTTTGCCTATTTTACTTTTTTTTTTTTGAGACAGAGTCTCACTCTGTCGCCCAGGCTAGAGTACAGTGGTATGATCTCAGCTCACTGCAACCTCTGCCTACCAGATTCAAGTGATTCTCGTGCCTCAGCCTCCCAAGTAGCTGGGATAACAGGCATGTGCCACCACACCTGGTTAATTTTTGTATTTTTAGTAGAGGCGGGCTGTCACCTTGTTGGCCAGGCTGGTCTTGAACTTCTGACCTCAGGTGATCTGCCCGCCTTGGCCTCCCGAAGTGCTGGGATTACAGGCGTGAGCCACTGTGCCTGGCCCTTTGCCAATTTTTCTATTGGATTTCTTTCCTTCTTAGAATCATCTTAAATCCTCACTTTTCCTTGTTTTTGGCCTCTGGATGGACAATTAATTAGGAAGATCGACTCACTTAGCTTCCTAATTATGTATCTGTTCTGTTTATTTCTAACCTTACCACCACTTCCCCTTGGGCAGGCTGTCAACCTAAAATAACAACAGAGTAAGAGGCTCTCCTCCCACCCCCAAAAAAAATAGAGTCTATTTGGGAACGAATGACAAGGGATTACAATGCAGGATATTTGTGCTATGATGGATCATTGGCATATCTGGTGATGGTAAGGCAAAGGGAAGCTTTTAAAGGCAAAACAAGGAAGGTTACATAAGTTGTTTTGAAACACTTATCTTGGCCACAAGGATCAATAACAAGAGTGGTATTCGGGGTTGAACAGTCTGTTACTGGATAGATGGCCTTGCAGGAGTATTCTTTGTGTAAGGTTGTGGTTTTCAGAGAGTCCTTGTAATAGTTTTTTATCATAGGCATGTGTACACGAGAGTCCCTCCTCTCTGGTCCATTTTGTTAGGGTTTGGCATAAGTGACTCCATTTTGATTCTGAGAACTTTTACAAGGCTTTCCTCTTGCCTAAACTGTTATGCTAGCCTTTTAACTGCCTCTAGTCTTCACCCTTTCACACAACTGCTAGAAATGTGTATCTCATACAAAAATCTTACCACGTTATTCCTCTGTTCAAAACTCTTTTGAAGTTCCTGGATGAAGTATAAGTTTTCAACTCAGGATGAATTATAAGTTTTCAACATGGCCTGTTAGGTCCTGTGTGATCAAGTTTAGGGATGCCACTCCCTGTTTTCGATGTTATGTTCTTAAATTGCTTGTAATAGCTTGTAGATACTGTTTATTTTTAGAGCTGTGCTTTGAGTCATGCTGGTTTTCCCTGGTTAACTTCTCCTTTAAGATTCAAGTCATATATTAAATCCTCCAAGATAACATCCCTAATTCCCCCTCTCCATTCTTATACTTTTTTTGTTTTGTTTTGTTTTTTTCTTTGGTGAGACAGAGTCTCCCTCTGTCACCCAGGCTGGAGTGCAGTGGCGCAATTTCAGCTCATTGCAGCCTGCAACCTCCACCTTAAGTGATTCTCCTCCCTCAGCCTCCCAAGTAGCTGGGACTACAGGTACCTGCCACCACGTCTGGCTAATTTTTTTTTTTTTTGTAGTTTTAGTAGAGATGGGGTTTTGCCATGTTGGCCAGACTGGTCTTGAACCCCTGATCCCAAAGGATCCACCCACCTTGGCCTCCCAAAGTGCTGGTGTTACAGGTGTGAGCCACTGTGCCTGTCCTATTGTTAGACTTCTGGAGCACCTTTTACATATCCCAATCTTTGTATGTGTTAGATTATATTATTATTTTTACTGTCTCTCTTCTTGGACCGTGAGTCCCTTTTGAGCAGTTAGCATGTCTTTGTATTGTCAGTGCCTATATTAGCTTCTGGACACATACTCGTTAAAAGAATGAAGAAAGGATGAAAGAGTACAGGAAGATGAATACATATGGAAGGAACAGATGGGCTTCGTTTTGGACATGTTGAGTTGTCTCTGGGAAATTTGAGTAGCGATGACTATCTGGCTGCTGAAAAGTTGAGAACTTAGGAACAAAGTTTGACTTGGGCACATGGATTTGGAAATTTTTAGCATAAACGGTAATGATAGAAGCCTTGAGCTTGAGTGAGCTAGCCCAGAGAATATATAGAAGGAAGAGAGAGGAATGTTAAGGTGAGAGCATTGAGAAATACCCACCTACCTTATAGGGTGGGTAAAGGGATAAGAGCAGCTGTAGAATTAGAGGGAGGAGGAAAACTAGAATAAACCAGTGTCATTAAATCCAGTGGGGCAGATTTGCAAGGATTAGGGAGTGGTTAACAGTCTCAAGTACAGCTCAGAATTACACAGTGCCTGGCCCATATCATGTACTTAAGGAAGGTTAAGTTAAGAGGGAAGCTGATTTTTGACTATTTGGTAGATAAAAGATTGTCAGTTACATTAGCAAGAGCTGAAGTCCAGATGAAAAGTATCCTCAGAGCTAAATTTATAATTTTTGGGGCAGAATATTGATTTAGATCATTCCTCATGGCTTCACTTTACTATTTCTATAAATAGACGTCAATGATGGGAGGATCACTTGAGTCTGGGAGGTTGAGGCTGCCATTTGCTGTGATCTCGCTACTGCATGCTAGCCTTTAGCCTAGGTGACAGAGTGGGACCCTGATTAAAAAAAAAAAACCCTCAAATTCCTATTTCTGCAAAATAGGAAACTGGCAAAGGCTGGAAGAAAATTCATACGTAGATTAAATGTCTACTGTGTTCCCACACAAGCAGTGAGCTTACTCACTGGTTGGGGAGGAAGTCAGTTAACAAAATAACAAACATATAGTGAGGCTACATCATTTACCTTAAGGAGAATGGTAAAGGTTTGGAACAGCTGCTGTATGGGATAGAAGAGGGAATGGTCTAGGGTCACATGACAGTATTTTGGAGGGCTTAGCTAAGGATGAAGGGTAAAAATGTGTGGAACTACATGTAATAAGCATATGGGAGAGACTTTGCTGTAGCAGTGCTCAGCGCTGTATTAGTCTGTTTTCACGCTGCTGATAAAGATATGCCCAAGACTGGGAAGCAAACGAAGTTACAGGACTTATAGTTCCACATGGCTGGGGAGGCTTCAGAATCATGGCGGGAGGTGAAAGGCACTTCTTACCTGGTAGCAGCAAGAGAAAGTGAGGAAGAAGCAAAAGCGGAAACCCCTAATAAAACCATCAGATCTCATGAGACTTATTTACTATCACGAGAATAGCACAGGAATGAGTGGCCCCCATGATTCAATTACCTCCCCCGGGTCCCTCCCACAACACATGGGAATTCTAGGAGATGCAATTCAAGTTGAGATTTGGGTGGGGACACAACCAAACCATATCAGCAGCTAAGTATAAATAGGTGAAGCAGATGGCGATATTGAACGAAGGTTTGGAGATAACAGGGCAAGGACAAGGGAATAAGTTGGTTTTTGATGCTGAGAAGAAAGTAGTAAAATGATGCTTTGTAACCTGGGTATGAAAGGGTATGATAGAATGTTTGAGTGTTTGGTCCTTTAATTTACATCAGTGGTTCTCAACTGGGAAGAGGGTGTGATTTGCTTCTCCAAAGGAGATTTGGCAGTGTCTGGGGACATGCTTGGTTATCAAAACTGTTTGGGGGGTTAGAGGTGAGGTGCTACTGACATTTAGTGGGTAGAGAGACCAGGGAGTGCTGCTTCACATCCTACAACACACACACACACACACACACACACACACACAGTGGCTCCAAATACACACACACACACACACACACACACACACACTCTGTGGCTCCAAATACACACACCCACGCACACACACACTCTGGCTCCAAATACACACACCCACGCACACACACACATATTGTGGCTCCAAATACACACACACATGCACACACATGCACACGCACACAGACACACACACACACACACACTTGTGGCTCTACATGTCAGTAATGCCAAGGCTGAGAAACCCTAACCTGTATGTATTAATCCATTAATCCCCTGGTGAGCTCATCTAAGTTCCTGGCTTTAAATACAGTTTATATGCAGATGATTTTTAAATTTGTATTTCCACCCAGACCTTTTACTCCCAACTCAGATTTGTATATCCAGTGACCTACTCAGCATCTCCACTTGGATGTCTGATGGACATCTCAAACTGCTCTACCTGTTAACCAGGGAGTGGAAACTATCCTAGTTTCTCAGGCCTCAAACCTTGGTACTTATTTCTAGATCACACCCTACATCCAGTCCATAAGGAAATCCTATTGACTGTACCTTCAGAATACAGTCAGCTTTTCATATCCTTGGGTTCTGCATCCATGGGTTCAACCAACTGCAGATTGAAAATATTAAAAAAAAAAAACTCAAAATACAGCAAAAAATAGTACAAGTGAAAAAAATATATATAACAGCTGTTTACATACCATTTACATTATATTAGGTATCATAAGTAATCTAGAGAGTATTTAAAATATATAGCCTATATATAGGATTTTGCATATAGCCTATATATAGGATTTTGTGGGACATGGGAAGAAATAGCCTTTAAGGAGAACCATATTGTAGGTAATCAAGAAGGGAGGTTAAAAGCTGGGTGTGGTGGCACGTTCCTGTAGTCCCAGCTACTTGGGAGGCTGTGGTAGGAGGATTGCTTGAGTCTAGGAGATTTGAGTCCAGCCTGGGCGACATAGTTAGGAGACCCTGTCTTTTATTTAAAAAAAAAAAAAAAAGGCGCAGTAGCTCATGCCTGTAATCCCAGCACTTTGGGAGTCCGAAGCAGGTGGATAACCTGAGGTCAGGAGTTTGAAACCAGCCTGGCCGACATGGCCAAACCCCATCTCTACTAAAAAATACAAAAATTAGCTGGGTGTGGTGGCAGGTGCCTGTAATCCCAGCTACTCGGGAGGCTGAGGCAGGAGGATCGCTTGAACCCAGGAGGTGGGGGTTGCAGTGAACCGAGATCGTGCCACTGCACTCCAGCCTGGGCAACAGAGCCAGACTCTGTCTCAAAAAAAAAAAAGGGAGGTGGTTATAAGAACACTCTTCACTAGCAATCTTCTAGAATAAAACCATTTTTGTCTCACCATAAAAGAAAAGAGAATGATCCCTTGTTTATTTTAGCTATTGTTTTTGCAAATTATATTTTTGTGTTCAAGAAGTTCTTAAAGAACTGGTGATGATGACAAACCAAATTCTTTAAAAACATTTCACTTAACATAATGACCTCCAGTTCCATCCATGTTGCTGTATTGACAGGATTTCATTTTTATGGTTAAATAATACTCCATTGTGTGTATATATATAGATCACATTTTTTTAATTCACCTGTTGATGGACACTTGTTTTTGTTTTTTTTTTTATTTCCAACTTTCATTTTAGGTACATGGGGTACATGTGTAAGTTTAGGTACATGGGGTACATGTGTAATATGGATAGATTGTGTGTTGATGGGGTTTGGGGCACAGATGATTTTATCACCCAGGTAATAAGCATAGTACCCGATAGGTAGGTTTTTGATCCTGACTCTCCTCCTGCCTTCCACCCTCAAGTAGGCCCTGGTGTTTGTTGTTCTCCTCTTTGTGTCCATGTGTACTCACTGTTTAGCTCCCATTTATAAGTGAGAACATGTAGTATTTGGTTTTCTGTTCCTTTAGGGTAATGGCCTCCAGCTCTCCATCTGTGTTGCAGAGAACATGATCTCATCCTTTTTTATGGCTGTGTAGTATTCCATGGTATATATGTACCACATTTTCTTTATGCAGCCCACCATTGATGGGCATCAAGGTTGATTCCACATCTTTGCTATTGTGAATAGTTCTGCGATGAACATATGCGTACATGTGTCTATGGTAGAGCAATTTATTTTCCTTTGGGTATGTACCCAATAATGGGACTGCTGGGTTGAATGGTAGTTCTGTTTTAAGTTCTTTGAGAAATCTCCAAACTGCTTTCTCCAGTGGCTGAACTAATTACATTCCCACCAGAAGTGTATAAGCATTTTCTTTTCTCTGCAGTCTCACCAGGATCTGCTGTTTTTTGATTTTTTAATAATAGCCATTCTGACTGGTGTGAGATGGTATCTCATTGTGGGTTTTTTTTTTTGAGACGGAGTCTCACTCTGGCTCCAAGGCTGGAGTGCAGTAGTGCGATCTTGACTCGCTGCAACCTCTGCCTCCCGGGTTCAAGCGATTCTCATGCCTCAGCCTCTCTAGTAGCTGGGACTATAGGTGAATGCCACCACACCTGGCTAATTCTTTGTATTTTTAGTGGAGACAGCGTTTTACCACGTTGGCCAGGCTGGTCTTGAACTCCTGACGGCAGATGATTCATCTGCTTTGGCCTCCCGAAGTGCTGGGATTATAGGTATGAGCCACCGAATCTGGCCATCTCATTGTGGTTTTGATTTGCATTTCTCTAGTGATTAGTGATATTGAGAATTTTTTCTTATACTTGTTGGCCATTTGTCTGTCTTCTTTTGAGAAGTGTCTGTTCATGGATGGACACTTTTGATTCAGTATCTGGCTATTGTGAATAGTGTTGCAGTAAACATGGGAGTACAGGTATCTCTTCAGTATACTGATTTCCTTTCTTTTGGTTATATACCCCCAGCAGTGGGATTGCTGGGTCATTTGGTAGTTTTATTTTTTTTCTCTGCTTTCTTACGATTAGTTATTGTTTTAGTCTTTTTGATAATAACCATTCTTACTAGGATGAGATGATATCTCATTGTGGTTTTGATTTGCATCTGTTGACCATTTATGTGTCTTCTTTTGAGAAATATCACAGGTCTTTTGCCTATTTTTAAATCAGGTAATTTGTTTTGTTTTTGCTATTGAATTGTTTGAGTTCCTTATATTTTCTGGTTATTAATCCCTTGTGATGGATTATTTGCCATTATTTTCTTTCTCTCTTTCTGTAGGTTGTCTTTTCTTTCCTACTTTTTTTTTTCTTTTTGAGATAGTGTCTTTCTCTGTTGCCCAGGCTGGAGTGCAGTGGCACGATCTTGGCTCACTGCAACCTCTACTTCCCAGGCTCAAGCAGATCCTCCTGCCTCAGCCTCCCAAGTAGCTGGGACTGTAGGCTTGCACCACCACACCTGGCTAATTTTTTTTTCTTTTGAGATGGAGTTTCACTCTGTCACCCAGGCTGGAGTGCAGTGGTGCAGTCTCAGCTCACTGCAACCTCTGCCTCCTGGGTTCAAGCGATTCTCGTGCCTCAGCCTTTCGAGTAGCTGGGATAACACATGTGTGCCACCACACCTAGCTAATTTTTGTATTTTTAGTAGAGACGAGGTTTCACCATGTTGGTCAGGCTGGTCTCAAACTCTTGACCTCGTGATCTGCCTGCCTCGGCCTCCCAAAGTGCTGGAATTACAGGCGTGAGCCAATTTTTATACTTTGTTTGGAGATAGGATTTCACTATGCTGCCTAGGTGGTCTCTAATTCCTGGGCTCAAGTGATCTGCCCACCTTGGCCTTTTGCAGTGCTGGCATTACAGACATGAGCCACCACACCCGGCCTAGGTTATATATTTTAATCTTAAAATTAGTTCTATTGCGTTGCTTATTCCTTTCTGTTGTTTTGTTGCAGAAAATATACATTGCCATTTGAAATTAGTTTGCTTTGCTACAGAAAGTCTCAGTCTTTTATATGACAGTGTAAGGTCCTGGGATCCTTATGTGTGCCTCGAATGTTTTCTGCATTTTGTGAGCATCTAGCACAAATTTGTCAACTGCCATGTTTATTCTTTGTTAAATGCAGCTTACCTCACCACTTTTTTCTTCTCATACTAGTAACAGTCAATTGACCTTTAGCCCTTTCATGTAACACTGCTTCTTACTTACCAGCTATTTATCAAATACTTTGATCTTCAATCAGTCTACCTTTTGACTTGCCAACTTTCAGGGTGGAGTTTTTTTTTTTTTTTTTTTGGTAAGCAGGGTCTTACTCTGTTGCCCAGGCTGGAGTGCAGTGGTAAGAACATGGCTCACTGCAGCCTCGATGACTTCCTGGTCTGAAGTGATCCTCCTGCCTCAGCCCCGTAAGTAGCTGGTACTACAAGTGTGCTGCCACCATGCCCAGCTAATTTTTGTATTTTTTTTTAGAGACGGGTTTTGCCATGTTTCCCTGGCTGGCTGGTGTCAAACTCCTCAGCTCAAGAGATCCACCTGCCTTGGCCTCCCAAAGTGCTGAATTAGGGATTACAGGTTTGAGCCCAGGGTGATTTTTAAGAAACAAATTAAGATACGTAATTCAGCCTGGTGTGGTAGCTCACACCTGTAATCCCAGCAGTTTGAGTGGCTGAGGTGGGAGGATTGCTTTAGGCCAGGAGTTTGAGACCAGCCTGGCCAACATAGTGTGGCCTCGTCTCTATAAAAATTAAGAAAAGAATATGTAATTAAAAGGACTTTGGAAGCTATAATTAAGGAGCTTCCAGATTGTAAGGGTGTAAAGAGTAACAATAGAAAAATACAGGGTGATGAGATGGGTTTTAAGGGGACATTTGAAAAAGAAACCAACCTTCCAGATATATTTTTTAAATTGGTGAGAGAATTAGTTGAGAGCTTGCTCACTGTTTTTGGGTGATTCCTTGGTTCTTTTATTTAAAAAATTGCTTGCTATTGGGTATTGTGCTGGAAATAATAATATGAATATCTGTTTTTAATAATCTCTTAGTCTCATAGAGGAGGGAACACATTTCAGTAGTGATATTACAATTGAAGATGAGAGTGGCTCTGAGCTGGGCCTAGGAGTGGGCAGGGGTTGGTCAGGGAAGCATTGAAGGAAGCTAGGAGAACTGGGCTTTCAGTTGGGTGAGTTGAAATTGTCCAGGCAGATGATGGGGTAGGGTGTTCCAAGGAGGTGGCTTCAAGACAGACTGCCTAGGTTTAAAATCCAGCTCTGATTGGGAGGTTGTGGTTTTTAATTGAATTTTAGATAAGTGAAAGGGATAAGTCTAGTGTAGTGGTTCTCAACCTTGGGTGCACCTTAGAATTTCCCGGAAAATTAAAATATTGCTGTTTCCCCGGCCCCACCATAGACCAATTCAATTCGTATCACTGGTGGTGTGGTCACAGGTGATTCTAATGTTCATTAGGGCAGAAAATCACCAGTTCAGGACTACTATTTTTTATTCTTTTTTTTTTTTTTGTCTTTTAATTTGAACAAGTGTCAGAAAAATAGGATTACTATTTCCAGTCTTTTGGCTTAGGTGACTTGCTGTGATGGTGCCATTTAGTAGGGTTGCTGTGATGGTGCCATTTAGTAGGATGAAAAGCAGATTGAAAGAAAAGATGTTGCTTTTAACATAACATGTGGTCTTTCTAGCAATCCTGTTAACATTTACATGCTTTATCCTTTTTGTGACTAAGAAATACTTTTTAAATATTGATTTCTGGATTGGATATTTTAAATGACCCCAGACTATATGACTTTCATGTTCTTGTGTCTGTGTTTTATACTTTGAGTTTCGTTTCTTTTCTTTTTTTTGAATTTGAGTTGTTCATTTTCTTTAGAATTCTTACAATTGAGTTTCTTTTAGGGTATCATCTGATGTTATTTCTTTTCTTTGGACTTACCACTTTTTGACATACCAATTTACATATTTATTAGGTTTGTCTGACTGCCTGTTGTAAAATTTCTTGTTGATTCCTTTTCTCTGTCTGCAACCACTACTACCACCAGTGCTAGAATGTAAGCTCCACCAGAGCAGGGATCTTTGATATATTTGTTCACCAATGAATCTTAAATTCCTGGTACATAGTAGATAATACATATCTCTTGAATGGTTGAATCTGGCTGGTTTTGCTTCTTTCCAGGTTCTTGATTCTGCTCCTGAAAAAATATGAGATGTTAGAGAGCAGAGTTTCGGATTTGTGAGCACTGTTGTCTTCCTATATTAATTGATAATTAAACATGGAGCTTAAGTTTTGCTTGCTAAGGGTTGTGAGAGAATATACAATTTTTCACTTCGAGCACATGGGTCTTAATACATCTTAAAAATGAAGTCTTTTTTTTTTTTTATGTTTTGGTAGGAACCACCAAAGCCCCCACTAAATAATTTTAAAGTGGGGATGAAACTAGAAGCTATTGACAAAAAGAACCCATATCTCATCTGTCCTGCAACCATTGGAGATGTGAAAGGGGATCAAGTTCATATCACATTCGATGGCTGGAGTGGAGCTTTTGATTACTGGTGCAAGTATGATTCTCGAGATATTTTCCCAGTGGGGTGGTGTCGCTTGACAGGAGATGTATTACAACCCCTAGGAACTAGAGGTAAGACAATAATTAACTACATGTTTTTTACTTTATTGAAGTTATATGTAACTGTTGTTGGTGGCATTGTGGTTAGCGTTGGTGATACTAGGACTTCATGCCCCAGCTAGTGGCAGGCAGAACAGCAAAGCACTGTGCAGGCTAGAGAACTGGAGGTAAAAGAAGGCTATGATTAGATTTCTTGAGCATCACTGTAGCATCATAGTCTGAGTTCCAGTCCACACTGGAGAATATGGACAAAGCTAAAAGTCATATTTGTGCCATTGAGGTCTTGTTGCTGTAAGCATGGGGGGTGGTATGTGCTTAGCTCCTTTTATGGTTGATGTTCAATTAAAAATTATACATTGTATTCCATTGTTCATATCTCAAAGATATTTTTTAAAAGGTTGGGCATAACTGTTGTAAACATGTCTTACATGATTTTGGTCCTGTTTTTAAGTTAAATTGACACTTTGATAGCCTTAAGTTAAATCCATAGTGAAAATTTTTTGACTCTGTGGAAACCATTATAAATTAGTATGTTATTGTAGTCATGGTAATATTTATTAGTTGTAACAGTGTTTCCTAAGCTGAGAACTATGATCTTCTAGATGTTTTCTTTCAGAGAAAAGCGGTCAACATGTTGATGTTCCTTGGTGACTCTTTCAAGGGCTTAAATATGCCTAACCTGGTCTTCTATGATGGAGTAACTGCTGAGGCTTAAGTGGTGTCTAAGAATAGAACCCAGTCATTGACCTAAGTTTAATATAAACTTAGTGGGATTCAGTTAGCTGGACGTGATGACACGTGCTTATAATCTCAGCTACTCGGGAGGCTGAGGCAAGAGAATTGCTTGAACCTGGGAGGTGGAGGTTGCAGTGAGCCAAGATCACGCCACTGCACTCTAGCCTGGACAACGAGAATGAAACTCCATCTTAAAAAAATAAATGAATAAAAAATAAACTTAGTAGGATTAAATATAAACATACTTAAAAAATTTACCCTACTATATGTATTCATTTTTATGAGGAAAAAAAGAAAAATAGATGTAGAAAATAAGTAGGCAAGGTGTGCAGAGGAGTGTAGTGTCTAGGTAAGAGCCATATTATTCTTGCAGTGGCTGTTAGAATCATCTGTAATTTGGGACTTTAACACATTCCATTATACTAGAGTACTGCATACCACAGTGTTCTTTTTACTAGGTACCTCTTTAACTAGTTTCCTACTTCCGTAAGTCTAGGAAGTAGATATTAATGGTTGATTTTGTAAAATTCAGCATGATACAGATCTATGCGTATGTGATATTAAGATAAATAAAACATAGTCTCTACCCTCAAGAAGTTTACCTTCTAATGGAAGAGGGATGCATGGAGGCATAGAGTTGTAAAAAGAGATATAGTATTAGCAATGTAAAAATAGAGACGTATGCTAGATGTGGAGGTGGCCCAAAGACTTCCAGTGTTGGTTGGAGGAAAAGGTGGTTGCATAAAGGAAAATATCATGAAAGGATGCATGATTCGAGTATTAGATGAGAAGCAGAAGTCGCCCAGCAGAATGAAGATGAAGGTAGGATGGACACATAACAAAAGTGCAAAATTCCAGAGTTTATCCTAAAAACTGATGAGTTCACTTTGGAACACAGTGAGTCTGAAATGTGTGGCTGAGAATGCTGTTGTCCTCCAGTATTTTTTCTCTCTTTTTTTCTTAGTATTGCAATTGGTTGCCTAACGTGCAGACTATATTTCCAGACTCCTAGCAGTATGGTGTGGCCACGAGACTAAGTCCTGGTTGATGTTGAATAAAAGCACGCATAGAGTGTACTTTTTCCAGAAAGAATATTATAGAGAGATGAGCATGTCCTTTCCTCTAACTTCTTCCTGCTTTTATCCTTCTGCTATGAATGTGGTTTTGACTGGAGCTCCATCTTAGAGCATGAGATGGGAACCATATGCTGTGGAGTGGGTGGAAAGCAGCCAGGAGCCAGAGTCCCTGAGAACTTGGTGGAGTACAGCTTTCATACTAGCCCACCTGTTTTCAGACATTAGTGAGAAATAAACTTCTATGTTATATAAATCACTATTCTTTTAGGTTTTTCTGTTACCGTTAGCTGAACTCAGTCGTAATTGATTCAGGGTAACTTTGGGACATCCAAGTGCACATGTTCATTGATCGAATAGCTGCACATACAGATCTGGAGCCTAAAAAGATAGGTCTTGGTTGACAAATCAGGTTTGAGAGGCATCATGTTCACTCAAACAAATATTCTTTGTGCCAGGTGGGATTACAGGTGCTTAGGATGGGAGGGCTAGCAGTTTACTTATTTTGTTGATAGCAGCAAGTGGTGGAAGTTTTGAGTGGGTTTTAATTGTGCGTGTATAACAAGTAGAGGTAGAAAAGGACCAAGACAGAGCCTTGTGGGTCAACATTTAAAGCAATAATTATCACTCTTGAATTACTTGGGGGAGTCACTCTTGAATTACTTGGAGGAGCTTGTTAAAAGGCAGTGCTCGGGAACTAACATTCAGGGGTTTGAATCAGTGGGTTTGGAGTGGGGCTTAGTTGTTTACAGTCACATGGTTTGAGGCCTGAACTTTGAGAAGCACAAAAATAAGGAATAGGTAGAAGATAGAAGTCAATCTAGGACACTGGAAAAAAAATGTACATAAATGTAGGAGATCACTAGGTTGGTTTCTGTGGCAACGGGAGAAAAAAGATTTTAAGGAGAAAGTACTAAACATTATCAAAGGCAGTATAAAAGTCAAGCAAGAGGAGAACTCATTAGTGGTCCTAGTAAAACTAAAACTATGGTTACTCAGCTTCTTTAAAAATCTAGATTTAGAGAGTCAAGGGGTAAATAGGAAATGCAGTGTTAAAAAAAAAAAGAAAAAGAAAAAGAACAAGTGGCATCCGAATACTTTGTGAGATCTGCCTCCTCTGTCTTTACCCAGGTTTACATTTGCTTTGAGTGAACTTTAGAAATCTTACCTCACTTTATGTCCCTTTACCCTCTACTATATATAATTGTCATCAAATTGAGAACCACATTAGTGTTTTAATTTTTGCTTCCACCGTCAAACATAACTTAGAAAACTTAAGAGAAGGGAAAGTCTGTTGTATTTATTTACATTTTTACCCTTTAAGTTGTTCTTTTTTCATTCCTGATTTTCAAGATTTTATTCTTTTATAATTTTCTTCCTGTTTAGAGAACTTCTTTTTTTTTTTTTTTTTTGAGACGGAGTTTCACTCTTGTTACCCAGGCTGGAGTGCAATGGCGCGATCTCGGCTCACCACAACCTCCGCCTCCTGGGTTCTGGCAATTCTCCTGCCTCAGCCTCCTGAGTAGCTGGGATTACAGGCACGCGCCACCATGCCCAGCTAATTTTTTGTATTTTTAGTAGAGACGGGGTTTCACCATGTTGACCGGGATGGTCTCGATCTCTTGACCTCGTGATCCACCCGCCTCGGCCTCCCAAAGTGCTGGGATTACAGGCGTGAGCCACCGCGCCCGGCCTAGAGAACTTCTTTTAACCATTCCTTTAGGGTTGAGTGGCAACAAATTCTCTGTTTTTTTTGGAGACAGGGTTTCGCGGTGATGCCCAGGCTGGAGTGCAGTGGCACAATCATGACTCACTGCAGCTTCAACTCTCCAGATGCAAGCAATTGATCCTCTTGCTTCAGCCTCGCTAGTAACTGGGACTATAGGCACATGCTACCATGCCGGGCTAATTGTTTTAATTTTTAGTTGAGACGGGGTCTCACTGTGTTGCCCATGCTGGTCTTGAATTACTAGACTCAAGTGATTCTCCCTCCTCAGCCTCTCAAAGTGTTGGGATTGTAGGCATGAGCCACCACACCCAGCCCTCCTCTTCATTCTTGAAGGATAGTTGCTGGATATAGAATTCAAGGTTGATAATTCTTTTCTTTTTTTCTTTTCCTTTTTTTTTTTTTGTGATGGAGTCTCGCTCTGTTGCCCAGGCTGGAGTGCAGTGGTATGATTTTGGCTCACCGCAACCTCTGCCTCCCGGGTTCAAGTGATTCTCCTGCCTCAGCCTCTCAAGTAGCTGGGACTACAGATGCACGCCACCACTTGCGGCTAATTTTTGTAATTTTGGTAGAGACTGGGTTTCACTGTATTGGTCAGGCTGGTCTCAAACTCCTGACCTCAGGTGATCCACTTGTCTCGGACTCCCAAAGTGCTGGGATTACAGGCATGAGCCACTGCACCCGGCTGATCTCCTTTTTTTTAAACTTTAACATCTACTTTATCTGATGATCAGATTTTCTGTGGATGATGTTCCTGTTATCTTTTTCTAATACTCAAAATTTTTTTTGAGACAGGGTCTCACTTTGTCACCTAGGCTGGAGTGCAGTGGCATGATCTCAGCACAGTAAAGCCTTGACTTCCTGGGCTTAAGTGATCCTCCTGTCTCAGCTCTCCAAGTAGCTGGGAGTACAGGTGTGCGCCACCATGCCTGGTTAATTTTTGTATATTTAGTAGAAACTGGGTTTCACCACATTACTCAGGCTGGTCTCAAACTCCTAGGCTCAAGCAGTCTGCCTGCTTCAGTTTCCCAAAGCGCTGGGATTACAAGCGTGAGCCACCACACCTGGCCAAGAAGTTGCCATACTGTTTTCCATAATGGCTGTACTAATTTACATTCCCACCAACAGTGTAAAGAGTTACCTTTTCTGGCCTGGCATGGTGACTCACCCTGTAATCTCTACACTTTGGGAGGCCGAGGCAGGAGGATTGCTTGAGGCTAGGAGTTTGAGACCAGTTTGGACAACACAGTGAGGCTCTGTCTCTACAAAAAAAATAAGTTAACTGGGTATGGTGATATGTGCGTATAGTCCTAACTACTGGGGAGGCTAAGGTGGCAGGATCACTTGAGCCCTGGGGTTAAGAGATCCCAGTGAGCTATATTCATGTCACTGCACTGCAGCCTGGGCAACAGAGCAAGACCTCATCTCTATAAATAATAATTAAAAAAAAGGGTTTCCTTTTCTCTGCATCCTAGCAAGCATCTATTTTTTTTTTTTGTCTTTTTAATAGTAACCATTCTAACTGGAGTAAGATGGTAACTCATTGTGGTTTTGATTTCCATTTCCCTGATGATTAGTGATGTTGAGCATTTTTTCATATACTTGTTGACCATTTGTATGTATTGTTTTGAGAAATGTCTGTTCAGATTCTTTGTCCACTTTTTAACTAAGGGATTATTAGTTTTTTCTTGCTATCGAGTTCCTTGTATATTCTGGTTATTAGTCCCTTGTGGGATAAATAGTTTGCAAATATTTTCTCCCGTTCAAGAGGTTGTTTCCACTCTGTTTATTGTTTCCTTTGCAATGTATAAGCTATTTCGTTTTGTGTAGTCCCACTTGTCTTTGTTTTTGTTGCCTGTGCTTTTGAGGTCTTAGCCATAAAATCTTTGCTTAGACCAATGTTATGAACTGTTTCTCTATGTTTTCTTCTATTAGTTTTATAGTTTCAGGTCTTTAAGTCTTTAATGCATTTTGAGTTGATTATATGGTGAGAGAGAGGGGTCTAGGGGTCTAATTTCATTCTTTTTTTATTTTTATTTTTTGAGACACAGTCTTGCTCTGTCACCCTGACTGGAGTTCAGTGCAGTCTTGGCTCACTGCAACCTCTGCCTCCCAAGTTAAAGCAATTCTCCTGCCTCAACCTTCTGAGCAGCTGGGATTACAGGTGCCTGCCACCATGCCCAGCTAATTTTTATGGTTTTAGTGGAGATGGGGTTTCACCTTGTTGGCCAGGCTGGTCTTGAACTCCAGATCTTGGGTGATCTGCCTGCCTTGGCCTCCCAAAGTGCTGGGATTACAAGCATGATTCTCCATGCCCAGCCTAGTTTCCTTCTTCTACATATGGATATCTGGTTTTCCTGGCACTTTTTATTGAAAAGGGTGTCTGTTTCCCAATGTACGTTCTTGGTGCCTTTATAAAAAACCGGTTAGCTGTATATAGATGGGCTTATTTCTGGGTTTTCTCTTTTATAGGTCAATGTATTTGTTTTTATGCTAATACCATGCTGTTTTGGTTACTATAGCCTTGCAATATGTTTTGAAATCAGGTGGTGTGATACCTCTATTTTTTTTTTTTTTTGCTCAGGATTATGTGGGCTATATGGGCTCTTTTTGGTTTCATACAAAATTTAGGATTGTTTTTTCTATTTCTGTGAAGAGTGACGTTGGTATTTTGATAAAGACTGCATTGAATCTCAAGATTGTTTTGGGTAGTGTGGTCATTTTAGTGATATTAATTCTTCTGATGCATAAGCATGGAATGTCTTTCCATTTGTTCATGTCATTATCAGTTTCTTTCATCAGCATTTTGTAGTTTTCTTGTAGAGGTGTTTCACCTCCTTGGTAAAATTTCTTTCTAAGTATCTTGTTCTTCTTCTTCTTTTTTTTTTTTTTTTGAGACTGAGTCGGGCTGTGTTGCCCAGGCTGGAGTGCAGTGGCGCAATCACAGGTCACTGCAGCTTCTACCTTCTGGGCTCAAGCAATCCTCCCACCTCAGCCTCCTCAGTAGCTGGAACTACAGACATATGCCACCATACTCAACTAATTAAAAACTTTTTTTTTTGTAGATACAGGGTCTCACTGTGTTGCCCAGGCTCCTGGACTCAGTGATCCTCCTGCCTCGGCCTCCCAAAGTGTTGGGATTACAGATGTGAGCCACTACACCCAGTGTTTTATTTCTTGCATAGTTATTACAAATGGAATTTTCTTTCTTTCTTTTTTTTTTTTGAGACGGAGTTTCGCTCTTGTTACCCAGGCTGGAGTGCAATGGCGCGATCTCGGCTCACCGCAACCTCTGCCTCCTGGGTTCAGGCAATTCTCCTGCCTCGGCCTCCTGAGTAGCTGGGATTACAGGCACGCGCCACCATGCCCAGCTAATTTTTTGTATTTTTAGTAGAGACGGGGTTTCACCATGTTGACCAGGATGGTCTCGATCTCTTGACCTCGTGATCCACCCGCCTCGACCTCCCAAAGTGCTGGGATTACAGGCGTGAGCCACCGCGCCCGGCCAAATGGAATTTTCTTAATTTCTTTTTCAATTATTTCATTATTGGTGTATAGAAATACTACTGATTTTTGTGTGTTGATTTTGTATCCTGCAACTGTACTGAATTTGTTTATTAGATCTGAGAGTTTTTGGTGGGGTCCTTAGGTTTTTCTAAATACAAGATCATGCCACCTTTAAAGAGGGACAATTTAATGGTTAGAAAGTCGTGTGAGGAAGTAACCATTTGAACCAAAGCCAGCCCACGTGGCACAATTTGACTTCCTTTTTTCCATTTGGATTCCTTTTATTTCTCTTGCCTAATTGCTTTGGCTAGAACTTCCAATATTATGTTGAATAGGAGTGCTGACAGTCAGCATTCTTGACTTCTTCCAGTTCTAAGAGGAAAGGCTTTCAGCTTTCATTCAGAATCATGTTAGCTGTAGATTTGTCATATATAGCTTTTATTATGTTGAGGAATGTTCCTTTGGTGCCTAGTTTGTTGAGTTTTTAGTCATGAAGGACATTGGATTTTATTAAATGCTTTTTCTGCATCTATTGAGATGACTATATGGTTTTGGTCCTTCATAATGTTGATATGATGTATCACATTTATTTGTGTATGTTGAACTATCCTTGCATCCTTGGGACAAATCCTACTTGATCATGGTGTATTGTGTTTGGATTCAATTTACTAGTATTTTGTTCAGGATTTTTGCATCTATGTTCATAGGGAAATTAGCCTGTAGTTATCTTTTCTTTTCTTCTTTCTTGTGTCTTTGTCTGGTTTTGGTATTAGGGCAATGCTGGCCTTGTAGAATGAGTTAAGGAGAATTTTAATCTCTTCAATTTTTTGGAATAGTTTGAGGCAAATTGGTGTTAGTTCTTCTTTATAAGTTTGGTGGAACTTAGCAGTGAAGCCATCTGATCCAACATCCCAAAGATTATTGAGAGACTTTTTATTACTGATTCAATCTCATTGCTTGTTAATTGGTCTGTCAAGGTTTTCTATTTCTTCCTATTCAGTCTTGATAGGTTCGATGTATCCAGGAATTTATGCATTTCCTCTAGGGTTTCCAATTTGTTAGTGTATAGTTGTTCATAATTGTCTCTGATGTTCTTTTGTATTTCTGTGGTTTTTGTTGTGATGTCTCTTTTTGTTTGGGTAGTTTTCAGCTATTTTGTTAAATAGGTTTTCTCTGCCCTTGGTCTTCGCTTCATCTTTTGGAACACCCAAAATTTGTATATGTTAGTTTTATGGTATCTCATATGTCATGTAAGCTTTCTTTATTATTATTATTATTATTTTTTGTCTGATGGGGGCTGTTTCAAGGACCTATCTTCAAGTTCTGAGCTTCTTTTTTCTGCTTGCTCTAATCTGTTGTGAGGCTCTGAAAGGAATTTTTTATTTAATGCATTGAATTCTTCATTTCTAGGGTTTCTCTTTGGTTCTTTTTATGATACCTATTTCTCTGGTGAATTTCTCATTCACATCCTGAATTGTTTTTCTCATTTCTTTGTATTGTTTAATCTGTGTTCTCTTGTATCTCATTGAGCTTCTTTAATATCATTATTTTGAATTCTTTTTCAAGTATTTCTTTTTCATTGGAATCTGTTGCTGGAAAATTATTGTGTTCCTTTGGAAGTGTCACATTTCCTACTTTTATCATATTTCTTGGGTCTTTACATTGATGTCTGCACACCTGGTGTCATAGTTGGTGCTTCTAATATTTGGATTGGCTTTTGTATGGGAAATCTTTTTCTTGAAGATTTATCTAGGTGTTGTTGTTTAGATAGGATACTTTAGTTTTGATTCTGAGTGCATGAAGTAGTGAAGTTTTTCTATGTGTTCTTTGGCTGTAAACAGTATCATCAGTGTTTGTGATTTCCTTAGCAGCTCAGGCTGTGGTTGGTTGGGGCTGTGTTGAGGTTTTGCTGTGGATGAGGATGCCAGGTACACCAGTCCTCAGGCCCCAGTGATGGCACTAGAGGGCTGAGCGTACCTGTTGTTGGGCCCCTGGTCAGTGTAGATGGACACTGGTGTCATCTGGTCCAAACTGGCCGATACTTGGACTTCCAGGTGGCTTGATAGGATGTCGGCAGTGGACATAGTGGGCTGGGTGGGTAGGTCCTTGGTTCTCTGGGTGGTGTGTGTGGTGTAGGTGATGGCGCTAATGGTGACAAGACAACTTTTGGGCCCTGAAGCAGCATGTGTTTGTGTTAACAGTGCCTGCAACAGGCTGGGTGGGCCAGTCCTCAGGCCCCCAGTGGGTATGTGCCAGTGGGTGCTGGCTGAGGTCGTAGCGGCAGGCTGGTCGGGCCCACCCTCAGGCCTCCAGGAGGAGTGCATAGATGCCAGCAGTGATGATCAGGACGGGGCAGTCTCCAGGCTCCTGGGAGATATATTTGGTCAATGAGAGAGCAGTGCTGGGCTGGCCATGCCTGTCCTCAGGTCCCTGGTGGTATATTTGGACACTGGCTGTGGTGGGCAGGGTGGGGCAATACCCTGGACCCCTGGTGCAGTGCTTGGGTGGCAGCAGCAGTTGTGGGCAGGCAGAGCCTGTCTTCAGGGTGTGTGCAAGTGTGCTTCAGTACTGCTGCTTGGGGGAGCTGCAGCCACAGACTGCAGTTCTCAGGCTCTGGAGGGGACATGTCCTTTAGCCTCTGGTGGTAGTGGCTGCGGTAGCAGCAGGGAAAAACCAGTGTGCAAGTACACAGAGGTGGCCTTGCTGCTGGGGGTAGGGTTGTAATTGCTAGTGGCGCACACTTAGGCCCCCAGTGACAGCTGCTGTGGGCAGTGTTAGAGTCTGTTCTCAGTGTCTGTGTGAAGGAGCCCTGCTGCTGTGGCTGTAGTAGGGTTGCTGTCATTGGTAGTCCTCCCAGGTAGGCAGTTCTTAGGCTCTAGGGAGCATGTGCTTTGTCTTGGATGGGAGTGGGCAGCTTCTCCAGTGTGCTATACCATTTTTCCCCAGGGTGCAGGACACTGTGTATGGTAGAGTGCTGGGGACCTTGCCACTTCTGTGGGTCTAATGGTTGTTGTGCAACTGCAGCCCTCTGGGTGGATGTTGGGAGATGGTGGGGCTCTAGGGATGTGAAGATGTGGGGGTTGTTGGGCTCCAGGGCAGGATGCAGTGTGGTGGGGGCTGAGCTCTCAGAATGGCGCTGTCCTACAGTTGCTTAGGACTTGGGACATGGGATCACTCTCTAGATCAATGATGTTGCATGGTCTCCACGCAGGTCCTTAAGCTGTTCTCAGGGCCTGTGATGGGTTTTTCTGTGGCTAGGGTTGGCGGAGTCCATGGTGGGGATGTTGACCACTGGGGATCTCTGTCTTACCCTTACCCTCACTGAAGAGCCTCTTCCGGCTCTCAGCCAGTCTTGACCAAACTGCTGTCTTGCATCCCTCTCCTTTCATGCCTCAGGTTCTTCCTCTTCTTTGTTGGATTCCAGTATTCCTTCTTAGATGCTCAGTTTGAAGATTATATAGTTAATATTTTGGTTCTTCTTTGTGGAAGAGAGGAATATTGGATGCCTCCAGTCAACCATCTTGAAGTGATTTACCTATCATGTGTTTTAATTATATCTTTAAAAAATTTAATGGGCCATTATTATTACTTACATAGTCAATGTTTGTTGAGATTGACCCACGTATTTAGCGTGTTTTTTGCTCTTTATTTATTCTTGACATCTGAAACCTTTCATCTGGGATTACTTTTCTTCTTTCTGAGGTAAATCCTTCAGAATTTCCTTTATTGAAGGTCTGCTAATGGCATTCTGATGGTAAAATGCCAGGTTGACAGCCATTCTCTTTCAACACATTGAAGACATACATTCTTTTGACTTTTGGTTTCCATTATTGCTGTTGAGAATACAGCTGTCAGTATTTCTTCTCTGACTGTAATCTGCCATTTAAAAATCTAGCTACTTTAATCTTTTCATGTCATCTTTAGTGTTTTACAGTGTCACCCTGATAGTTCTGGTTGTAGGTTTTGTTGAATCTTGATGTCTTGACAAAACCACACATACACAAATACACTGTTTACTTTCATTGTGAGAAATTAAGGATTTCAGATGGCACAAGTAATTCAAGGTTATAAAGCAGTTTTCTTGTTAGCCTTTTGAATATTGAGTACAAATAGTCCAAACCATGTTAAAGTAGAATTTGGGAGCAGTTAAGAGTAGAAACAAATGTGTGCCCACTGGTGCCGCAGTCTGTTTTATAAATATTCCCAGAAGTCCCCAGAAGAACTTTGGGATTCTGGGGAAAGTACAGTTAAAAACTTTTAGTTGGTGTTCACCCTAAGATAATGCATGTGTGATTCATTTTGCTTTTTTTCAGGTATCGCTTATTAATTATGGATAGGTTAATAGTGGTTAGTACTGTACTTAGACAAGGTGAAATACTCTTTTTGAGTAGAGAAAACATTTAGGCAATACATCATTTATTTGGATGACAGCTATAAAAATATACTTTTTTAGATATAATGTGTATATTCTTGAAAGCAAAGTATTTTTCTAATTTTTCATTCTAACTTTTATAACAGTTTTCTTCTAATAGATAAAGTAACTTCTAATAGATAAAGCAAAATATTGGGAAAAGCTTTTGGATATAGCTGTGGCAAACTGTGTGGTATTTGACCTCATACTACTTTTCTCTTACACATATAACTTTAGAAAACACACACATACATGGTCAAATCAGTGGAGAAATGTTGAAATAAGTTATGGTATAGTTGTTTTTTAGAATAATTATAGAATAATTTAAAAGAATGAGAGTGTTTCTACTTATACTAAGAAGGAAAGCTCTCCGAGATATATTAAGTGAAAAACATAAGTCCCCTCAAATAAATACAGTGTAATACTGGTATGTCAAAACAAAATACTTATGTATTTCTATATGTACATATAGAAATATGTATGTAAATATGTAAAAAAAATCTTGAAGGCTATATATCAGATCTGTAATACTGATTATTTCTGTGAAGGATGTTGACTGGTAAAGGAAGTGGTAATGGGGACTTTTGCTTTTAACTGGGGCTTTTCAAAACAAAACTAATATTTTTGTATATAGCATTTGTGCTTTAAATTAAATAAAATGACAATTTTAGTTTGAAAGGGATTATTGTATTCTGTTTTTTTTCTTGCCTATTTTTTCATAATATGTTGCGACTGTATTCTCATGTAAAATATCTCTATAAATTGAATATTATTTCGGCACTGCATTCCATTGTATGGCTATTCCATAATTTACTTAATCAAATCTCTATTTTGTTAAGCATTTAGAATATTTTCAGATTGGTTATTAAACTAGATGATATGATGAATACTTTTATGCATATATCTTTGTATACCTCTCTGTTTCCATAGATAACTTTGCTAGGTTAAGGGGTATGTTTCTAAGACTGACAAATGGTCTTTCAGAAAGCTATACCCATTTCCACCAACCTCAGAAGTAAGTGCAAGTGTTTTTTTCCTACTCTGGCCAACCTTGGGAATTATCTTTCTTGTTATTTTTTGCTAATTAAAAATAAATTGGGGCCAGGCGCGGTGGCTCATGCCTGTAATCCTAGCACTTTGGGAGGCTGAGGCGGGCAGATCACGAGGTCAGGAGATTGAGAGCATCCTGGCTAATGTGGTGAAACCCCGTCTCAACTAAAAATACAAAAAAATTAGCCAGGTATGGTGGCATGCGCCTCTGGTCCCCGCTGCTCGGGATGCTGAGGCTGGAGAATTGCTTCAACCTGGGAGACGAAGGTTGCAGTGAGCCGAGATCACGACAGTGTTCTCCAGACTGGGCGACAGAGCAATACTCCGTCCCCACTCCCAAAAAAATTTGTTTTTCAAAATTTCATTTCTTAGATTACTAGTGAAATTGAATCTTTTTCTTTCCATGTATTTTGGTCATTAATGTTCCTTTATAATTTGCCTGCTAATCACCTTTTCCCATTTTTCTCTTAGCATGTTTTTTCTTATCAATTTGATAATGCATTTGTTTATTCATTTATTGAACATATCAACCCTTTGTCATAAAAGTAAAAACTTTTTTCCAGTAGTTTGCTTTTTAATGTTAAAGTTTTTTTAACTTAGAGAAATATTATTTATTGACTTTTAATATTAAATACTTTAAATGCCTTAGAATTAAATAATTTCAAAAGGCACAAATAATATTAATTGAATTTCATAAATTAAAAAAATCTGTATTTTAGTTTATTTTGAATATTTTCATTTTAAAACACATTCAAATGATAATACTTTGAAATACCTTAAAATACACTAGAAATGTGTGCTCTCAACCTTTATATAATTGCTTTTGCAAAATATTTTAAGGTTGTAGCACTTAAAACTTGTTCAAATAATTAATAACTAAAGACAATATTGTTGCATAGTTTCTTAAAAAAAAGTAACGAGGCATTCATGATTGCTCCTTGATAGGGCTTTACATTAAATAAATGTTTATTTAAGCTTTATTAGTTTTCCTTTAAAGGATAATAATAAAGTTTAATTTACTCTGAAACTTTTTCTAACAGTTTTTAAAAACTGTAAATACTTCTGTGATCAGAAACAGCAAAAATTTGTGTGAGGCTTATTAATGGTAGAAAAAAATCACTGAGAAACTCACTTGGATAGAAAATTCAGCAAGCTGTATGGCTTTTTCCTTCTTGTTTATTTAGATTTTCCTTTCTTAGCTCTTGTTATGACCCTACAATCTTTCAAAGCCCTTAGCTTCTGGCTGGTGCTGTCTCAGCTCATCAGATTTACTCACGAGACCCGTACAGAGTGTCTGGTGAAAAAGAGGAAAGGAACATATGTGCTGCTGTGTCCTTGGCAACTTGCAGAAGAAGGCTGAATCACATAAATGAAAATGAGGCCCATTGTAGATTTTCTTCTTGCAAATTTATTTGATCTTGCCGTTTTCTGTTTTCAACTGGCTTCCCCCTCTTTTTAGTTCTCCCTAGAAAATGATAGAAATTTAGGAATGCCCTGTAAGCTATCGTTTTTTTTCCTCAGATTGCCATTCCCATGTCTCCAGTGCATATATACTTATAGGAGTTTATAGCCAGTCATTTCATGAAAGTCCAAATATTTGATACATGAAAGAGCAAGACAGGATAATCCAGCAACTTAGAATCAGAACTAAGACTACCTTGTTTTGAAGGCTATGTGAAAATTTTTTTAAAAATCATTTATTTTTTCTTTTTTGGGGAACGTTTATAAACCCATTACTATTTTGTCTCTGTAATGTTATTTATTAATATAGATTATTAGTCTTTTGAGAAATTAATCTTTTGAAAAATTCAGAAATAGAAGATTCTTTTAAAAGTTTACCCCCAGTATGGTTTTCATTATTATGGGATGTTCAAAGTTTTTAACTTTAGCTTCAGATTTATACATCATTGATTGTAACTTAATGACCTGCACTGGTATGAAGTGTCATCTTGTAGCCTAATTCTTTAAGCAATTTTGACCTTACAGACCAGGAAGGAGGGCAAACAGCAAACTTCCAGATGCCGAGTATAATGTTGCAGGATCCCAAGGGTATAGAGGAATTCTTCTGGTCCAAAGGGAACCATGGAGGAGGGGAAAACCTAGAATAAGGAAGGTGTAGTAGCCAAGCATTCTTGTCCTGTGGCACCGTAGGCTTCCAATGACCGTCTTAGCTCTTTTCTTGATAAAACCCTTCCGAGTATTGGGTCTTCTGTCCCCCCACATCTCACGGAAACAGCTTAATTTAGAAATGGAACTCAGTGGTAACATGGCATTTCCTTCACAGCTTAATTTAATAGACCATAAAGGTAATTAATTATTTTGGGAAGTGTTAGCTGCTTCTTTGAATGCTGGTGTATTTTATGCAGGTGTGTGTGGTTTAGTTTTTTCTTCATTAAAACTTTAAGGGAGTGAGTTTTAAAAATCTAAATGTTTGCTCTTTTAAAAAAATGTAACTGGTCATTTTATATAGTAGGGTTTTTTTTCTCCTATTTTGAAAAACTCTAATGTTTTCCTTTTTAACTGTTTCAAAGTTTGTCTTTTGGGAAATTTTTCGTTGAGCAAACAAGAAATAGGTCTATTTTCCATACTCCCACCCCATTCTCATTTTTTTTTTTTTTGAGACGGAGTTTCGCTCTTGTTACCCAGGCTAGAGTGCAATGGCGTGATCTCGGCTCACCGCAACCTCGGCCTCCTGGGTTCAGGCAATTCTCCTGCCTCAGCCTCCTGAGTAGCTGGGATTACAGGCACGTGCCACCATGCCCAGCTAATTTTTTGTATTTTTAGTAGAGACGGGGTTTCACCATGTTGACCAGGATGGTCTCGATCTCTTGACCTCGTGATCATTCTCATTTTTAAGAAAACAAAACTAGAAATTGTGGCTGATTTTTGCTCCTTGTTCAGGCATGTGCAGAGAGGAGTATGTGGTTTCTGTGATGTGTGCTTCATCTCTTTAAATTTTAAAATTAAGATTTTATAGCTTTTAATGCATGTATTCACCAACTTTCCCCCTATTTTTGTACAACTGTGTATGTTCAGTTAAAGCCACATAGTAGCACTTTACATTTCTCTCTGTTACAGTAGGTCAAAAGTGGCAGAGGTGGTGCATATAACTAAGGTTGTAAAAAGTTCAAGGTGTGTCAGTTCCACTAGAAGGCTTCTGAATAAACACTCGAGTATTTACCTAGATTCTTGCCCTTAATGTAGTTTAATAAAATACAGACTAATACACTTAGTATATTTAGTACTCTTGTTTGGTATAAATGAAATGGTCAGAAATGCTATCTACCCAAATGACTGACTCAAAAGCTATGAAATTTAATACAGCTGATATTTTCTTTTTCATATGAACAGCTTGGAACAAATGTTTTGCTTGTGCAAATGAGATGGCTATTATGATGCAAAGAAGTATCTTGGAAAAAAAAATTTTCCTTTTTCTGTTTTAAGTATTCAAGTTAATACTGCAACAATTGCAAACAGAGTCTGGAGATTTTTCTTTCTTGCTTCTGTTCTATGATATATTTTAGCAAGTTCTCTTGAGACTATTAAAATGTCTTGGTTTTTAGGACATGTGATCAGGTGGGGATAACTTTGTCTATAGATGCAATAGGTTGGCAGTTAGATTTTGCATGTCTTGTCATTTCTTTCCGGATTCTCTGACCTAGGGTAACCTCTGGAAGGACCTTTGGTTCTTCTCTGAAGGCAGGAGTGAAGGAAGTTTGAGCAGGTGACTGATGATCACTGTCTCTACAGTCCACAGACAATACACAAATTACTTTAGCAGTCTCCTTAGTCCCCTCCTCCCACTCCTCCCCCCTTAAACCAACAAATGCAAATAGCTTCATCCCCATTTGCTAGAAATTCAGGCTTGCTCAGGCAACATGGGCTTTGTTGTTGACTTGCTTTCTCCAGAAAGTCAATTTTGTTCTTGGTAAGGAGCAAGGCTATCCTATCATTTGGAACCTAAATCACCTTAATGTTAAAAACAGCAACACTTGTTTCTCTGGAATATTGATAAAGGTAGGAATTACTGCAAAAGTTTCTTTATATTGTAATTGAAGTGTGGTTAAAGAAATTCATTGTCTGCTTTGTTAGCTTTTGTATACTAAATATCTTGGTAATTTTGCTTATCTCAAAGAAGTCCTCTGTTTTGTTCTAAATATTACTTATTGAAATTGTTGGCACTATTATTTGAATAGTCACTTCTAAAAATTGTTTTATGGTACAGGGAAAAGTAAGTCTTTGGTTATTTCTACCATGAAAATGTTTTTTTTCCTTTTTTAAAAAGAATAGTCCTATTGTAAGTTGTCTGATTATTTAAATCACCAGTTTGTAATGACACTGTTGTCATTTTTAAAAAAATAGTTTTTAGGGATGTGACAGTAAATGCTTTTTTACTGGTATTAC
The DNA here is from genome assembly GCF_030222135.1 of Aotus nancymaae. Classification (NCBI taxonomy): domain Eukaryota; kingdom Metazoa; phylum Chordata; class Mammalia; order Primates; family Aotidae; genus Aotus; species Aotus nancymaae. Next base: position 40,559,723 of record NW_026988472.1, read on the forward strand.
ATGAGATTTATTAAAAGATTTTTTTATGATACAGAAATGTGAATAACATTTTGCTAATTAAATATATTAATACATTTGATTTTTTTTTGGAAATTGTAGCAGTGACAGCTAAGGTTTTTTTTTTTTTTTAACAGTAGCATAATGGAAATTACTCTACAGAAATAATTTAGGAAGAAAAAAGATACTGTGGTTTAAAAATTGAGTGGCTTTTAAAAGCTCATGTTGCCAGATGAATTATGAATTGACCTAAAACAACTGAAGTTGCTTTTTTGTGTGAACTTTCTTCTGAAAATATTAAAAGCTATGGAGATTATCATCTTTTTAATAATGTCACTGTGACCAAAATCTTGGGTTCTTTTGAAGTAAGCACATATGAGTAGCAATTGTGAAATAAAATAGTCTTCTTGAGAAGCATCCCCCATGAGGCTGAAAGGGGGAGTAGTTTACAAATAATGTCAGTGGTTGATTGGCAAGAAGAAAACAAACATACTTTTAAAACAAGATTCTTAGAGCTCTTCTAAATTCTAATTGTGATTTCTAGCTTGTTCTTGCATTTTTATGATTTTCTTTCTAGGCTGAATACTTGTGGGGATGTAATTATATAACAGTAGGGAAACGATGTAAATTTTACTAAATTAGATTTTCTTATTTTAATTTAGCCTATATGCCAACTAAAAATGGCATTGTCACTTAGGTATGGAGGTAGAGAACAATTTCAGCTGGGCTTTTGTATCTTAAACAAAATACAGATTAGAGAGCTATCCTTTAATGTCTAATTGTGTTTGGAAAATTTTTCCTAGTAACATTTTTGCAAGTTTCCAGTAACCTTAAGATAGAATATTCTATGCAGATTAAGGTTTAATGTTTTATGACATGTATGAAGTGTTTTTTCTTCGTTCTTTAATCTGTTTATCTTAATCCCCAAGCCCTGTTTTGAAATGGGGGAGGAGAGAGTGAATAAAAACTATAGATCCTTTCAATATATTTGGTTTTGGTTTAATTATCCAGACCTAATTTTTAAAAGCTGCTGGAAAAGAGCTAACAGTGCTTCCTAATGAAAAGTTCTGTCAGACCCCCAAAGCAATCTAATTTAAACGAAATCTTTACTTTTCTGAGTGAGTGATTTCTTTTTGTGTAGGAATTGCTTTTTATTGTATGTGCTAAACATGTAATTTTTAATACTGTAAAACTGTGATTCTTTGCTGTTGAGAGGGAAGCCTACATGGACCATCAAGGAGACTCAGAAAGGATGGTGAAGGAGCTAAGGCAGCAGATTCTGGGCTTGTTTTAGCTGTTGAATTCTGACCATGTCATCCATCTCTGCTTGGTAAATTAAGAGAACCCTCTGGTTAAAATAGGGAAATTGGTGCAAGGTCCAACAAGGGTTAAAATATGAAAAAACAGGTACAATTTTTATAAAAACTGGGACAGCTACTACTGAAAATTAAAGATGGTGTTTTCCTTTGTAACTTGATCCCTTTTCCTAGTAGCGATCAGTTATAAAACAAATCTTTGAAAATGAAGGAAGGGGAACAAAAGGGGCTTTTGTGCTTGTTTTGGGCACAGTAGGAAAGGGGGAAAAAATGAAAAAGTAATATTTCAGAGAAGTCTTTAAGTGATGATACAAGGGAGAATGATAACCTGTGGGAGGCAAGGTTGAGGTGTGGGAGGGATGTCTGACTGGAACAGAGGATGCCCTGTTACTATGAATGGAGGTAGACACTGTGTTTCTGACGGTCAACTACTTGGGCAATAGAAATGCTTTCACCATTATTTTCTGCTGAGTCAGCTTCTTTGAACGATTTCTGCCTATAGTACTGAGGTGATCCATTCTTTGATTCTGAAATTGCTGGAGACTGAGTTGCAGATTATTGTGTTTTGTGAGGATTCTAAAGGTCACTGCTTGGCATGCAGTGAGCCTGCATGAATATTTCTAATGTTACTTTTAGTAGATTCACATATGCTAGTCTAAAAATTATATAACTGTTTATCTAAATAGAATATTATGCTAATGTTAAATCATCATTTTCTTTAGAGACACCTACGTATTTAGAATGACTGGTTCTGTTGTTACTCAAAGAAGTGGCTAAGTTGTTTATTTTTGTTGGGGCATTTTGTATTTTTAATGACAAAATTGGTATTTATTATAGAACATTTAGAAAATAAGTGATAAGAGGAAAATCTGAAAACTACATGTATTCCTACCATGTGGGGATAATCACTGCTAATATTTTGGTATATAAGGATTAGAATATTTTAATTAAAAATCAAAGTTTAATTGCCAGTAGTCATTGAGACTAACTGAGGGCATCTTTTAAAAAGCATATGTTGTATTCTGTTCTATGTATGCAGAGTTGTATTGATTTGGTCTTCTCTACTTAGGTATTCTTACTCTGTTATTCTAGTAATTAACAGACTTAAAATGTGGTTTGATTGTAAATGTTTGAATTAGAGAAATTCCACAGGAAAATTTAAATTGTCAAGAAAGACTATCAGAAGGTACTCCACCAATATTTGGTGCAATAATTTTTCATAAAGGTATGTTTAGTCAAGAGAATTGAAAAAACTCAATTGTTTTAGGAAAAAAGAAAAAACTAAAGCACCTAAACATAGGCTTATTATTATTTTTAGATTTCAGCTTTTATTTTAGGTACAGAGGGTACATGTACAGGATTGTTACATGGGTATATTGCACCCAGGTAGTGAGCATAGTACCCAATAATTAGTTTGTCAACCTCTCCTCTCCCTCCCCCCTCTAGTAGTCTGCAGTATCTATTGTTCCCATGTTTATGTCTATGTGTGCTCAATGTTTAGCTCTCACTTATAAGTGAGGACATGCAGTGTTTGGTTTTCTGTTTTGTGTTTATTTGCTTAGGATGATGGCCTCCAGCTCCATCTATGTTGCTGCAAAGGATATGATTCCATTCTTTTTTTATGGCTATCTAATATTCCATGGTATGTATGTACCACATTTTCTTTATCTAGTCTATCATTGATGGCCACCTAAATTGATTCCATGTTTTTGTTATTGTGAATAATGCAGCGATGAACATATGAGTGCATGTGTCTTTTTGGTATAATGATCTATTTTCCTTTGGGTATATACTCAGTAATGAGATTGCTGGGCTGAATGGTAGTTCTAAGTTCTTTGAGGAATCGCCAAACTATTTTCCACAATGGCTGACCTAATTTATGTTCCCACCAATGATGTATAAGCGTCCCCTTTTCTCCACAGCCTTGCCAACATCTGTTGTTTTTTTGGCTTTTTATATAGTAGCCATTCTGACTGGTGTAAGATGGTATGTCATTGTGGTTTTGATTTGCATTTCTCTGATGATTAGTGATGTTGAGCATTTTTTCGTGTTTGTTGGCCATGTGTATATTTTTTGAGAAGTGTCTGTTCATGTTCTTTGTCCATTTTTAAATGGGGTTATTTATTTTTTGCTTGTTGATTTAAGTTCCTTATAGATTCTGGGTATTAGACCTTTGTTGGATGTTTACTTTGTGAATATTTTTTCCCATTCAGTAGGTTGTCTGTTTATTCTGCTGATGGTTTATTTGGCTGTGCAGAAGCTCCTTTGTTTAATTAGCACCCACTTGTCAGTTTTGTTGCACTGCACTTGCTTTTGAGGACTTAGCTAAAAATTCTTTCCTAAGGCCAGTGTTGAGAGGGTATTTGGTAGGTTTTCTTCTAGGATTTTTATAGTTTGAGGTCTTATATTTAAATCTTTAATCCATCTTGAGTTAATTTTTATATATGGTGAAAGGTAAGGGTTTAGTTTCATTCTTCTGCATATGGCTAGCCACTTATCGCAGCACCATTTATTGAATAGGGAGTCCTTTCTCCATTGTTTGTTTTTGTTGGTCTTGTACAAGATCAGATGGTTGTAGGTAAGTGGCTTTATTTCTGGGTTTTTTGTTTTGTTCCATTGGTCTGTTTTTTTTACCAGTACCATGCTTATAGTATAGCTTAAAGTTGGGTAGTGCGATACCTCTGGCTTTGTTCTTTTTGTGTAGGATTGCTTTGGCTATTTGGGCTCTCTTTTCGTTCCATATGAATTTTAGAATACTTTTTTTTTAAATTGTAATTTAGGTTCTGGGGTACATGTGCAGATCATGGAGGATCGTTGCATAGGTACATACATGGCAAGGCGGTTTGCTGCCTTCATCCCCCCATCATCTATATCTGGTATTTCTTCCCTCATTATCCCTTCCCACCCTGCCCACCTCCGCTGTCCATCCCCTAGCCCCCACCACTGACTGCAGTGTGTGATGCTCCCCTCCCTGTGTCCATGTGTTCTAATTGTTCAACACCTGCCTATGAGTAATAACATATGGTGTTTGGTTTCCTGTTCTTGTGTCAGTTTGATGAGAATGATGGTTTGCAGATTCATCCATGTCACTATGAAGGACACAAACTTATTGTTTTTTATGGCTGCATAGTATTCCATGATGTATGTGCCAGATTTTCTTTATCTACTCTATCAATGATGGACATTTGGGTTGGTTCCAGGTCTTTGCTCTTGTAAACAGTGCCGTGACTTTTTTCTAATCTTGTGAAGAATGACATTAGTAGTTTGTTAGCAATAGTGTTGAATCTGTAAATTGCCTTACACAGTATGGCCGTTTTAACGATATTCAGTCTTCCAATCCATGAGTATGGGATATTTTTCCATCTATTGATGTGATCTCTAATTTCTTTCAGCAGTGTTTTGTAGTTCTTCTTGTAGAGATCTTTCACCTTCTTGGTTACCTGTATCTAGTTATTTCATTTTCTTTGTAGCTGTTGTAAATGGGATTGTGTTCTTGATTTGACTCTCAGGCTGGATGTTATTGGTATGTAGAAATGTTATTTGTTTTTCCATATTGATTTTTATATCTTGAAACCTTGCTAAAATAGTTTATCAGTTCTACTAGCCTTTTGGCAGAGTCTTCAGGGTTTTCTCTGTATAGAATGTATCATCACTGAAGAGATAGTTTGACTTCTTTTCCTATTTAGATGCTTTTTATTTCTGATTGTTCTGGCTAGAACTTACAGTACTGTGTTGAAAAGAAGTGGTGAGAGTGGGCATCCTTGCCTTGTTCCATTTCTCAAGGGGAATGGTTCCAGCTTTTGCCCATTCAGTATGATGTTGGCTGTGGGTTTGTCACAGATGGCTCTTATTATTTTGAGGTATGTTTGTTTGATGTCCAGTCTGTTGAGGGTTTTTATCATGAAGAGACATTTGATGTTATCGAAAGCTTTTTCTGCATATATTGAGATGATCGTGTGGTTTTTGCTTTTAATTCTGTTTATGTGTTGAATCACATTTATTGATTTGTATATGTTGAACCAACCTTGCATCCTAAGAATAAAGCCCGCTTGATCACGGTGAATTAACTTTTTGATGTGCTGCTGGATTCAGTTTGCTAATATTTTGTTGAGGATATTTACCTCTATGTTCATCAGAGATACTGGCCTGAAGTTTTTTTCCCTTTGTCATGTCTCTGCCAGATTTTGGTATTAGGCTAACGATGCCTAATTCTAACTTCATAGAATGAGTTAAGGAGGAGTCCTTCCTCTTCAAGTTTTTGGAATAGTTTCAGTAGGATTGGTACCAGCTCTTCTTTGTATGTCTGATGGAATTCGGCTGTGAATTCATCTGGTCCAGGGTGTCTTTTGGTTAGCAGGTTTTTAAATACTGATTCAATTTCAGAGCATGATATTGGTCTAATCAGGGTTTCAGTCTCTTCCTGATTCAATTTTGGGAGATTGTTTGTTTCCAAGTATTTATCCATTTCCTCTAGATTTTCTAATTTGTGTGTATAGAGTTTTGTTGGTTTTGTTTGTTTGTTTGAGATAGGGTCTCACTTTGTCACCCAGGCTGGAGTGCAATGGCATGATCTTGGCTCACTGCAGCCTCGGCTTCCTGGGCTCAAGTGATCCTCTCGCCTCAGCCTTACAAGTAGCTGGGACTACAGGTGTGTGCTACCATGCGTGGCTAATTTTGTATTGTTAATAGAGATGGGTTTTTACCATGTTGCCCAGGCTGGTCTCGAATTTCTGGATTCAAGCAATCCACTCACCTCGGCCTCCCAAAGTGCTGGGATTGCAAGCGTAAGCCACCACACCTGGCCTTGCATAGAGTTGTTCATAGTATTCTCTGAGGATCTTTTATATTTCTGTGGGATCAACTGTAATGTCATCTTTGTCATTTCTGATTGTACTTATTTCGATTTTCTCTTTTTTTCTTTGTTAACCTAGCTAGTGTTCTATCAATCATGTTTATTTTTTCAAAGAACAAACTCTTGGCTTCCTCAATCTTTTGTATGGCTTTTTGCATCTCTGTAATTTTAGTAATTTTTTTTTCCGCTAGCTTTGGGGGTTGGTTTGTTCTTTCTTTAGGTGCAAAGCTAGTTTTTTTTTTTTTGAGACAGAGTCTCATTCTGTCCCCCAGGCTGGAATACAGTGGTACGATCTTGCCACTGCAACCTCTGTCTCCCAAGTAGCTGGGATTACAGGCACCTGCCACCACCCTGGGCTAATTTTTGTATTTCTAGTAGAGACCAGTTTCCCCATGTTGGCCAGTCTGGTCTTGAGCTTCTAACCTCAGGCAATCCACCTGCATCACCCTCCCAAAGTGCTGGGACTATAGGCGTGAGCCACTGCACCCAGCCCAAAGTTAGATTTTTAAATTTGAGTTCTTTCTGACTTGTTGATGAAGGCATTTAGGGCTATAAGCTTTCCTTTTAACACTGTTTTAGCTACATCCCAGAGATTTTGGTAAGTTGTTTCCCTATTTTTATTAATTTCAAAGAATGTTTTGATTTCTGCCTTAATTTTGGTGTTCACCCAGGAGTTATTCAGAAACACGTTGTTTAATTACCATGTATTTGTGTAGTTTTGAGAGCTCTTGGTAGTGATTTCTGTTTTTATTGCACTGTGGCCCAAGAGTGTGCTTGATATGATTTTTTTTTATTTTTTATTTTATTGAGACTTGCTTTATGACTGAGCATATGGTCAATCTTAGAATATGTTCTGTGTGCAGATGAGCAGAATGTATATTCTGTGGTTGTTGGGTGGAGTATTCTGTAGATGTCTATTAGATCCAGTTGGTCAAGTGTTGAGTTTAAGTCTAGAATTTCTTTATTAGTTTTCTGTTTCAATGATCTAATGCTATCAGTGAGGTGTTGAAGTCTCTCAGTATTATTGTGTGGTTGTCTAAGTCTTTTCATAGGTCAGGAAGAACTTGTTTTATGAATCTGGGTGCTCCAATGTTGAGTCTATATATATTTAGGATAGTTAAGACTTCTTGTTGGATTGTGCCCTTTATCATTATATAATTCCCTTCATTATCTTAATTTTTATTGGTTTAAAATCTGTTTTATCTGATATAAGAATAGTGACTCCTGTTCTTTGTGTTTTCTGTTTGTGTGATAGATCTCCATCCTTTTACTTTCAGCCTGTGAGTTTTGTTACTTGTAAGATGGGTCTCTTGAGGACAACAGATGGTTGGGTCTTGTCTTTGTATTCAGCTTGCTATTCTGTGTCTTTTAAGTGGAGTGTTTAGCCCATTTACATTCAAGGTTAGTATTGATATGTGTGATTTTCATCCTGTCATTGTGTTGCTAGCTGGTTGTTATGTAGATTTAATTGCACTGCTTTATAGTGCCTGTGGGCTATGTGCTTAAGTAGGTTTTTGTGGTAGCAGGTGTCATTCTTTCAATTTCATTTTTTGCACTCCCTTAAGGATCTCTTGTAAGGCTGGTCTAGTTGAAAACTATTCTCTCAGCATTTGCTTGTCTGAGAAGGATTTTATTTCTCCCTCATGTATAAAGCATAGTTTTATGGGATATGGGATTCTTGGTTGGAATTTCTTTTCTTTAAAGACACTGAAAATAGGCTCCCAATATCTTCTGGTTTGTAAGGTTTCTGCTGAGGGGTCTGCTGATAGCCTGATGGGATTCCCTCTGTACATGACTTGACCCTTATTTCTGGCTGCCTGTAAAATTTTTTCTTTTGCATTGACCTTGGTGAATCTGATAACTATGTGCCTTGGGGATAGTTGTCTTGACCATCTAGCAGGTGTTCTCTGTATTTCTTCTATTTGTATGTCAACTTCTTTAGTGAGACTAGGGAAATTTTCTTGGACTGTATCATCAAATACATTTTCCAAGTTGCTTATTCTCTCTCCTCTCTCAGAAATGCCAGTGAGTCATAGATTTGGTCTCTTTGCATAATCCCATATTTCTCAGGTTTTACTCATTTTTAAAAATCCTTTTTTCTTTATTTTTGATCGAGTTGATTAAAAGAACTAGTCTTCGAGCTCTGAGATTCTTTCCTCAGTTTGGTCTGTTCTGCTGTTAAAACTTTTTATTGTATTATGAAATTCTTATAGTGACTTTTTCAGTTCTAGAAGTTCAGTTTGGTTTTTTCTTAAAATGGCTTTGTCCTTCAGCTCTCAAATTGTTTTACTGGATTTTTTGGATTAGGTTTCAGCTTTCTCTTGAATCTTGATGAGCTTCTTTGTGCATCCAGACTCTGAATTCAGTGTCTGTTGTTTCAGACTGATTAAGAACTCTTGCTGGGGAGCTAGTAGACTCCTTTGGAGGTAACAGGACACTCTGGCTTTTTGAATTGCCAAAATTATTGCGCTGATTCTTTCTCATTTAGGAGGGTTGGTGTTCCTTTAATGGTGGTGTAAGTTGGGGATAGTCCATTGGCTTCATTTCTGGATGCTTTCAGGGGTCCAGTGCCCTTTGCAGTATCTTTATGTGTAGGTAAATTCTTACATTTGATTTATAGGTGTATTTATTAGCCTGATAATTTTTGGTTTTGTAGTTTGTTCTGTGATCCAGTAAATGGCACTTGACAGTAATAGCTGGTAGATAGCTAGATTAATACCCATCTGTGCTTTTGTACTTTCTTGTGTCCACAGGTGTGCTCTATAGCGGGGTGTGGGGGAAGAGAAATGATCCCCTCCCAAGGTCTGCTCTTGGGCCTTGGGGGAGCCCCTTCTGATGACTGTTGTTGTGCCTGTGATTCTTTTGTTAGATATTCCAGGTTGTGGTGTCCTGTTGGGCAGGGGCTGCAGCAGAGAAATATACCACACCCCTTCTGGACTGGCCCTCACAGGGAGGCACACCCTACTCCTGCCCTGTCTTAGGAACCTACATGTCTTGCCCCTATCAGTGCTTCGAGGGTGGGAGGGGTCCCTCCTCTCCTCAAATGCCAGCCACAGATCTCAGCTACATACTCCCTAGTTGCAGGCTGCAGCCCTAGAGGAACTGGAACATTCATTCAGTGGCTCCTGGTAAGGTTCCAGCTGTGCTGAGGGATCTGATGTGCTTCTTGGTTGCTAGGAAAGTAATCAGTTGCAGCAAGCCACTCAGGCTGGGCAGCAGGGGCTGTACTGTGCACCTGCTTCTGCACGATAGCTAGGCATTGGCCATGGGAGGGGCTGGTGGGGCAGGAGGGCTTGCAGAGCAGGCATGCTCCATTCCCATGGGGAAGCTGGCCCAGCTGTCTCCTGGCTCAGAGATTAGCTGGGTGTCTGTGGCTGCTCTCTGCCAGAGCTGCCCACCACATAAAACCTCCTGGGCTCTGCACCATCCAAAGGCCTGTCTCTGCCTCTTGGGGAGATCCCCCTGCCAACTCACATGCCCATGGGGGATGCAGGGTCCTCTGTAGCTAAAATCACAGAAGTCTGTGGTGAGAGTGAGCTGTTCTTCAGTTTTTTTACTCACTCCTTTCCCAGGAGCTGTTCAAGGGTGGGAGCTAGCGCTGGCATTCAGGTACCCTGTACAGGGTTTCCAGCCTCCTCCCTCTTCAGCCTTTGCTTCAGTGTTGCCCATCCATCCACTCTTGGTGTTTTCTCTCCAAAGATCTGCCCAGATTATGGTGCTTTGGTTGATAATTTGGTCTCTCTCTCTTTTATTTGTTACTTATTTTTTTTTTAATTTTCAAATAAATAAATAAGTGAAAAAGTGACATACAGTTTGTATTTTCTAAAGATCATGCTTTTAGGCTACAGTATGGATCAGAAAGGGTAGCCCAGAATGGAAATTAAAAGGCTAATGTTGTAGCTTGTGTGACAGGTTATTGAAGCGGGATATTTCCCTGACCCCTTTGTGGGTGGGAACTGGAGTGCACTATCTAGCTGCTTTGGTGCCAGCAGGGGCAAACTCCTCTCACTTGGACTTGCTGCACTCCACCCCTCGCGGGAAAGGAAACACACAGGTGAGCAGGTGCAGGAGCCAGGATGAGCGCTTCTGGGTGCTGGTAGGAGCAAACCCCATGGGGACCCCATGGCAGTGTCTATGGGGGTGCCTGTGACCCCTGAAGCCCCAGAGGGAGTGTTACAGTCAGTGCTCTTTTAGCTCTGCTGTCCACAGATGGCCTAAGTGTTAACAGCTCAGTGGAGGGTCAGTGTGACAGCCTTTGCACCTGTACTGGTGGTACCCGAGTTCTTGTCTGGCATCCAGGAGGAATGAGGTTGCATAAATGAATTTGAAGGATAATAAATGTGGGGGATTTTATTGCTGATGGAGGTGGCCCTCAGCAGGATGGGGAATTGAAAAGGGGATGGAGCAGGAAGGCAATCCTCTCCCGAAGCTGTCCCTCTGAAGTCAAGCTGCTTCTCTCCGATGCCCAACCGTAGTCTCTGACGTCCAGCTATTTCTCCTCACTCTGCCAGCTGAGCCTGGGGTTTTTATGGGCACAGGATGTGGGGTGGGGTGGGCCATGGGTGGTTTTGGAAGAGGCAACATTTGAGCAGTAAAACAGGGATGTAAGTTCTCACTTTGGGACAGCCATGGTATCAAGCTTTTTGGCTTGAGGGTGGGGCACTTTCCAGGGACCCGCCCTCCCAGAATTTCTCTGCTTTCTGTTTCTATCATTATGACGTCCTGAATCAAGTCATTGACAGGCATGAAGAACACATCTGGGAAGTACTTGGGAGGGGTAGGCTTGGCTAGACATGTGGAGGGAGGAAGCATACAAAGATGACTTCAAGACTTCTGACTTCAGATAGGTAATGTCATTCATCAAGATAGAGCATTTAGGATAAGCACAATGAATTCTGCTTTTGGAAATGTTGAGTTTGGGATGCTTATGTAGATATCTAGTTGACTATTGAAAACATCTCTGGAACTTGCAAGAGGCCTATGCTAGAGAGAGGGAGAGAGAGTACACAGGCATGTGCACAAGTATGCATGCACTTGAGCAGGCAAGAGAACATAGGAGTGAATGATTTGGGAATCATTACTATAGGCAGTAGCTGAAATAATGGGACTGAACTAGAGTACTCAAAACTGAGGTGGGGATGGGGAGAAGGCAGTCAATCCTGAGGAACACTACAGGAAAAGTGACAGAAGTAGGAAGGAACTCAGGAAGGAGCTGCTATGTGAGACCTAAGAAAGAGTTTTAAAGAAGGCAGAAATGTCTAGTGCTACAAGTCAAATGAGATCAGGAAGAGGCATCCATTGTCAATGGCTGTTAGGAAGTTGTTGGTGACATTAGCACACAAAGATTCCTTAAAAGGTGGTATCTCTGGAAATATTATTATAGCAGGTTAAAAATGAGAAAATGGTAATAGTGGTGAACATTGACTAGTCATTCAAGCTTAGTTTAAAAAGGAAGGAGAGAGAAGGTATTAGCTAGGGAGAGTGTAGGTAAGTAGGAGTTCCTTCTTTAGAAGAAACTTTTTTTCTTCCATTTGTCAGGCAGTGACAACAAGCCTTCCCCAGTCTCTAATCCATTGATAGAAGAGTACAGGAACACCTTTAGGGCCTGGGAAAGGAGGGTAGGAATAGAGACAGGGATGGTGATGTGAGTGGTGCTGCTGTTGATTAAATGTGCCACATGCAGAATTTAAATAATCCGCCCCAAATCTCATAGGTATTGTGTGGCAAACAGTAGATAGTGAGAAGCAGGGAAAGGAATAGCTGTAAAGAGCAATTGGTAACAAAGCCCCATGACCATACTATCTCTGCTGCACCTCTTCTGAGAAAATTCTTAGTGTTCAGCTGGCTTCTGACTTTCAGGTGCCTGTTGTGATAAGTACATGCTTCCTTGTTTCCCTTTTCACTAGTAACTACCCTTTGTGGTTTCCTTCAAGAGTTTTCCTCAGCCTTTGAGGTATTCTTAAAGGATATTTTGTTGTTGTTGCTGAAAATAAGGAAATAAACATGCATTTAAAAGACTTCTGTGCTTATGGAGAGGTAAAGTCACTCTTATCTGACAATAACAGTCCTTGAGTATTCAAAAGGTATTTTCAGAGGAAAAGCAGACTTGGCTGTTATGAATGTTTAATTCTCAAAGCAAGGTTGGCCTCTGGGATGGGATGGATGGCTCTTCTGATACAGGTAGGGGGAAGGGAGAGAAGAAATAGAGCAGTATGTAAAGACACCAGTCAAGGAAGCCAGTGCTATGGTATGGGATGGCAGCAGGAGCAAATGAAGGAAGCTCGGGGGTTTATACCTGACCTACCTCCCCTTTGCTCTTATTGCTGCCCATGAATGACCAGTTTATGGCAATCTAGGCTCTATGGCACAGGGAGCAAAATTCCAAGCAGAGGCATTGGGCAGCACAGCTGAGTCTATATGAACACTAGGCCTCCTTTAAGTGAAAAGGTGAAAGTTCTCGACTAAATAAGGAAAGACAAAAATCATATGCTTAGGTTGCCAAGGTCTACAGTAAGAACAAAACTTCTGACTATGAAATCGCAAAGAAGGGAAAAGAAATTCATACATAGTATATATGGGGTTTGCTCCTATCGGCAGTTTCAGGCATCCAGTGTGGGGGGTGTCTAAGAATGTATCCCCCATGGATAAGGGGCGGGGGAGCTACTCTATTTGTTAATATTTTCCTTATAAATATGCCTTCACATCTGATTTTTTTTTTCTAAACAAGATTCTGTCAGAGAGTACCTGTTGACTATTGACTATATAGTGAAACAGCACATAGGAGTTTGAAAGGTTGTTCTTTGGGTCTTAAAAAAACAACACATGCGCCTTGACTTGGGAGTGAATTTGATGAACCTTTTTGTTGTTGTTGTTAGAGGACAGAAAGCAGAGTGGCACGCTGGAAAAGGCGTGTGCTTAAGAGGCAAACTCTGTTAACCAAATGGGTGCTTTTGGCTCAGTTACATAACTTCACAGAGCCTGTGTTTCCTCATGTGTAAAGTGAGGAAACAATATCTACCTCACAGGGTGTTTGGGAGGATTTCATGCAATAATGGATATTGAAGTGCCTAGCATGTAATGGGTAGCCAGTAAATATTGGCACCTATCTCCTTTCTTTCTCTAGTTTCCCCCATACTAGGCTTCCAGGACTCCTGTTGGCTTTACTTCTTGCCTTCTAGATTGCTTCCCAAGATTTGTTAATTTCATTTTCATTCCCACAATTCAGTAATTCTCATTTCTTGGACTTTTTTTTACCTGAACATTTTCTGTTCTGTATGAAGATAAGCTGAAGAACCAGGTAAACTTTGTGTTAGTTGTTTACATAAAGGTTTTATTAAAGATGAGTAGCATATCCTTCTTTATATTTCACATAACTTTTTCAAAAAGATTTTTATTCACTTTGTGATCACTATGAACACAGTTAAAGTTCTGTAGTTTTAACCTTATTTAAAAAAATCCATTTTCTATTTCAAGTAGTTTAATACTAATTAGAGTTTCAGCATAGTGTGTGTGTGTAAATATATATATATATATATGTATGTTATATGATTGCTCTTGGGAGTTTAATTTTGATATGTAATATATTGAATGGTTCCTCTTTCCTTTTTAGTTAAGTCAGTTTAAAAAGTATTTTATTCTAGGTGCTGGGGATATGGCAATAAATAAAATTGTGTCCTTTACTTACGAGGCTGAGGTGGGAAGATTGCTTGAGCCCAGGAGTTCAAGGCTACAGTGAGCTATGATCAAATCACTGCACTCCTGCACATCTGCACTGGACCACAGAGTGAAACCTTGTCTCAAACAAAAAAACAAAAAACTCCAAAAAACTGAGTCCTTGACTTTGAAAAGTTTGCTTTCTAAAGTGAAATTCTGTTCATACATAAAACGTTTTGGCTGGGCGTGGTAGCTCATGCCTGTAATCTGAGCACTTTGGCAGGCTAAGGCAGGTTGATTGCCTGAGGTCAGGAGTTGGAGACCAGCCTGGCTAACATGGTGAAACCTGGTCTTTACTAAAAATACAAAAATTAGCTGGGCATGGTGGCACGCATCTGTAGTCCTAGCTACTTGGGAGGCTGAGGCAGGAGAATCACTTGAACCTGGGAGGTGGAGGTTGCAGTGAGCCGAGATCATGCCACTGCACTCCAGCCTGGGTGACACAGCAAGACTCTGTCTCAAAAAAAAAAAAGTTATAGTACTTTTTTAAACTTTGCTCATACATAAATATATACCATACATCAAAGAGCTTTTTATTATAGTAGAGAATAATATATATATATAAATTATATATATATTTTAGGGTACTATTGGAAACTATAGCTTTGGTTTCAAATGCCAAAATAGATCAAATATTGATTTCATTATAGTTGCTATGTTCTGAAAAGTTACTGTCTTATTTGCTACAATTTAGTTGCTTATTTTATATAGAATATACTAGTTTTGGGGGTGTAGCATGGACTTGAAGGCTAAAAATATTTTTCATTCATTCATTTAATATTTTTTGAGGACCTCCTATACTCTTAGGTTCTGTCTTAAACCAACCTGGCACAGGAATTTGAACCCAGATCTAGAGCTCAATTATTCCTCTTCTTTATTCTATATATTTAGAGTTGGGGCCTAGAACTGTAGAGATCGGTAAATTGGTCAAGTGAATGAACATTTTATTTGGGTTTAGTAATTGTGTTAGCCTGTTTTCATACTGCTATAAGAAACTGCCTGAAACTGGGTAATTTGTAAAGGAAAGAGGTTTAATTTACTCACAGTTCAGCATGGCTGGAGTGGCCTCAGGAAACTTACATTCATGGCAGAAGGCGAAGAGGAAGCAAGGCACCTTTTTCACAAGGCAGCAGGAAGGAGAAATGCTGAGCCAAGGGGGAAGAGCTCCTTATAAAACCATCAGATCTCATGAGAAAACTCTCACTATCAGGAGAACAGCATGGGGGAAACTGCCCCCATGATTCATTTTCCTCCACCTGGTCTCTCCCTTGACATGTGGGGATTATGGGGATTATAATTCAAGATGAGATTTGGGTGGGGACACAAAGCCTAAACATATCAGTGACTAAGAGGAGGTCACTAATGACCTTGGAAAATAATTTCTTTAAAATATGTTTTTGGGAAGAAAAGTTTATTACAGGAGCTAGGGAAATGGAATAATAGGGAAATTGAAATATCAAGTATGGATAATTCTTCTTGATGTTTTATTCAGAGTAGTGAGTGGAAAGAGGGAATTCACTCAAGGACTTGAAAGTGTGTCAGAAACAGAGTGGTAACTTCAAAATAAGGGATATGTGAAAGTTGTAAGAGACAGCAAGGAGTTGGGATTGAATGATTAAATACCTTGAAGAGAGAAGAGATAATTGAAACCAAAATGTCCCATAGGAACCGAAAAAAGATGTTGTTAAGGCATAAATAAAAGAAGATTGGACTTAGAAAAGTAGAGAGAAAACTTTTCATTTGATGTAAGAGAAAAAGATGAGAATGGTTGAAAATAAAAGTATTTTAAGATGGAGAAATGGGATTTTTTTATTTTTGAGATGGAGTGAAACTTGGTGCATTCTCAACTCACTGCAATCTCCACCTCCCCAGTTCAAGTGATTCTCCTGCCTCAGCCTCCCAAGTAGCTGGGATTACAGGCATGTGCCACCACACCCAGCTATTTTTTTTCTATTTAGTGGAAATGGGGTTTCACCATGTTGGTCAGGCTGATCTCAAACTCCTGACCTCAGGTGATCCACCCGCCCCAGCCTTACAAAGTGCTGGGATTACAGGTATGAGCCACTCTGTCCAGCCAGAGAAATGGGATTTTTAAAGTCACCCCCAAAAGATAGCCTTTAATCTTCTCATAAAGTAGAAGGTTGGGTCATTTTCTGAATGAAGCAGAGAAAGAGGGAGATGGGAACTTAAATAGGGAAAAGCCTTCTGCCATAGAAACATACTTGGAAATCAGTGAGTTGCAGCAGTGACTCCTCAGTTGAGGTTAGCATGGATTTTATATACACCAGTAGCATCTTAACATTCTACAGCAGGAGTTGGCAAACAATAGCCTGACGGCCACATCTAGCTCATGTAGCCTGTAAGCTAAGAGTGTTTTTTTTTTTTTGTTTTTGTTTTTTTTTTTAATATTCTTAATTGGTTGTAGAAAAACAAAGAAACAAAAAAGAATCTGTGGCAGAGACCTTATGTGGCCTTCAAAGAGTGAGATATTTAATATTTGGCTCTTCCTGGAAAAAGGTAGCTAACCCTTATTCTACAGCTCAGGACCAGAGAAAGCAGATGATAGTGTGACTCAGAGATGGGGACTGACATTCTGGACATGATCAAAGATCAAAGGGTGATAAAAGAAGGGATACTAGTTAGGGGTTTTTGATGGAGGTGGACAGTGGGTGCAGGTTGAGTGGGGAGTAAAGCAAAGCCAGAAGAAAGCTAATGGATTGAAAGAAAATTGAATATGGGCTTGTGGCTAGATGTCATAATGAGAATGTAAAAGCCTGATTAGTTGGTTTGAAGCAGAGATAACAGGTAAAGAAGTTGGATGTGGAGAAAGGGGACGTGGTTGATTGCCAACTACAGCCATTTCAGGGAATAGCTGAAATCTCCAGTGATAAGGCCAGGATGATGGAGCATCAAGAGTCTCTTATGATGGTCAAATTCCTTAAGATGATGACAGGGAGACTATGTATGAAGAAATAATGTGTGTTAGGTTACTGGACTTTTTGAAAAACGTGGAAGTGAGCCTGGAGTATGAAGTAGATGATGGTAATGAGGTAAAAAGAGGCTGGTATAAGTAGGTGAACTACTTGTAAATGAGGGGAAAAGTGATGTTGACAGTGAAGTGGTCCTCTGTTTGCCCTGGCAGCTTAGGATAGGCTGTCCCTTCCTCTTGGTTTGGTAAGTGGTAGAAGATAGATAAAAAGGCTGTAGAAAACATGTGGTATTATCTATTGCAGGCCAGGTTTACATGTACATAGTCTATGAGTGTGGGAGGAACAAAGCAGCAGATTGGTTTGGAGTTGTAAAATGAAGCCCTCAAAATAACAGTAGTTGATTTTTGCATAGGTGTATAAATGTTTCACTTACATAGTTCTTCCTGTAAAGATTTTTTTAAAGCATTAGTGCTTTTTACTATGTAAAATTCATTTATTTGTAATAATGAAATTATCAAGGAATTAATACTAAAAATATCTCTTTTTACTTAACTGTGAATATAGACAAAAGTAACCTCGCAGGTAACCTTTATTTGAATATTAAAACTGGATTGGGCTACAAGGCAACTAGTAGCTATAAATCACTTGGGCCTGATAGTGGTTTTTCCATGACAACATTAATGTAGAGTCTCTATTTTAGTATATGAAACTTTATTGTTAGACATACGTATAGGGACATAATATATGTCAGCCTTAAATATATAATTTTTATTTGCCAATCGTACCTCATTAAATCTGAAAAAAGTCAAGAGCAAGGGAGCCCCTGCCCTCTGAAAGATAAAACAGGAGCCCTAGGCAATTGCTTTGCTGTATTTTTCTATGTTGATGTGAGAGTTGCTTCCTGTATATGACATAATTGGATAGTATATTCTGAAGGAAATACCCTTTTTTGTGCTTCCCATAAAAATATGAGAAGTAGCCAATAGGTAAGTTGCTGGAAATTTTTACCATGCTAAGTTGAAGTTACTGGTTCCTCTAATAAAAGCGTATTTTTTTTCTGGAGAATTAAACTGTTTTCTGATAATATGAAATCTTAGAATACCTAAAACTTCATTTCAGGTGGTACCTTTATTTTTAAGTGGTTTTCAGTGAATAACCTTTGGAAATGGTTTTAAAGGTTAAGTAAAACTTACTTTGAGTCATATGACAATGCCTTAATTGTGTCATTTACTTTAATTTTTTTTGTTATATTTCTTCCCCAGTTCCTATTGTAAAGAATATAGCAAAAACAGAGTCTTCTCCTTCTGAAGCAAGCCAGCATTCAATGCAGTCTCCACAGAAGACTACTCTAGTATTACCAACACAGCAGGCCAAGAGATCAGGTCGAATTAAACCACCTGGACCTACTGCAGTCCCCAAAAGGAGCAGTTCTGTTAAAAATATCACACCAAGGAGAAAAGGTTCAAACTCAGGAAAAAAGGTTAGTTGTACTTCCTCCTAATTTGTATTATAGGTTTTTGTAGTACCTTATTATTTATAACGTGAAATTTACTAAGAATATGATGAGGGTCTTTAGGAATGTACTAAGAGTATATAGGCTTTTTAAAGCCTCACATAGCTATCAATAGATTATTTCTTTGCTTGGGTAAACTTAAAACTTCTTATAGTGCTCTCCTTCTTTAAAACCATATTGAAAGCACAGTTAATACATGGGTGTATTTAGGTTCAGACTAGTTAATTTGAAACTCAGTATACTTTAAAAATAAATGTGAAATGAATCTTACTGTACATATACTATACCTCAGTAACCTAGGGCAGGGAGAAAAGAATCAATGTGATGAATTCAGTAATGCTGGAGTCAACTCTAAAACCTAGAAATAATAGAAAAAGCAACAGCCTGAAGACACTGAAGAGTGAATGGAAACGGATAGATTCCGGTGGCAGGGGAAGTGCACACTGAGAGAAGGGGTGTTATACAAAGTGAGTTTACATTGTTGTGGTTTTAAGCCTTAGGTCAAGTACACTTTGTGTAACATGTGAAGCAACAGGAGTGTTAGTAAAAAAATGGCAATTTATCTGGCCTGGATAAAACAGAAAACAGAAGCCAGGAAAACTGTAACTGTTGAGGAGAGATTTTGGAAGGGAAAGGGCCAGAGAGGGGATCCGCAAATTCTGTCTACCAATGTCTCTGACAGACCCCTGATCTGAGCATGTTTGTCTAATACACACGGGCCAGTGTAGCTAAAGCAAAAGATCTGAACTGAGGCTGGATGAAATTAGGCCCAAGATCAGAGTTTAAAGTTCAAGTTCAGCCAGGGTAATTACTAGCTAAACAAAAGAAATAACAGTCATCAGAAAAATACAGAATTTAGAATCTATACAAATTAATATTCTTTTTTTAAAATTTATTTATTTTACTTTAGGTGCATACTATATCTGGCATTTCTCCCCATATTATCTCTCCCCACCCTCCGCTGTCTCTCCTGTACCCACCCCCAACTGTCCCCAGTGTGTGATGCTCCTCTCCCTGAGTCCACGTGTTATCGTTGTTCAACACCCACCTATGAGTGAGAACATACAGTGTTTGGCTTTCTGTTCTTGTGTCAGTTTGCTGAGAGTGATGGTTTCCAGATTCATCCAAGTCCCTACAAAGGACACAAACTCATCATTTTTTATGGCTGCATAGTATTCCATGGTGTATATGTACCACATTTTCTTTGTCCAGTCTATCATTGATGGGCATTTGGGTTGGTTCCAGGTCTTTGCTATTGTACACAGGGCTGCAGTGAACATACATGTGCATGTGTCTTTATAATAAAACAATTTATGGTTCTTTGGGTATATACCCAGTAATGGGATTGCTGGGTCAAATGGAATTTCTATTTCTAGATCCTTGAGAAATTGCCACACTGTCTTCCACAATGGTTAACTAATTTACACTCCCACCAGCTGTGTAAGAGTGTTTCTATTTCTCCACATCCTCTCCAGCATCTGTTGTTTCCAGATTTTTTAATGATTGCCATTCTAACTGGCGTGAGATGATATCTCAATGTGGTTTTGATTTGCATTTCTCTAATGACCAGTGACGATGAGCATTTTTTCATATGTTTGTTGGCCTCGTGTCTTCTTTTGAAAAGTGTCTGTTCATATCCTTTGCCCACTTTTGCATGGAGGTTTTTTTTTTTTTTTGTATATCTGTTTTAGTTCTTTGTAGATTCTGGATATTAGCTCTTTGTCAGATGGGTAGATTGCAAAATTTTTTTCCCATTGTATTGGTTGCCGATTTGCTCTAATGATTGTTTCTTTTGCTGTACAGAAGCTCTGGGGTTTAATTAGATCCCATTTGTTTATCTTGGCTTTTATTGCCATTGCTTTTGGTGTTTTAGTCATGAAGTCCTTGCCTATGCCTATGTCCTGGATGGTTTTGCCTGTGTTTTCTTCTAGTGTTTTTATGGTGTTATGTTTTATGTTTAAATCTTTCATCCATTTGGAGTTAATTTTCGTGTAAGGTGACAGGTAGGGGTCCAGTGTCTGCTTTCTGCACATTGCTAGCCAGTTTTCCCAACACCATTTATTAAACATGGAGTCCTTTCCTCATTGCTTGTTTTTGCCAGGTTTGTCAAAGATCAGATGGTTGTAGATGTGTGATATTTCTTCTGGGGTCTCGGTTCTGTTCCATTGGTCTATGTCTCTGTTTTGGTACCAGTACCATGCTGTTTTAATTACTTTAGCCTTGTAGTATAGTTTGAAGTCCAGCAGTGTGATGCCTCCGGCTTTGTTCTTTTTGCTTAGGATTGTCTTTGCTATGCGGAGTCTTTTGTGATTCCATATGAAGTTTAAAGTGTTTTTTTCCAGTTCTGTGAAGAAGGTCATTGGTAGCTTGATGGGGATAGCATTGAATCTATAGATTACTTTGGGCAGTATGGCCATTTTCAGGATATTGATTCTTCCTAACCATGAGCATGGAATGTTTCTCCATCTGTTTGTGTCCTCTCTTATTTCATTGAGCAGTGGTTTGTAGTTCTCCTTGAAGAGGTCCTTTACATCCTTTGTTAGTTGTATTCCTAGGTATTTTATTCTCTTTGTAGCAGTTGTGAATGGGAGTTCGCTCTTGATTTGGCTCTCTGTTTGTCTGTTTTTGGTATATGGGAATGCTTGTGATTTCTGCACATTGATTTTGTATCCTGAGACTTTGCTGAAGTTGCTTATCAGTTTCAGAAGATTTTGGGCTGAGACGAGGGAGTCTTCTAGATATACAATCATGCCATCTGCAAATAGAGACAGTTTGACTTCCTCCTTTCCTAATTGAATACCCTTTATTTCTTTTTCTTGCCTGATTGCTCTGGCTAGAACTTCCAGTACTATATTGAATAGGAGTGGTGAGAGAGGGCATTCTTGTCTAGTGCCAGATTTCAAAGGGAATTCTTCCAGCTTTTGCCTGTTCAGTATGATATTGGCTGTAGGTTTGTCATATATAGATTTTATCATTTTATGATATGTTCTGTCAATACCTAGTTTATTGAGAGTTTTCAGCCTGAAGGGCTGTTGAATTCTATTGAAGGCCTTCTCTGCATCTGTTGAGATAATCATAGGGTTTTTGTCTTTGGTCCTGTTTATATGATGGCTTATATTTATGGATTTGCGTATGTTGAACCAGCCTTGCATCCCCAGGATGATGCCTACTTGGTTGTGATGGATAAGCTTTTTGATGTGCTATTGCAATCTGTTTGCCAGTATTTTATTGAAGATTTTTGCATCGATGTTCATCATGGATATTGGCCTGAAGTTTTCTTTTTTAGTTGAGTCTCTGCCTGGTTTTGGTATCAGGATGATATTGGTCTCATAAAATAAGTTAGGGAGGATTCCCTCCTTTTGTATTGCTTGATACAGTTTCAGAAGGAATGGAACCAGCTCCTCTTTGTACGTCTGGTAGAATTTGGCTGTGAACCCATCTGGACCTGGACTTTTTTGGTTGGTAGGCTACTGATTGCTGCCTCTACTTCAGCCCTTGTTATTGGTCTATTCGGGGTTTCAACTTCCTCCTGGTTTAGTCTTAGTAGAGTACAAGTGTCTAGGAATTTATCAATTTCTTCCTGGTTTACTGGTTTATGTAAGTAGAGCTGTTTGTAGTAATCTTTGATGGTAGTTTGTATTTCTGTGAGATCAGTGGTGATATCCCCTTTATCGTTTTTTATTGTATCTATTTGATTCTTCTCTCTTTTATTTTTTATTAATCTGGCTAGTGGTCTGTCTGTTTTGTTGATCTTTTCAAAAAACCAGCTCCTGAATTTATTGATTTTTTTGAAGGGTTTTTTTGTGTCTCTATCTCCTTCAGTTCTGCTCTGATCTTAGTTATTTCTTGTCTTCTGCTAGTTTTTGAGTTTTTTTGATCTTGCTCCTCTAGCTCTTTCAATTTTGACGATAGGGTGTTGATTTTAGATCTTTCCTCTCTTCTCTGGTGGGCATTTATTGCTATAAATTTCCCTCTCGACACTGCTTTAAAGGTGTCACAGAGATTCTGGTAAGTTGTGTCTTCATTCTGGTTGGTTTTGAAGAACATCTTTATTTCTGCCTTCATTTCATTGTTTATCCAGTCGACACTCAGAAACAAGTTGTTCAGTTTCCAAGTGGTTGTGCGGGTTTGAGTGTGTTTCTTGATCGTGAGTTTAGTCTGAATGCGCTGTGGTCTGATAGTCTGTTTGTTATGATTTCTGTTTTGCATTTGCTGAGGAGTGATTTGCTTCCAATGATGTGGTCAATTTTAGAGTAAGTGCAATGTGGTGCTGAGGAAAATGTATATTCTGTGGATTTGGGGTGGAGCATTCTGTATATGTCTATTAGGTCTGCTTGGTCCAGTTCTGCATTCAAGTCCTGGATATCCTTGTTAATTTTCTGTCTCGTTGATCTGTCTAATATGGACAGTGGAGTGTTGAAGTCTCCCATTATTATTGTGTGGGAGTCTAAATCTCGTTTTAGGTCGTTAAGGACTTGTTTTATGTATCTGGGTGCTCCTGTGTTGGGGGCATATATATTTAGGATAGTTAGCTCTTCCTGTTGGATTGATCCTTTTACCATTATGTAGTGTCCTTCCTTGTCTCTTTTGATCTTTGTTGGTTTGAAGTCCATTTTATCAGAGACTAGGATTGCAACCCCTGCTTTTTTTTTGTTCTCCATTTGCTTGGTAAATCTTCTTCCATCCTTTTATTTTGAGTCTATGTGTGTCTTTGTATGTGAGATGGGTTTCCTGAATACAGCACACCAAGGGTTCTGACTTTTTATCCAGTTTGCCAGTCTGTGTCTTTTGATTGGGGTGTTTAGGCCATTTACATTCAATGCTAATATTGTTATGTGTGGATTTGATCCTGCCATTTTGTTACTGGCTGGTTTTCTTTCCCATTAGTTGACTCATTTTCTTCATTGCGTTTTTGGTCTTTGCCAACTGGTTTGCTTTTGCAGTGACTGGTACTTGTTCCTTTCCATGCTTAGTGTTTCTTTCAGGCGCTCTTGTAGGGCAGGCCTGTTGGTGACAAAATCTCTCAATAATTGCTTGTCTGTAAAGGATTTTATTTCTCCTTCACTTACGAAGCTTAGTTTGGCTGGATATGAGATTCTGGGTTGAAAGTTCTTTTCTTTAAAGATGTCGAATATTGGCCCCCACTCTCTTCTGGCTTGTAGGGTTTCTGCTGAGAGATCTGCTGTGAGTCTGATTGGCTTCCCTCTGTGGGTGACCTGACCTTTCTCTCTGGCTGCCCTTAGCACTTTTTTCTTCATTTCAACCCTGGTGAATCTGGCAATTATGTGCCTTGGGGTTGCTCTTCTTGAGGAGTATCTTTGTGGAGTTCTCTGTATTTCTTGAATTTGAAATTTGGACTGCCATGATAGGCTTGGGAAGTTCTCTTGGATTATATCCTAGAGTGTGTTTTCCAGCTTGGATTCATTCACCCCATCATATTCAGGTACACTGATCAAGCATAGATTAGGTCTTTTCACATAATCCCATATTTCTTGGAGGCTTTGTTCATTTCTTTTCACTCTTTTTTCTCTTCTCTTGCCTTCTCTTTTTATTTCACTGAGTTAATCTTCAATCTCTGATATCCTTTCTTCTGCTTGATTGATTCAGCTATTAAAACTTGTGTTTGCTTCACGTAGTTCTCATGCTGTGTTTTTCAACTCCATCAAGTCATTTATGTTCTTCTCTAAGGTGGTTATTCTAATTAGCATTTCGTCTGACCTTTTTTTCAAAGTTTTTGGTTTCTTTGCATTGAGTTAGAGCGTGTTCCTTTAGCTCAGAAAAGTTTGTTATTATTCACCTTCTGAAGCCTGTTTCTGTCAAATCGTCACACTCCTCGGTCAAGTTGTGATCCTGTGTTGTTGAGGAATTGTGATCCCTTGAAGGAGAAGAGGTGTTCTGGTCTTTGATGGTTTCATCTTTTTTGCACTGTTTTTTTCCCATCTTTGTGGATTTACCTGGCTGTGGTGTCAGAGAGCTGCTTGATGAGGTCACTTGTCTGCCTGTGGAGGCGCTACTGGGTTTCTAGGGACTCCCTTCAGGTTACTAGGGAAGCTTCCTGTGTCTTTTTTGTTTATACTGGGAGATTAGGCCCGCCTCTTCTGCTGACCTGTAGGTGCTGCTGGGTTGTCAAGAACGCAGTCTCGTTGCTACGTAGGCTTCCTGTGTTTTTTGTTAAAACATGTAGCCCAGTCCCACCCCTCTAGTGGTGGGTTGTGCCCTTCCTCCACTGGGCTGGATCATTCAGGGTTCATCTCAGACTGTGACACTGGCTGCGCAACCCACTAGAGTCAGAGCTTCAGCCCTCTGGGGTTTGTGTAGGAGGGTAGGGACCCGCCCAGCCTCACCTGACTGTCTCCCCCTTTCAGCTTCCTCTCTCTCCGGTCATGGGGTAGGGGCCTGCCCAGCTGCTCCTGCTTACAGCTCCCTCTCTCTGCGGGTGGAAGGAGGGGGTGATAGCTCAGTCTGAAGGCTCTTATTCAACTCTTGTAATTCCCGGCACTTGACTGGCAAAGATCCCCTGTTCTGTGTATTGCTGAGGCTTTGGGGGAAGTGCTGTATTGGACTGGAGCACCAGAGGGGGAGCCTCCGACTCTGGTCAGATGCACTTTCTGGGTGAAGTAGCACCCCTCCCCGCCTTGGTCTGCCCTGAGTGGGCTTTGCTCACTGTCGGACCAGACCCGTTGAAGTGCACCTGGTACCTCGGTTGGAGCTAGGAGATCTCTGGATTTCTGCGTATCTCTTGCTGGGTGTTGTGTGCTGGAGTTGTGTCTAGTCGACCATCTTGGATCTTCTCCACAAATTAATATTCTTAATGTCTGGAATGTAATTCAAATTATCCAAATACATAGTAAAATGAAAAATGTTTTCAAGAGAAAGGAAAATCAACTGAGACAGACCCCAGTATAATCCAGGTATTAGAACTAGCAAACAAAAGTTTTAAAGTGACTATTCAACTGGTCCTCGATGAAATATCACACACACACACACACACACACACACTGTACTGATTAAAAAGACCATCTTACTGGAGAAACAGAAAGGATAAAAAGGAGCCAAATGGAAACTTAGGAACTGAAAAATACAATATCTGAAGTAAAAAATTCACCAGATAGAATTAACCAGAATTGATTAGAGGTGACAGAAGAAAGAGTAAATGAAGTGAAGGATAGAAGAATAGAATTATCCAGTGTGAAAAACTCAGATAAAAAAATTGAGAAAGAAAATGAACAGAGACCCAGAGACCTTTTAGATAATATCAAAGGTCCAATGCAGTGTAATTGGAGTCCCAGAAGGAAAATAAAGGGAAACTGGAGCAGAAAAAATATTCAAAGAAGTAATGTCTCAAAATGTTCCAGATTTCATGAAAGATAGAAATATGTAGAAACAAAATACTCAACCAAGAACAAACAGAATAAGCACAAAGACATCTAAGCTGAGGCATATTAGAGTCAAACTGTTGAAAACCAGAGACAAAGAGCAAATCTTACAGGTAGCAGTGTAAAAATGAAAAAGTACATGCAGAGAAACAAAAATTTGATTGACAGCTGACTTTTTTTTTTTTTTTTTTGAGACGGAGTCTCATTGTGTCACCAGGCTGGAGTACAGTGGCATGATCTCAGCTCACTGCAACCTCCGCCTCCCAGGTTCCAGTGATTCCCCTGCCTCAGCCTCCTGAGTGGCTGGGACTACAGGCACACACCACCATGCCCAGTATAATTGTTTTTTTTATTTTAGTAGAGGTAGGGGTTCACCATGTTGGCCAGGATGGTCTCAATCTTCTGACCTCGTGATCTGCCTGCCTTGGCCTCCCAAAGTGCTGGGATTACAGGTATGAGCCACTGCACCTGGCCAGTGACATTTCTCATCAAAAGCCATGGAGGCCAGAAGAGAATAGAACAAGATCTTTTAAGTGCAGAAAGGAAAAAAAAAATTGTCAACCCAAAATTCTATATCAAAAATACTCTTCCAGAATGAAGGTGAACTTGGAATGTATATAATTTTTGTTTGTCAATTATACCTTAATAAAGTAGAAAAGACTCCTTAGTAGAGTTCAATAGTTTTCTTCATATAATTTATGCTCTCTTTTAGTTTATTCTTATTTCTGCATATTTTATGATTTTTGTTGCTATTGTGAAGAAAATCTTTTCCTTATTACTCTTCTATGAAACAAAATGAAAGATATAAATACTTGCTTAAAAGAAAAGAATGAAGGTGAAGACATTTTCAGATAAAAGCATACTAAGATAAATCACTGTCAAACCAGCACTGCAAGAAATGCTAAAAGGAAAATCATCAGGCTAAAATAAAGGAAAATGAGACCAAATGGAAACTTGGTTCCTCAAAGAGAAAGGAATTGCTTTGAAGAGGGTAAATGCAAATGACTTATAATAATATGACTATTTATAACTAATTACAATACAGTCTTGCAGAGTTTATATTAAGCAGACATGAAACAGTTGTTAAGTGTAATGGCCTGAGGTGGGGGATATGAAGCTATATCATTGCAAGATTTCACCATTTTATGTGAAGTGGTACAATAATTAACTTTATCTGGATTGTGGAAAGTTAAGGATGTACATTCTAATCCCCCGGGAATATTGTAAAAAAAAAAATGCAAAGAAGTATAGCTAAAAAGCCAATAGAAAATTAAAGTGTAATTCTAAGGAATATTTGAATATTCAAATATATTCAATATAAAATAGTCTAAGGAATATAAATTATTAAAAAAAGCAAACGAGGGGCCGGGTACAGTGGCTCATGCCTGTAATCCCAGCACTTTGGGAGGCCAAGGTGGAAAGATCGCTTGAGCCCAAGAGTTTGAGACCAGCCTGGGCAACATGGCAAAACCCCATCTCTACACAAAATATAAAAATCCCTAGCTGGGCTCAGTGGTGCACACCTGTAGCCCCAGCTACTTGGGAAGCTGAGGCAGTAGAATTGCTTGAGCCTGGGAGGCGGAGGTTGCAGTGAACTGAGATGGCACCATTGCACTCCAGCTTGGGCAACAGGAGTGAAACCTTGTCTAAAAGTGGGGGAAAAACAGAAAGGAAAGGAGGAATGGAACCAAACACAGAGGAGACAAATCAAAAACAGACAATAAAATAGTAGACCCAGCCAGGCAAGGTGACTCACACCTGTAATCCCAGCACGTTGGGAGGCTGAGGTAGGTGGATCACCAGGGGTCAGGAGTTTGAGATCAGCCTGGCCAACATGGTAAATCCCCATTTCTATTAAAAATACAACAATTAGGCATGTTCACAGGGCCTCTAAGCCCAGCTACTCAGGAGGCTGAGGGAGGAGAATGGCTTGAATCCAGGAGGCGGAGGTTGCAGTGAGCTGAGATCGCACCACTACACTTCAGCCTGGGTGACAGAGTGAGACTCTGTCTCAAAAAAAGAAAGTAGACCCAGATTCAGACATACTTCTGATTGCATTAAGTTAGTGGACTGTCCTTTTTAGTTAAAAAGACAGAGATTATCAACATGGATTTTTTTTTAAAGATCCAAATATATCCTGTCTACAAGAGATGCACTCTAAATATAAAGACAGAATCTTTTCAGATCTCTTGGGGCTGACTCAATTAAATGTCAGCAGTATTATCTTAAACATTTCTGAGTTCAGCCATCTGATATCAGTATCTATAACTTTTCTATTTTGTTTCAACTTGTGTTTGCTGTATGGAAAAAAAGCTATTATGATTTAAAAATATATTGATATTGATATTTTTCTTTAAAAACTCAAAATTTACAAAATAAAAATCAAAAGTCAAAGCTAAATGCTTCAAATATATAGTCATGAACATTGAAAAAAATCAAGCAGATTATTTTAATACAAATGGCAGCAGATAAAATTTTTAAAATGAAAAATAAAAGTTAATAGTGAAATTTAAAGTGAAATGATAATTTAAATGCATTTAAAGAATTAACATGTATGTATATTTTCCAGCTTTTGAAATGTCTGTGTGATTAGTCGATATAATGGCAAAAATATAAGATAACACCAAATAATTTCTTTTGACTCCTTTATTTTCCAATTCCAAAGTAATTTGATAATTTTGGAGAGCTCTCTTTGAAAACATTATTTATTTGATGATGGAGATGGAGAAGGGACAGGTGCTGTAATATTGTAAATATTATTTAAACAATTTTTTCCTTTTTATTATGAATACATGATACTCGTACATATTTATGTTGTCTATGTCGTATTTGGATACAAGTTGTCATTTTCTTCCTCCCCTTAAGAGAGGAGTGCAGGAGCACATTTTCTAAATAAATGTACCTTTATTCAGTTTGCAGTGTTAATGCAAACATACTGTCTTGGTATGTCTCAAAGGATTCAGATTTCATATTTTTAAAATAATGAAAGAATGAGATGATCAACCCAGTAATTATAATTCAGTACTGACAAATACAATGATTGTGTCCAGGCAGTGACACTTTGGGAGGCAGAGGTAGGAGGAACCTCTGAGCCCAGGAGTTCAAATCCAACCAGGGCAACATAGCAAGACAAAAAAAAAAAAATCACATTTTTTGTTTTTTTTAACATTGATAAAGAACATTGTATCAATATTAAATAAACAAAAAATGTAATTTACTAGAATACTGTCAACTCAAATGACAATCATTAATTTAAAGCAAATAAATTCCAACAACATTGAATGTTCTGTTTTTTACTGCTTTGTTCCTGCCTTTTAAATGTCCTCTGTTATTACGTTTTTGATGCACAGGAATCCCTTCTCTTATTTTGGAGAGTCATGTTTGAAGGTAGCTCCTGGAAAACCCCAAGAATTGATGTAAAATAAACAAAATACTAGTGAAGTTTAACAATGCTCAGGAGACGTTGGTTCTTATAGGCAATAGACATAATTCTGTATAGACTTTAGCAACCCATCTGTTGTGATTTTGTCAGAATTATTTTATTTAATATGGAGAAATGTGGTTTAGACACAGCAAAGACTAACTAGATGAGCAGCTGCTTACTGAAGATAAACTCTGTCCTCTGCCTTATTGAGACTTTTTTCCTACTGGATGTATTGCTCTGGGTTAGAGATTTACAGACTTGTCTTTAGCAATATGAAAAACGTGTCTTACAGGGAATCTCAAAAATAAAGTAAGTTTTACAGAATAAACTAATTTGGCTAAGGTGTGATTAGTTGGAGCAGGGGTAGGACAGGAAATCCCAGCCTTTTGGTCTCTTCCTCCCCTACCTGGACAGTTTATGGGTTTCCGAGAAGTTCAGTTTGGAAAGTTCTGCAGTTCATGACACACACAGGGGTTTCCAACCTGAGGACTTCTGCTAACTAATAATTTTGTAAACCAATGATGTTTATAATTTTCTGACTTTCTTATCTAAGAATATATTAACGAGTATTGCATACTTAGGTTTTTTTCCCTTTGCTTTTAACAGGAAAAACTTTTGCCTGTGATATGTTCTACATCTGCAGCTGCTCTAAAATCAACGACCAGAGGCGTGTTATATAAAGATGCCGCTTCTGGGCCATGTAAAATAGTGATGTCTACAGGTAAATTCATATTTTAAAAATAGTATAGAATTACTAATCTTTTATTCTGTATTATTTTCAGTATCTTCGAGGTCCTGGAAATAAAATGAGGGGAAAAGGATGATAATATTAAACATTTATATTAGCATTTTTCATATTAAAGCATTTTGAAATTCCGATTGTTCCATTTTACATTAAGGAAAAAGTCTTTAAATACGAGAGTCACTTGAAAATTCAGATACTCTTAAAGTATTTTACCCACTTAAGTAAGATTTATGAAATTTACATTATTGTCAAATCTTGTTTTCCCTTTATCTCATTTCAAAATTTATTTTGTCTTTTTGTATTGTATGTATTTTCAAAGGTGCCTCAAACCTTTTCTTAATGCCTTTTAAAAATTACTTCCCTTACAGTCTCCTATTCCCTGGACTTTTTTTCCTTTTAATTTTTCTTTCCTGACTAAAAATAAATTTAGTTTTTTAAAAATAGAAGTCACTTTAAAAATGATTGTTGTAACATCATTTTTTTCAGTTTATTATTTCTGATTTTTAATTAGAGAAAGACTAGCTAAATGGATATAATACAAAGGAGATAAAACATTGAAATCCTTGTTTAGCTTCACTTGTGTTCAGTAGAATTTGTCCATACCATCAGCACCATGGGTCCAATTTTTAATAGCTATTTCATTTCTGAAGGATGACATAGTCCTTCCTCTGGCTGTTGCCACAAAGTTGAATTATCACATATTTCAACATAGCAAAACTGAAAACAGTTTTCTCTGGACTATGTGTGTGTGAAATTTTTGAAATATTAATTAATGGATTAAAAATAATGTGCTTCTTGATGTAGGGGGACAATTTATTTTATTTTTCGTAGTGATGTGCCCTCGTGTTTTTGTTTTTGTTTTTGAGACAGAGTCTCACTTTCTCACCTAGGTTGGAGTGCAGTGGCACGATCGTGGCTCACTGCAACCTCTGCCTTCTGGGTTCAAGCGATTCTCCTGCCTCAGCTTCCCGAGTAGCTGGGACTACAGGCATGTGCCACCACACCCAGATAATTTTTGTATTTTTAGTAGAGATTGGGTTTTGTCATCTTGGCCAGGCTGGTCTCAAACTCCAGACCTGAGATGATTCGTCCACCTCGGCCTCCCAAAGTGCTGGGATTATAGGCGTGAGCCCCCGTGCCTGGCCTCCCTCATGTTTTTATAGGGTATATTGATTTGCATTTGTCGATTCTCGGTAAAGAAAATTATTGGAAGTTGGCATTTATGTGATTATGGTTGAATTGATTCTATATCATAGGCTTTTGTTATACTAAGGAAAGAGTTTATTTTAAAATTTTCTTCAGTGAATCTTGGTATATATAGAAGGAACATTTTTATTTTCTTAAAATTAATAAAATATTAAGGTATATTAATAGAAGTTAACTGTTACATATATCTTAAATTATTTGGCTACTTTAGAAAATACAATTGAGGTACAGCATTGGTGATTTAAAAGAAATTCTGTCCAAAAAGAAGCATAGCAAGATGACCTGTTTTGAAAGGAAATTCTTGTAGTGTGTATACAGTTAAAAGATGAAAATATTCATCTGTCTTTGTGCCATTTTGTATAATGTGGGAATGTATGAAGAATTATTTTTGTGACGTTCCTAAAATGTCTATAGGTTTTATATCATCAATTCAGACAAGATCCTAAAAAACTGAATAAACATTTTGATTGTTTCTTTGTGGGTTTGGTATCTTTGCATGAATGTAGAAATATATTTACCTACATATTTTTAGGTCACAGAAGTGATCATTGATATTAACTATATTTAGGTTTTCTGTGAGTGAAGTGGCTAGTGGGATATAGTAATTGATAATGTACTGTTCACAAACTTTATTTTAATCAGTCTCATTGTTCTGTTTGCATACGCATTTTTCCTCAAGTCTGTGTCTATGTAAACAAACATGGAAACTTTGGACCTCACCTGGATCCAAAGAGAATCCAGCAGCTGCCTGACCACTTTGGCCCGGGCCCGGTGAATGTGGTGCTTCGCCGGATTGTGCAGGCCTGTGTGGATTGTGCCCTTGAAGCTAAAGCTGTTTTTGGATACCTGAAGCCAGATAATCGTGGCGGAGAAGTGATAACTGGTATGCTCATCTAATACATCATCTAATTCAGTCCCACCCTTCCCCCCGCCATCCCCCTTCCCTCCCCCTGCCCTTTCCTCCCCCTCCCCTCCCTCACCCTCCCTTCCTCCCTTCTCCCCTCCCCTTCCCCCCCTTTCCTCCCCCTCCCTTCACTTCTCCCCTCCCCCTCCCCTCACCTTCCCCTCCCCTCCCCTCCTCTCCCCCTCCCCCCTCCTCCCTCCCATCCCCCCAACCCTCCCCTTCCCCCTCCCCCCTCCCCTCTCCCCCTCCCATCACCCCAACCCTTCCCCTCCCCCTCCCCTCTCCTTCCCCTCCCCTCCCCCTTCCCCATTTCCCTCCCCTTTCTTCCCCCCTCCCCCTCCTCTTCTTCCTTCCTTCTTCTTCTTCCTCCTTCCTCCTCCCTCCTTTCTCCGTCCTCCTTCCTCCTTGCTGCTGCTGCTGCTGCTGCTGCTGCTGCTGCTGCTGCTGCTTCTCCTTTTTCTCCTATTTCTTCTTCTTTTTTCTTCTTTTTAGAACCGGGTCTTACTCTGTCACCCAGGCTGAAGTGCAATGATGTGATCTTGGCTTACCGCAACCGCTCCCGGGTTCAAGCGGTTCTCCCACCTTAGCCTCCTGAGTACCTGGGATTATAGGCCTGTGCCATCATGCCTGGCTAACTTTTGTATTTTTAGTAGAGACAGGGTTTTGCCATGTTGCCCAGGCTGGTCTTGAACTCTTGGCCTCATGTGATCTGCCCACCTTGGCTTCCCAAAATGCTGGGATTACAGGTGTGAGCCACTGCACCCAGCCCGTAATATTTATTATATTGGTATAATAGAATATTTATAAGAGTTATAATGTATGTTTCTAGACTTTAAGCTCTGATTTGAAAAGTTTACTTTTTAAAATGGACAAATGATGTCAGAATAATACTGTAAATTGGGACAAAAGTCACAGATTCTTCGTTTTACATGCTGTGTTAAGCTCATTATTATAGGCAGAGTATCTTGGTTGATAATATATTTTATCTATAAGAAGTTCTAAATAAAAATGTGACTCAAGAAGTCATTAAGTGATAAGATACAATTGGTGGCTGTGATCAGATACCACAACATTCATACCCATGGAATATTTGGAATAGAAGGAAGTGTTATAGATCAGTGAGTTTCTGTTGTTGTTGCTGACTTAAGAATATTTTCAAATGAGGATGTTTTTACCAATACAGGCTGTTGTGTTTGAATGAGAGGGACTTTTATAATTTAAGATTATTCCTTTATGAATTACAAAAAAACACAAATTAGACTTATAATACATTTCCTAAAATAATGGTTTTTAAAAATTAGTTTTGTATTTCTCATCCGTCTGAGATGACTCTGACATCCTTTTTTTCCCCTAATAGCCTCCTTTGATGGGGAAACTCATTCCATCCAGCTCCCTCCAGTCAACAGTGCATCATTTGCTCTTCGCTTTCTTGAGAACTTCTGCCACAGTCTGCAGTGTGATAACCTTTTGAGTAGCCAGCCTTTTAGTTCTTCCAGGGGTCATACTCATAGCTCTGCAGAGCATGATAAAAATCAATCAGGTGAGAGAAAATGTAAACTTTTTTTTTGTTGTTAGAAATAAGCATTGTCATTTAATTCATTACACTGGGTAGTAAAGTATGGGAATACCATGCATAAAATTACTTATTTCCAAAATACAACGAATATAATGAAGATTTTATACAAATAACTCTTTATTAAAAACAAAATGATACAAGGAGCAGAGTAAAAGATGCTTTTTGTAAAAAAGAAATAAACATTAAAAAGAAAAAATGATTCTTATTTTGAAAACAAATGAAGGTCTTAAAACATGCTTCTATTTTCTATGTTGCCACTAATATACATTATTGTGACTTCCAAATACATATGCACATATCTCTATACATACATATATGCTACGTAAGCTTTTATACTACTGTTTAACTTGAGAATCTTGTGTAATTGTTTTCCCTTGTGTTCTCCTCAAAGTAAACATTTTAGCCACAGTGAACTAATTAGCAATGTAGAACATATAGTTGTTTTTGTTCATTCAAAGTAGAAAAGTAATTTCTTGTATTCATAATGAACTTGAGAATCAAAGCCCATGGTTTATTTGTGTTTGGCTTCATTTTGACTACCTCACAGAGTTAAACATTCTCTATTAGACTGAAGTATGGCTTTAAAGTTATTGACCTTTATGATCCTTAGAAGTTAGCAAAGTATGTTGAGCCCATTTACTATAAAGATGAAGATTTTGTTGCAGTCATCAAGGTTTGACAAATGAGTGATACTTTTTTGTTGTTGTTGTTGTTGTTTTCTGAGACAGTCTCGCTCTGTCACCCAGGTTGGAGTGCAGTGGCACAATCTCGGCTCACTGCAACCTCCACCTTGCTGATTCAAACGATTCTTCTGTCTCTGCCTCTTGAGTAGCTGGGGTTATAGGGGCCCACTACCACACCCAGCTAATTTTTGTATTTTTAGTAGAGACAAGGTTTTGCCACGTTGGCTGGGCTGGTCTTGAACTCTTGACCTCAAGTGATCTGCCCGCCTTGACCTCCCAAAATACTGGGATTTACAGGCGTGAGTCACCATGACCGGCCTGTGATATGCTTCAATTTGATGTTTGAACCATGGTTGCTTCTCTTCCATAAGAACTCCAAACTGATGCCCAAATAAGAGAGTTAGGTGTAAGATAATCCTGTAGAACCAAAAGTGGATTTCTTGCCTCTGATCCCTAAAGCAGGAAAGCTCTTTCAGCTTTTTTGCAAGTGTTCTTTGTTTTTTAGAAGTGGTTTGTCTCTTTTTCATCTGACTCGTGAAAGCTATGTTTTACTGATCATGGCAGGATTGTATGTGGGTCTTTTAAGAGTAGCTGAAGTTCTCAGGTGTTATCGCCCCATGGTTTTGGCTGGGTGCTGCTGAATCTGGAAATACAGAGTACCATCACAGACTCTCTTTTTCAGTCCAGGGGTTCTAATTCACATGCCACTCAAGTGTGAAGCTTGGGTACTGTCTCTAGCTACTACCTTTTTTTTTCTGGTCCTCCTGGTTACCTGCACCTTTCGTCATAAAGCTTGTCTCCTCTACTTCAGTGACATCTCTCATATCCATCCCTTTTTTTCTATTTCCTTGTCACTACCCTGCTTCAAACTGTACTAACCCCTTCTCTGGTTTAGTAAAGCAGGCTCCTAACTGGAATGCTCTTTCCAGTTTCTCCCCAAATGTCCAGTAAATCCCTTTGAAATAAAGGTATGATGCTGTGACATGCTCGCAAAAAGTATACATGGAGAAGCAATGGCATGGAGAGCCCAGGTGTTGGAGTTTGTCAGACCTGGGTTCCAGTCCTGCCCTTGTAATCTCTATGCTGTAAGACTATGAAGTCTGACCGGCCTACATTTTAATTCAACTCCTGCTATTAAATAGCTATGTGCCCATAGACAAAGTACTGAGCCTCTGTAATTCTCAGTTTCATTATCTGCGAAGTGGATACCTCTTTTATGCCTGGCATGAAGTAGGAGCAATAAAAGGTAGCTATCAGAACTAGGGGGAAGAGGGAGAGTGAAGTTTCATGTTTTCATGTGATATTATCCTTTTTTTTCCCTCCTTCAGGAGAGGTAGGAGGTCATCAAAAATGGTAGGAAAATTGGAAGATGACTAGAAAGGAAAGGGCCACCTGTGTGGGAAGAGGTGTATCTGTGTAGTGATAGGTTTTCTGTTTCTAAGGGGAAAAATATGAGTTGGAGATGTCAAGAGTACAATTTCCTGATTTTTTTTTTTTTTTTTTTTTTTTTTTGAGATAGAGTCTCACTCTGTTTCCCAGGTTGGAGTGCAATGACATGATCTCAGCTCACTGCAACCTTCGCCTCCTGGGTTCAAGCAATTCTCGTGCCTCAGCCTCCCAGAGAGCTGGGATTGCAGGTGCCTGCCAACATGCCCACCTAATTTTTGTATTTTTAGTAGAGGTAGAGTTTCACCTTCTTGACCAGGCTGGTCTCAAACTCCTGGCCTCAAGTGATCCTCCCACATTGGCCTCCCAAAGTGCTGGGATTACAGGTATGAGCCACCATGCCAGGCCCAGTTTCCTGATTTCTTACACAAAGCATTAAGAATGCCAGTAATTTACATAATCCCATTCTTTGAAAGATTTTAAAGAAAACGTAATTCTTCTTTAAATTGAACACAGAATATTTGAATTTTCTTCATTGAACACAGAATGTTTGAATTTCAGATTAATCAAATGATCAGAATAGGTAACTATTTGAAAAAAAAAAACACTGAATAATTCATAAATTTTACATTATTTTAAGGGTTACTAGTTTTCTTTCACAGAAGCTTTTTTTGTTTGTTTGTTTGTTTTTGTTTTTTTTGGAGACGGAGTTTCGCTCTTGTTACCCAGACTGGAGTGCAATGGCGCGATCTCGGCTCACCGCAACCTCCGCCTCCTGGGTTCAGGCAATTCTCCTGCCTCAGCCTCCTGAGTAGCTGGGATTACAGGCACGCGCCACCGTGCCCAGCTAATTTTTTTGTATTAGTAGAGACGGGGTTTCACAATGTTGACCAGGATGGTCTCGATCTCTTGACCTCGTGATCCACCCGCCTCGGCCTCCCAAAGTGCTGGGATTACAGGCGTGAGCCACTGCGCCCGGCCACAGAAGCTTAATTTAGCCACTTGAAAATGTCTTTGAGTTGGAACTCTTAGGTTAGTTTTTCTTGTCAGCTTGTAGTTAAAGAAGTTGCATATAAATGTGAGGTTGACTCTTACTAAGATTTCATGTCCAGTATCCCATTTTTCTTACATTTATAAAATAAGTGACTTAAAAATAGTTTTTTAAGATAGAGTGTTCTTCTTAGGAGACTTTGATTCTGGGAAATCTAGTGTTTGCATATTTTAGCAGTAGTCATTTTTAAGACATTTTACTGAAGTATAGTCTGCATAGAGAAAATTGTACAAGAAATGTACCTTGATTAATTTTCATGCCTGTATGACTAGTTCTTGGTTGGAAAAGTAGCTATTACCAGTATCCTGGAAGTACTGCTAATGTGTCAAACCACCTTTCATCCTCTACTACCTGTCACTTCGCACAGGGATGCCTACTGTTCCAGCTTCAAGTACCATATATTATTTTTGCCTGTTTTTGAACTTTACAGAAGTGGAATCATATAGCAGTTACTCTTATGCCTAGCTTTTTTTGGCCCATCATTATGTTTGTAAGACTCATCTGTATTGTTGCATATAGTTAGATCGTTCATTCTCATTGCTGTATAATATTCTATTGTGTAAATATGCCACCATGGTATGTATCCATTTGAGTGCTTTCTGTTTTGTGCCCTTATAAATAGTGTTACGTTTTGTACCCTTATAAATAGTATTATCTTGAACATTCTATACACATCTTTCTGTTCCTGTATCTATCTTGGAGTGGAATTGCTAGGTCATAGCAAATTTATAGATTTAAGTTTTAGTAAATACTGCCAAACGGTTTTTCAAAGTGGTTGCCTCAATTTACTTTCCTATTAGCTTTCTGCTTTTTAAAATAGATGATAATTCTCTGGTGAAATTTTCTATTCTTTGACCTTTTCTGTCCATTTTTCCTGTTTTCTTGAACAAATTCATCAAAATTGCGTTACAGTCTTTGCCTACTGACAACAGTAGTTTTTCTCTCAATTGTTGGTTATATGGTCTTACTTCTTTGCATGTCCACCACTATTATTTTTCTATGTGGGACACTGTACATACAAGATCTGCAGAAGCTCCAGATATCTATCTTAAAGAG
Organism: Aotus nancymaae; assembly: GCF_030222135.1. NCBI lineage: Eukaryota > Metazoa > Chordata > Mammalia > Primates > Aotidae > Aotus > Aotus nancymaae. Next base: position 40,597,451 of record NW_026988472.1, read on the forward strand.
TTTCCTCTTTTTTAAGCAGAAAGAGGGAGGGCTCATCCCATTCAGTGATGGAGCTGGGTTGGGGCTGAATAGCAGTTTTAGTAAGACTCAGTCTATCTCTGATTCCTCCCTATTCTTCAGGTGTTACTTTCCCGGGCTTTTGATTGAGAACTTGGGAATTCTGTAGCTCCTTAGCCTTGAAAGACTGGAGAATTGTACTTCTCTCCTTCAGAGGTTTGTTGCTCAGCTCTTCAGTCTTCTACGTCATATATTATCATAACTTTGCACTTGTGTTTAGGGATAGATGGCTTATGTGTTTGAGCTAGAACTCTTCCGCCGGTGGGTCTTTATTTCTTAAGCACCATGAGACTGTGAGAGATTTCAGCGTGCCTGTTAAGAATTTTCAGCCTAGCTCCCTAGCTTCCTGTATAGCTCTAGAACTTAGCAAATGTCCCATGGGGGAAACCAGCTATGAGTTTGAGTTTCTTATTTGTCACTCCAGCTGTGTTAAGCTGCTAAATCTTTTGATTTATTTTTGCCTGGGTATAGCCCTCTGCCTGTGTCAAGTTCTATTTCAGTGTAGTGCCAAGAATCAGAAAATTCCTACAGGGAAAAAAATTGACGAAATATTCAGTTTAGATTAGAATGGTTCTTCTCCTTCTGGAATTTGATTTTATTAGTTTCTATGACTGCTATACCTTTAGAATGCTTTTTTTTATAATAACTTTATTGAGATGTAATTCACATACCATAATTTCACTCTTTTAAAGTTTATACTCAATATTCTTTAGTGTATTCACAGAGTTGTGCAGTCATCTCCACTATCTTCATTACCCCTAAAAGAAATCCCATACTGATGAGCTGTCATCCCTCAATCTCTCTTCCCCCTAGCCACTGGAAACCATTTATTGACTTTCTGTCTTTATGGATTTTCCTATTCTGGACATTTCATATTAATGGAATCATATAATATGCGGCCTTTTGTGTGTGGCTTCTTTTACTTAGCATAATGTGTTTTTTTGTTTTGTTTTGTTTTTTTGAGATGGAGTCTTGCTCTGTTGCCTAGGCTGGAGTGCAGTGGTGTGATCTTGGCTTGCTGCAGCCTCTGCCTCCTGGGTTCAAGCGATTCTCCTGTCTCAGCCTCCTGAATAGCTGGGACTACAGGTGCCCACCACCACGCCAGGCTAATTTTTGTATTTTTTTAGTAGAGACAGGGTTTCACCAGGTCCAGGCTGGTCTTGAACTCCTGACCTCAGGTGATCCACCCACCTTGGCGTCCCAAAATGCCAGGATTACAGGTATGAGCCAATGTGCCCAGCCTATATTTTCAGGGTTGACCCATGTGGTAGCATATATATCAGTGCTTCATTCCTTTTTATGGCTGAATAATATTGTATGGCTATATCATATTTTGTTTATCCATTTATCAATTGATGCACTTATGTATTGTTTCCACTTTTTGGATATTAGGAATACTGCTGCAATGAACATTTGTATGTTAGTTTTTGTGTGGATACATGTTCTCTTGGGTATAAACCTAGGAGTGGAATTGTTGGGTCATATGGTTAACTCTGTTTAACTTGATGAGGACCTGACAGACTTTTCCAAAGAGGCTATAACATTTTACATTTCTATCAGCAGTGAATGAAGGTTCCAATTTCTCCTTGAAAACACTTGTTATTGTCCATCTTTTTCATTATACCAATTCTAGCAGGTGTGAAATGGTATCTCGTTATGGTTTGATTTGCATTTTTCCAGTGGTTGATGATGAGCATCTTTTCTTGTGCTTTTTGGCCATTCATATATCTTTTATTTATTTATTTATTTATTTTTCATTCATATATCTTTGGAGAAATGTCTTTTCAAATCCTTTGTCCATTTTTAATTGGGTTCATTGTCTTTTTATTGTTGAGTCATCAGAGTTCTTTGTATATTCTAGATTTAGAAACAAGTCCCATATCAGATATATGCTTTGCATATATTTTATCCTATTCTTTGGGGTTGTTTTTTTCACTTCCCCCCACTTTTTTTTTTTTTTTTTGCAATGGAGTCTTGCTCTGTCACCCAGGCTGGATTGCAGTGGTGTGATCTTGGTTAACTGCAACCTCTGCCTCCTGGGTTCAAACAGTCTTCCCATCTCAGCCTCCAGAATGACTAGGACTACAGGTGTGTGCCACCATGCCTGGCTTATTTTTGTATTTTTAGTAGAGATGAGGTGACATGGTTTGGCTGTGTCTTCACCCCAATCTCATCTTGAGTTGTAATTCCCATAATCCCCACGTTTCATGGGAGGGACCCGGTGGGAGGTAATTGAATTACGGGGGCAGTTACCTTCATGCTGTTCTTGTGATAGTGAGTTCTCATGAGATCTGATGGTTTTATAAGGGGCTTTTCCCCCTTTGCTTGGCACTTCTGCCTGCTGCTATGTATGACGTGCCTTTGCTCCTCCTTTGCCTTCTGCCATGACTGTGAGTCCTCCCCAGCCATGTGGAACTGTGAGTCTGTTAATCCTCTTTTTCTTTATAAATTACCCTGTCTTGGGTATGTCTTTATTAGCAGCATGAGAACAGACTAATACACTGGCCTTTTCTTTAGTTCTTTAGAAATGATTTTCATTTTTTAGTTCCTTGAATGTATTTATAATAGCTGATTTAAAGTATTTGTCTAGGTCAGGTGCAGTGGCTCATGTCTGTAATCCTAGCATTTTGGGAGGCTGAGGTGGGCAGATCACTTGAGGCCAGGAGTTGAGACCAGCCTGGCTAACATGGTGAAACCTTGTGTCTACTAAAGATAAAGAAAAGTAACCAGGTGTGGTGGCATGTGCCTATAATCCCAGCTACTTTGGAGTCTGAGGCATGAGAATCATTTGAACCTGGGAGGTAGAGGTTGCAGTGAGCCAAAATCATACCATTTCACTCCAGCCTGGGAGACAGAGTGGGACTATGTCTCAAAAAAAAAAGTATTTGTTTAGTAAATCCAATGTCTGGGCTTCCTCAGGGACAGTTTCTATTGACTGATTTTTTTTTCCTTTGTATGACCATATTGTTTCTTTGCATGTCTCATTTTTTTTTTGAAAACTGGACATTTAAAAATCACGTAAATGGCAACTTTGGAAATCAGATTCCCTTCTCCCTAGGGTTTGTTGTTGTTGCTGGTGCTGTCTGTTTAGTGACTTTCCTGGACTACTTCTGTAAAGTCCGTATTCTTTGTTAAGAGTGGCCACTGAAGTTTCCTTGGATAGCTTAATGTGGTTAGCTAATGATTGGGTAGAAATTTCCTTAAATGCCTGGAATCATTGTATCTCCCAGCCTTGGCCAAAGGATTTTCTGTGTATGTTGGGACATAACTTCAGTGCTCCAAGAGGCAGCTTATAAGTCGACCTTGTGCAGAGCCTCAAGGTCAACCAGAGATGAAAGATTAGGGGTTTCTTATGTCTTTCCTGGGCATGCATATATACATCTGTGCATATGCATGTGAACCGTCTAGATTCCCAGGAATATGTCTGTGTTTTTCAGAGTTTCCTGAGGGACATCTTATACTCAGTTTTTCCTTTTAAGCTTTTTTGGCCAACTTATTGTTAGCCCTGACTGATAATGTTGTCTCAGGCAGCTGCAAAGTTAAACAGTTGCCACCATTTTCCCCGGTCAGATGCCCTGGAAATGGGTTGTTCTTAGGGAACAAGCTCTAATTCAGGTCAAATAAAGACAAACCCTGAAAAGGAGCTTTTCAGTGAGCTGCAAGACTGGTTTAATAGTGATAGTTCTCTGGGGATGGGGCTTTTGGAGAGCTCCAAACCCATTGTGCTCCCTCCAGTGACTACTGCGTGGCTGTTTTTCATACCTGCTGTAGTTGTGAAGTGTTGGTTTTCAAGGCTACTGTGAAAATGGGGTGAGGGGTATTATATTAGGGAAGTTGAAATGCCACAGAATTTGATGTTTTTTTCTGAGATCCAGCCATTTTTCTTAAACACTTTGGATTGTGGCAAGTCTTTAATTTCCAGAGTTTTGAAAAAGTTAGTTTTTATAGTTTTTGCCAGTGTTTTCAGTGTTTCTTATGAAGGAGTAGATTTTGGGAAGTCTTTGATCAGTCATCCTGGAATTGCTTCTCTGATGATTTTAAAAAATACTTTGTAAATTACCTGGCTTTTCCTCGATCTCTGTAGGAACACTTTCCTCCCTTAGCTTACTACAATACCCAGAAGCAGAAGTCAAGAGTCAATTTTATATTTGTTTCAGCCCCAGATAGACCATACCCAGCTTCATAAACTTTTCATAAAGCCTTAGTACATTACAAATAAAAGATAGACTTTTTCTAATCTTGCCAAGATTCTGAAGTAAATAAACATTTATAGAAAACTATATTTTAGTACTCGAATTTTCCATATTATTAAATAGTTATGACAAGCCAATTATTTCTTTCCTTAGAATTTAATGTCTTCATTAATTGTAGAAATATGAGATATGTTTTGCCTGTTGGTTTTATAGTCCATTATTAAAAATGAAGCTAAAGTGGTAAGAGCTCTACTGGACTCACTGGGATTCACTGAGTAACTAGATTGAGCTAAAGGTTACTCATCATAAGATTCTGAGAAGCATGCCTGACCCTCAGCCAAAATTTTGAACCAGATGAAGTTTGACTTTGATACTCATTGCAATTCTTCTTCCCTTTTGAGGTCTACTATCAGAATTTTTAGAGTTCCTTTATAACTTCTTTGTCCTTTTAGTGGGAGATTAAACCAGGATATTTGTTGATACTTAGGGTATAATTGATAATTAATGCTGTCTTTACTTTCAGGATCATGCTTTACAGAGTGGTCCTTTAGGTAGAAGTGCATTTGGCTGAATGATAAGTAAGCAGTAGACCTGTTTTAAGGGTAGCTCTAGGCTAGGATTGTTATTTAACAAAATAGGTATTCATTATACCGTACCTTTCTCTGAAGTTTTAACTCCTTTGGTTCATGGGAACAATTTTCCCAGGTAATTTTAGACACATTTTAATGGGTTGCCTCACCGCCTTGTGAGATATTTAGAGAGATCTGATAACCCCCAGAATAAAGAAGCCTAGATATACTCCTTCTGGAAATGCTTTTAAGTTTTGAATATTATTTCAGTGCAAATATAAAATAGGATGAAATAGACACATGTTATTCATGAACATCAAATAACTGAGAAGTTGTCAATGAAGTTATTGTAGGCAGGTGATGTAGAAGCAGAAGTGTTTCATGCTGATGATACGAAAATGCTTGAGTATATTAATTCGTTATAACAGACAACTTTTTTTTTTAAACAGCAAAAGAAGATGTAACAGAAAAGCAGAGCACCAAACGATCTCCTCAGCAATCTGTACCGTATGCTATTCCTCTCTCTCCTAAACTCCCCAAAACAAAGGAGTATGCCTCTGAAGGTAAATAGCATGTACACTTCCCAGGATTGGGAAGAAACGTTTCTCTGCTACCACTTGTGTATACTCTTGGGGTGGTAGTATTGGAAGTAGGGAGGTATATTTGCCCAAATAAGTTTGGCAATTAGGCTACTACATTGACAGCTTTGTTGAACACTTCATTCATTCCCTTCAGAAGTGCCCAGCTGTCATTTCTCCATAGATTAAAAAAAAATGGTAATAACCTTTTCCCTTCACTATTGTATTGCTAAAAACTGGTAGAAAGAAGAATAGAAAAACCTACTGCATTTCTCCAAAGAAAATGTTAACTGCCCAAGTAGTAAACAAATGTTAGAAACCAACTGTATGATCATATTATAACAAATAGCAATGAAGAACTGCATTTCTAAAAACGAATGCTTTAATAAGGCGTTTATAGTCTTGGTGGCAAGACTGGCAAATGATAGTAAGTTACCATGAAAAATATAGGTGATACGGAATCGCTTTGGACTGTAGGACAATGTCCATTGATATAAATGCCAAGGAACGCTGAGGAGGATGGATCACTTGAGGTCAGGAGTTCAAGAGCACCCTGGCCAACATGATGAAACCCTGTCTCTACTAAAAAAAAAAAAAATTAGCCAGGCATGGTGGCAGGCGCCTATAGTCCCAGCTACTCAGGAGGCTGAGGCAAGAGAATCGCTTGAACCCAGCAGGTGGAGGTTGCAGTGAGCCAAGATCAAGCCACTGCACCCCAGCCTGAGCAACAAGAGCAAAACTCTGTCTCAATCAGTCATTCAATAAATGCATGCATGCATGCCAAGGAGGGGATAGGCATGAACTTTGTGTTAGAACTTTGTGGTTCAGTATAGCACAAGTTAAGTGAACTGTTGCTAGGGATGAGATTTTTTACCTTTTATTAGTATTTGAACTGTAAGTCTATTGAAGATAGCCTCCTTTGTCTTTTTTTCTGTAGAAGCATCATTGTTTGCTGGGGGAAATGGCATTCCGAAAGAGGAAAATCTTTCAGAAGATTCTAAGAGCTCATCACTAAATTCAGGAAATTGTTTGAATCCTGCCTGTAGAAATCCTATGTATACTCACACTTCAGTCTCCAAGGATTTTTCTCTGTGTGTCCCAGGCACCACAAGTTCACCAGTAGTTGGGGACAAATCATCCCCCAAGAGCAGTCCCGATGAAGTTAAATTCCAAATAGAGGGGAAAAGTGAAGGTATGTTCAAAAATTGTAATTCTCATTGTGTTTGTCTTTTGCGTTGAGATTTTCACACCTAACAGCATCCTCTGAGAGTGTATCACATTGGAGAAAGTGCTAAATTTGGGAGGCTGAGTCATTCCTTTCACATCACTGTCAGGGTCAGACCATTATGGATCGATCCTCCAGTCCTGTTGACATCACAACTGTCTCTGGGGATCTGGATCACCAACCATGTCTCTGATAGAGACTTCTCAGATTAGTAGTGCTTAAGCAGTTGTAATTTATCATTTCCTTGGGTCCTGTCTGGATGCACAAACCTCTCATGACTCTGAGACCTGGAAAGACAGTGCCTTTCCTTTCTTCCTTTCTGTTGTATACTTTTCTTAGTCTCTCTTGAGACCTTTCCTGGCTCCAGCCCGCGTTGACTCCTGGATTTGGGCTGGCATCTTGTTGCCACAGCCACACCATTTCCTCGTTCTCCACATCCTTCCTCAGACCCACCAGGAAGACATGACATGCATAAATAGGGCAACATCCTGTTGCCATTTAGAAGGATCCAAAACAGTCTTCCATGTGCAAAGAGGGCTAACGCTGTACCTTTGAAGGATTAAGGGTGCAGGAGAGTGAGGGTGGGAATAAATGTTTTGTCCTTTTTCTCCAGGTAGGCATGTAGGCAAGGTTGAGGGAGTGAAGGAAGTGGGAACCCAGTAACTCCCTTGCCTTTCCTCATGGGTGTTACTGATGGGCAACCACACTGTGCACACACTGTGACACATTTAATATTGTCAGCCCCATCTCCTCTGGAGATTGTCTTTGCTTTTAGAGTGACATGGTTTGCAGAGTCTAACAATAGATGCTTATTCCATAAGGGCTAGTATACCCTGCATTTTAATGTATTTTCACAAAGTATCACCTTTTGAAGACAGGCCTTCTCAGTACAAGGTTACTTCTAATGCTGAATATCTCACTTCGGAATGTATGTCAAACACTGCTGTGCTAAGGTAGCCAGTCTTGGGGCTTCAGAAGGCTAGCCTCTGGTCTTCTTAGGAATGTAGAGGCTAATAGTAATAACATTGCTTTCTAGTAATTTACCCACTGGTAATAGAAATAATCATCATCTTCATCACTATCTGACATACACCAGGCATATAATATTTCATATGGCCTCCTACATTATATTGTTACAACAATTCCTTAAAATGTAAGTGTTGGTAAGCATTTTCAGATGAGAAATTTGAATTCATTGGGCTAAGGTTCCTCAGCTAGAAAGTGGCTGGGCCAGTCCTTGAACTCAATCACTCTGACTCCGGGGTTGTACTCTTAACTCCTGTGCTGCTTGTATCACCCAAGAATAGGAAGCATTTCCATTAGAAACTGTCTACAGATGTCATTACTATTATTTTTAAGGCATTTGAACTGTTACCTAAAGCTGATTCCACTCCTAACATTCAATGATGCTCACACAATTTCCTGTCCTGCCTTGTCCCATTATTTGAATGAAAAATATTGCTGATCTTTATTATAGGAAAGAAATCCAATAATGTTGGGGGGAATCAAATCACTTTCATACTTTCATTATATTTATTCCAGAAATATTTATTGATATGCCAGTGTATGTAAGACAGAGCCGTTCAGGAGAAAAGCATGACTGGACTTTTATTATTTTTCACATTGTTAGTTTGTTTCATGTAATTATTTGAATAACAGCAATGTAATGTTTGCAAACTTCTCTGATTGTTTTGAAGATGTAGGCTCAAGTAAATTATATTTTCTTGCTAGAATAAAAACAAAATCTTATGGTTGTTTTATTTTTAATATGATTAATTTTGTACCCCAAATCATATCTTTTTACATATAGTTTATCTGCAGTAATCTGTAAAACTAGTTACATGTTATTCAAAACATAAATGTACCAGATTATGATGATAGAAACCAGAATTCTACAAAAACGTAAGTGGGAGCTATGATTAGCTTTGCCAATGATTTTTCATGTATTACCTTGTGTCTTTGTTGAGTTAAAGGAGATGGCGTTTCTGTCTAAATTGTCAGAATGCCTTAGGCACAGGGTGGTCTACACCATCATCATTTTTACTTGGGTGGATACAGCCCAGCAGAATTTCTCTGTAGATATGACCAACATTTTTTTCTCTGACATGTGGAGGGGAAGATATATTTTGGTATAGAGTTTTTATTTCACATCATAGTTGTGATGTTGGAAAGAAATAAACCTCAGAGTTACACACAAAAAATTAAGCACTATAAGTTCTTTTATCTTTTGTTTTTCTTTACCCTTCCCCTGGGTAAATACTCAGAATGCTTCTAAAATGGCCGTAGCCTAGATGATAGGAAAGAAAGAGTACGCCTCTGGCTAATTCACACACATAAAAACTTAAAATTGGTTAAAGAAACAGATCTTCCTAGCTAAGTACAAAATTCACTTCAGTTATCACACACTAACTTTAGGGAGTTAAGGGCTCTGGTTGAGTAAGTGAATACTTGTCAGGACACAGATTTCATCATAACTTAATAAAGAGTATTAAAACCTTTTGAACACTTAAATTGTTTCATGTCTCAGTTACGTATTTTTTTAACATACAAATCTTCAACCAAAATATCTATTACCATGCAATTAAACATGATAAAGGAATTAAATGTTAAAGTTATTTCTGACCTAGTTTAGCAGAAAATAATCTTGTTTTCTTCAAAATTCAGATAAGCATTTAAGCCACAAGAGACAGGAATCTGAAGAGTAATGCTAAAAATATTCTTATTGAATACATGAGAGAGATTCGGTAAATGGACTTACTTGCTTATTAAAAATAAAGGGATTATTGAAATTCTTTGATTAAAGTGAATGCATTTAAGCAATTATAAAATTGTAAATTTGGCAAGGTGTCGTGGCTCATGCCTGTAATCCCAGCACTTTGTGAGGCTGAGGTGGGCAGATTGCTTCAGCCCAGGAGTTTGAGACCAGCCAGGGCAACATGGAGAAACCTGTCTCTACAAAAATATAAAAATTAGCTGGGAGTGGCAGCATGTGTCTGTAGTCCCAGCTACTTGGGAGGCCAAGGTGGGAGGATCACTTAAGCCCGGGAGGTCAACTCTGCAGTGAGCCATGTTTATGCCACTGCACTCCAGCATGGGCAACAGAGTGAGACCCTGTCTCAAAAAAAACAAAAAAAAAAACAAAAACAAAACCTAAAAAACAAACAATTGTAAATTTGGGGAATTTCCATCGGATTTAGCTAGTAAAATAAACCTAATCTAGACAGATAGAGATTGAAATTTCTTGAAAGACTTAAAGAGAGAAGTCATAGGTTAGATTAGATTAACCTAATTTTACCCAAGTAACAGATCTTTTGCTGTATTTGCCTGTGGCCAAAGATGCCTTGGGTTGCTTAGTCTGTTTTGTGATCTTTAAAGCTTTAAGGTAACTTCTGAACCTGCTTTTGTTGTTTGGGGGAGGTCAGACTGGATGCTCTTGTGTAGCCATCCTCACATCATCTTTGTATAAGCTTTCACAGTTGGAGTCTTGAGACCTTGTTGAGGAACTTAACAGAAGCTTCCAGGAATGAGACCATTATTCCCTACCTAACATCTCTTCTTTCAGGATAATGATCAGATCAAGTATGATTTGTCTTTTTTCCCCCCTATTGAAGCTCCAAGCTATATAGCTGTACCTGGTCCCAGTGTCCTGAAACAAGCCTCCTCGAAGGACCCTTCAACCTGGTCTGTGGATGAAGTGATACAGTTTATGAAACATACAGATCTTCAGATATCAGACCCCCTCGCCGACCTCTTCAGGCAACATGTAATGTATCTTTTGATCTGGTTTTCCTGCCTTTGAATGACCTCTGTGCAGGCCCTTCATCTGGATACTGTGTAGATGGTGGGGGAACCCTATCAACTGATTTTTCCTTGTGTGAGAAAGGTTATTTTTCTCAAGATTAGTTCCTTAAATGGTAGATTAATTATCTATTCTTTAAGTGAGTATCCAAGTGCCTAAAATACAAACGGCTTCAACTTTTCAAGACATGGTGATTCAGCATTGTAACTCTCAGGTGTACCTCCCCTTTGTAGTGACAGATACAAGGATCCTCCCCAAACTGCTCCCAACTCAGTGCCAGGACCATGAGTAGGAGGGGTTGACCACAAGTTACTACAGGGTGACCTTCCTCCAATGAATCCAGCAACTGTATAAGATTAAGTACAACCTTTTAAACAGAAACTCACAAATACCAAATAATATGCTTCCATGACATAAACTTGTTAAGGTAATAAAGAATTTTAGGAGGATGCCTTGTAAATATTAAGTAGTATTTTCAGTGTTTTCTAACAAATCCAATTACTCATCTATTATCTGAGGTACCCTTTTCACTGTTGCAAGAAAATCAGTAATTAGTTTTAGCTTCTAACCAGCTTCAGACAACCAGCTGATTAGCTTTCAACATAATGACAACACTGTATAGCACATTTACAGTTTGCATTGATATTGACATATTCCTGGCCCTTCTCAGAAAGTTACTGACTGTCTGAAATTCATTTCTACCATTCATAATTTTTGGGCCTTTATCATAAATATAGGTAGTATTTTATTTAACACACAGTACTTAAAATCAGATTGTTTGATACTTGAGACATTTTTTGAAGATACAAGGTTAAATTTTCTTTTTCTTAAGATTTTAACTAAATTCATAAATCATCAAATGATGCTTCACTATATAAATAATATTTTTGATAGTTTTCGGGAAATAAAGCAGATTCAGAAAATATATATCTGGGGTGTACAGTTGCTCTATTTTACGTGTTCCTATGTATAAATAACTTGATATGAAAGCATTATTAATGATTATGATTTCCTTCTGTCTGTAGGAAATTGATGGGAAGGCTCTGTTCCTACTTAAGAGTGATATGATGATGAAGTACATGGGCCTGAAGCTGGGGCCAGCATTAAAGCTGTGTTACTACATTGAAAAACTTAAAGAAGGAAAATACAATTAAAAAAATGTACAAGTTTAGATTGGATATAATTCTCAGGTGTACTGTTAACATTTTAATTTAAAAGTATTTCTCTTAGCAGTTTTTGTTTTGTAGACAGTTCCTATAAAATGTTTTATTAGAATTGCAGAACTTTATTTCAACAGTTCAGTCAACTTTTTTTTTTCCTGGAGTCACCAGCCAGCCTTGGGAGGCACAGCCGCCACTCCCCTACTCTACTTCTTTAAAAAGCATTTAATGTGTTAGTATTAACACATTCAAATTGGCAGTTCTTTATGTCTTTTTACATTTTCATTGTACAGTTTCCAAATATACTTAATGTAGTTAACAGAGAAAAACCTTTGATTTTGGTTAATCTTTATATCTAGAACCAAAACAGCTAAATCCCAAAGGGGAAAATATCAGGGACTGACAACTTCTATAATTAAATCCATGAGAATTTTTCCTCACCAGAGAATTTAAAGGTGCAGCTATAAATATCATCTTTTCTCAAATATTTCGTGTGATACTCTGCAGTGTTCTGTTCATGTTCTATCAGTGTATCTAGAAAGGGAATAGCCATATAAATTATTTTCCTTTTATTATTTCTCTATATGTTGTATTTGATCATAAAGGAAAAAAGCAAGCTTATAAGCTTTCATAAAGTGTTCTTACCAGTTTTTGATAAAAATTTTAAATTATACGATAGAATTGTCATTTTATGCAGGAGATATTTATACTACGGGGGTGGTTTGGATGGAGTCGGATTAAAGTTTTTCAGTGAAATACCTATTATTTTAAAACTTTCCATATTTTCACTAAGCTTGTACATTTAGCTAGGCATTCTTTTCTTACATCTCTATGTGAAGATACCCATGTCCAAATTTTTTGAAGATATATATTTTATTATATGTGTTTATTCCTCATATGGTACTTTACCATATTTATATATTGTTTTATACCTGTAGGTTTACACGCAATTAAATATTTTTTTCTTGAATTTAATCTGGCACTTTGCACTGCCACAGAGGTAACGATTAACTTATATATATAGTTAGATGTTTTGATTTCGTAAAAAATATATGTCCATCGTTTGCTATCACCAGTACCTCTCAGCTTACTCTTCAGGGGATATGAAGTAGTCCGTAGATTGGTTTCCATACAGGGAAGTTCTCTGTCCTATGCAATGTTTCTAATTTGCTTAGTTCTGAGCCATTTATTCTGCTACACGTTGAAAGATATATTAGTTCTGACTTATTGTTTGGGGTTTTATTTTTTGAGATGGAGTGTCACTCTTGTTGCCCAGGCTGGTGTGCAATGGCACTATCTCGGCTCACCACAACCTCCACCTCCCGGGTTCAAGCGATTCTTCTGCCTCAGCCTCCTGAGTAGCTGAGATTAACAACCATGTGCCACCACGCCCGGCTAATTTTGTGTTTTGAGTAGAGATGGGGTTTCTCCATGTTGGTCAGGCTAGTCTTGAACTCCTGACCTGAGGTGATCCGCCTGCCTCAGCCTCTAGAAATGCTGGGGTTACAGGCATGAGCCACCGCGCCCGGCCTTGTTTGGGGCTTAATTTTATAAGTTAGAACTTTGAAGAGGAAATGGTGCTATATGTTTATTGTTACTACTTTGTGTAACTTTGATGTAATGTTTATAAGCTATGAGAATCAGTTATAAAGTATTAGCCATTTGTTGTAAATGCCAATAAAATATTCACCAGGGGCAAGAATGTACATTTTCTTTTTAGAAAACCAAATGTACTTTAGACATGAATGCAACTATTTAAAGAATAACTTCATCTATATTCTTTATATGTCATAAGATTCTTACTTAAACTTGGTCTTCTTTCAAATTGTTTGTATGAAGATGCTGTACCCACTTGAACAGTCCTCAGGTGTTTACATAAATAACGTTTTACAGTTTTCATATTTTAAAATATTAATAAAGTTAAATCTCAACGATTCATTTAAAGCCTCGATGTAATTTTATTTATCATTACCACATTACATTAATGTATGAATTTGTTGGAACTGAAACAGTCACTCTAGTAAGCTTGTGGCTTTCCATGTCCAAATACTTGAGTTTTAAAACCTGCCCAGATTCTACCTGTAAACAGATGCCTTAGAGCCAAGGGCTGATTTCTTACAGGGGTCTCCAGTGAGACCCCAGGGGGGCTGTAAGAAGTTCAGTCGATGAGCTATATCTGTGGTCAGAGCCTTTATTACTTATGATATCATCAGTGATGCGAGTGTGCTAGGAAATGCCAGTGCCCCGAGATATCTCATCCCATCTGAGTCTGTACGCCTGGCTGGCAACTCCGGCTGCTCTTTTACCACTGGGGGCCAGAGGCTGCCTCCTGGATGCACCTGCTGTTGGCTCTCTGCCTCCAGATGGCCCAGTTGTCCCGGCAGGATGCCCTTGGAGGACTGGGGTTCCAGTTGCGTAGCCTCTCACTTATCTGACCCCTGACCCCCGCTCCGGGTGCTGCGGCTCCAGCTGAGGAACCCAGAACCCCTCACTGTTCTTGCTCCCCAGCAGCATGTCCTGTGATTCACTGGAGACAATGGGGTCCTTACCGAGGCTCCAGGGCTGATGCTCAGTGGCCGGAACGGGGGTGTTGATTTGAGACTTGAGTGATTTGGGGCCCCTTTTTTTCTCCTATCTGGCTTGTAAATTTTTAGTCCAGAGACTAATAAGCCATATCACGGTACTTCCTGTGAATTTTAAATGATCTTCCTCTGGCTTTGCCTCTCATTTCATCCTTTTCTGCTCTGTAGCCCACAGAATTCTGCACCTGGAGCCCTAAGACCTTCCAGGCACACCTAGAATTTGCTTTGGTCTTTCGTCTGTGTGATTTCTCATCGTTGAAATGTCTTACAGTACATGTTCTAGAGTGGGAGTTCCCAAACTTTTAAACCAAGGCCTCCCTCTGTAGGCACAGAAACACCATGCCCTTCTGTGATATTCAAAAGTAAATACTGTGAGTAGTGACAGTGTAATTGGGAGGAAAAGCACTGCTTTTTCAAGCTGCAGGAGGCATTGTCCTTGCAGTTGGCTGAGTAAAGGAAGTAGGTTAAAATTTCTGGGGCTATAGCTTGATGCTGGGGCTTGCTCACGAAGCGCCCTGAGGCTGATCCAGGCAACGTGGGAAAGCTCTAGGTTTGAGAGGACGTGCAAGTGAGAGCCCACCATTGGAATATGTGGTGGACAGTCCTTCCTGTCTCTTGGCTGTTTGCCCTATTTTGTCAGCAGGTTGATGCGACTGAACCTTGAGAGCCACACTCCATAGTTAGCACGTGCTCAAGTTGAGCTTGGCCACTCCCCCTGCTCTAATTGAGGCAACTCTAGTGTTATGGGATCATCTTTCTGGCCTTAGGGATGCTATCAGCATTGAGGGGAGATCTTTAAGAAATAAGGGACCTAGCTCCTCCCCTCGAGCTGCCTAGAACATAACAGATAGACCAGCATTCATGAAAAGGAGGACATCAGGGCGCTTGTGCCCATAAGTGATGTGTCCTTATGCAACAGTAATGATGTGTCCTGTTCTGCCATAGAACCAAAGCACTTAAGCACATTCATTTCTGGAAATAATCCCTCAGGGACAACAGGGCAGCCAGGGCAGGGTTTTGGCCTTGCCACGCCCTGTTCCTCCTTTGGCCTCATTCCTCCACCTGGCTTTGGCTGGCCTTGGAGGCTCAAGTGCACTGATGTCAAGGGTGGGGTGGTTGCACATATTCCATGGGGGCAGAAGTCTGTCCATTGGGAGCGGGACGCATATCTTACACCTTCCTTTAATATTCACGTAAGAAGAGAGAGAGATTAAGCTTTTCTGCAGTTAACGTACAGATTCACTGATGTGTCTGAAGTGCTGGACATTGTTGGTACTTGCCACCATCCCAGCCCTTCTCGGTTCCTCCCTGTCCTTAGAGACATAAAGCCCGAACGCGACACTTGCCACACTCCTTTGCCGGTAGACGTGGGTTCTTAACATTCTGCCACAAGAGGGGCTGTGTCCTGATTTTGGAAGGAGGAAGGTGAGGAGAAGCTGCTTCCTTCTGGTGACTGCATGGGACAGGCTTTTGAGCATCAGCAGGAGGCACAGATGTGGGGTTTGCCAGCAGCCTCTGGATATCATCTTGAAGCTCACCTACTTCACTTGTGCAGGCAGCTGAGACCACTGGGGGCAGGGGAACTTCCCTGCAACTGTTGCACTCCTGGATTTCTAGAAACTTCCTCACCTTAGCCTCCACCTTCCAGCAGCCATATAAGCTTCTGATTCTGTATTAAACCACTTCCATTCTGAAGATTTAGAATGGCTCATGTGTTCCCAGCCAGACTTGGACTTGTCCACCTTCTTCAGCCTATCTGTCCTGTAGAGGTGGTCCACTATTCAGAAAGAAGAGTAAAACTCCCACAGAAAGTGGCCTTTATATTATCTAGTTTAAATACAAGTATATTTCATCAAATCTAAGACCCCTTTGATTGTAAGATGCACCACTGTTTACCAAATAGTGAAGGAAAATGCTACCTATTAAGCTGTCACTCACCATTGATTATAATATGCAAACTGGACCAGGCGTGGTGGCTCACGCCTATAATCCCAGCACTTTGGGAGACTGAGGCGGGCAGATCACTTGAGGTCAGGAATTCTAGAACAGCTTGGCCAACATGGTGAAACCCAGTCTCTACTAAAAATACAAAAATTAGCCAGGTGTGGTGGCAAAATGCGGCAGGTGGCGTAGCCGTGAGAGATCCACCAGGCAGCCTCTACCTGGCCGAGAAGATTGTACAGGGCTTGTGGAGAAGGCGTTGTTTCCACCAAGACCGGAAGGATGATGGACACGGGTCAAGGGAGGTGTATGTTGAAGTTCAAAGAACCTGAGCAGTAGCGAGCTTCTGTCAAGACACACCTGCCCCTCTTCTAGTAGGTGTGTTACTTTCTGTTCAAGTGTCCTCTGTACATCTGGTGATGATTTGATTGAAAACCTTTATCTTTTACCCCCGGTTAAATCAATTGTTCCTACACCATTTACTGAATAACCCATCTTTTCCCAAAGGGTAAAGTCATCACCGTTATCACATATTAAACCTTATAAAATGTTTTAAAAACATAATGTATTATTTATGTGGAACAAAATTACCCCCAAACTTAGCAGCTTAAAACAACAAACACTCATGATTTCATGCAGGGTCTGAAGATCAGAAATCTGGGCACTGCTCAGTTGCGTGGTTCTGCCCCAGGGTCTTACAGGTCATACACACGCTGTCGGCTGGAACTGCAGTCATCTCGGCTTGACTAGGATGGGGCTCTGCTTCCCAGGTGGCTCACTCACATGTAGGATGACTATAACTCATCCCTGGAGTTAGCGCTGAGAGACTTGTGCCCCGGCTCACCCCACAGTCCTGGGATGGTTGGTCATCCACACACGTTGACTGGAGCCCTCGGCTCCTCTGTGGCTGTGGGCAGAAGGCCTCCATTCTCATGGAGCTGCCCACCCCAGCCACCTATTCCCTCCAGTAAAAGGCTCCCAAGACTCCAGCGGATGGGAGGCAGAAGTGATCCAGGAGAGAGGCAGAGGTATCTGCGGACCTTTCACAAAACTGAGCACAGGTTCAGCAACAAGGAACATACGAATTATAGGAAACAAATACTGTCTTTTTAAGCTTAGGGTCATAAGAGACACATGATGACTTCTGGGATGTTCTGTTGGCCCACAGACCATCCCTGATTCACTTTGGGGTGGATTACACAGGAACGGGGCTATCAGGGGGCAGGGACCACTGCAGGTCAACTTGTGGGCTGATACCACACATGAAAAATATTGAGCTTCACCAGTGATTAAAGAAACACGAAGTAAAACGGTGTGGTGTGTGTGATTCTCCACCTTTTATAAATTTAGCAAAGTCATGGAGGCCATAATCCTAAGTGAATTAATGTAGGAACAGAAAACCAAATACTGCGTGTTCTCACTTACAAGTGGGAGATAAATATTGGGTACTGATGGACATAAAGATGACAGCAATGAAAAAGTGGGGACTACTAGATGCGGGAGGGAGGGAGGAGAGCAAAGGTTGAAACACTCACTGTTGGGTGCTATGCTCACTACCTGGGTGCTATGCTCACTACCTGGGTGACAGGATCATTCGTACCCCAAACCTCATTGTCACACAATATACCCAGGTAACAAACCTGCACGTGTACTCCCTGAATCTAAAAGTTGAAACAAAATTTAGCAAAAGTCAAACCAATGTCAAATACTCATGCTAATGGTACATGAATTTGGCGTAACATGTCCAGAAGGCAGTTAGGCATCACACAGAAAAAGCCTGAAAAAGGCACACACCTATTGACTTAGTAATTTCTCTACTTCCAATGTATCCTGCAAACGTAACCATGTGCTCAAAGAGTAAGGTATTAGCAAGCCTGTTTATCACAACATTGTTAGAAATGACAGCTCGTAGGCCGGGCGTGGTGGCTCACGCCTGTAATCTCAGCACTTTGGGAGGCTGAGGCGGTTGGATCATGAGGTCAGGAGATCGAGACCATCCTGGCCAACATGGTGGAACCCCGTCTCTACTAAAAATACAAAAAAATTAGCTGGGCGTGGTGGCGCGTGCCTGTAGTCCCAGCTCCTCGGGAGGCTGAGGCAGGAGAATTGCTTGAACCCGGAAGGCGGAGGTTGCAGTGAGCTGAGTTCGCGCCATTGCACTCCAGCCTGGTGCCTGGTGACTGAGTGAGACTCTGTCTCAAGAAAGAAAGAAAGAAAGAAAGAAAGAAAGAAAGAAGGAAGGAAGGAAGGAAGGAAGGAAGGAAGGAAAGAAAGAAAGAAAGAAAGGACAGCTCATAAACCAGTCCACAACGGGGGAACGGTTGAAATTCTGTTACACCCATGCAGTCATGAAAAAGTGACACAGGGGAAAGTTATTCACGTGGAAAGATACACGATATGTTGATCAAAGCAGGTCACAAGCAGATTTGCAGCATTTCTTCTCTAGGGGATCTCACCGTGTTGTTTATACCCAGACGTGTTTACACGTTTAGAAGACATTTGGAAGATACACATGAAGCTGTTTATAGTGGGTGTGGAGGGGCAGCTGGGATTCTGGCCATGTTCTCTTCGTTTTGCTTACCTTCACTCTCTGATTTTCTCTGCATCATCTCTTAAATAAAGGACTGGACAGAAACTGATCAGCAAGGAAGCAGGAAGTGGCACCGTAATAATACTGATCCAGACGAGGGAGAATTAGAGGCAACAAGCAGTCAATGCCTCAGGGCTGGCTACCTGGTAAGAGATTCAAGTGCAGATCATGAACTTGTGTATGATCGATTACACGTAATCAAAAGTAGAAACCAGAACCAGATGGACCTTATGGATAATTTAATAGAAAGGCACAGGAATGAAAGACTTTGTTCTCAGTCTTTGACAGATGTATGCAAAATTAAGTGGCAGATATTGATATCATTGTAAAGGCATTATTAATAGACATCAAATTCAAACAGGGAACATAGCCTTTTCAGGACTCCATAGAACGTTCACAAAATTGAGTACCTACTATGCTACCAAGAACCCTCTGGGTGACAGAAAGCACAGTACAGGCTATGGTCCGGGGCATAAAGCTGGAAGTTAATGAGACCCTCTGAGGCACTGACAACAAAGTCAATCACTGCCACCACCTTTCTAGGCACAGCTGCTTTCCGGAACTTTCTCCTCTGTGTTCCTGGCCCGTATATCCAACCGTCAGCTAATGTCTTCACTTCCAAGCCACAGCCATCTCCTGCTCATTGTCCCTGAGTCTTTTCCTGTCCTCTTTTTGCCACTCTACCCCTCCCCAGTCCCGCCTGTGTCAATAGCACCCTCAGGGAGGAGTCATGAGTGTGGGTTTGCCATCTGCTGCTTCTCACATCCTTTTCACCTTGCTTAAACCATCAGTTTTGTCTTGTTACTCTTTTAGGTTTACACAATCTTTAAAACCCTCTGAACTAGGCAAAACTACATTCCCTTTAACAAAAGCCATATTCCCACACCACCTTCTAATCTTTTATCAAAGAAATATTATAGTTTGTTTATATACCTTGTATGTAAAACTGTTTTTCCAGTAGTCTCAATTACATATTACAGTGTTAACTCTTAGTAACTTTTTTTTTTAATCTCGGCTCACTGCAACCTCCACCTCCTGTGTTCAAGCAATCTTCCAGCCTCAGCCTCCTAAGTAGCTGAGATTACAGGGCTGCGCCACCACATCCAGCTAATTTTTTTCTATTTTTAGTAGAGATGAGGTTTCACCATATTGGTCAGGCTGGTCTTAAACTCCTGACCTCAAATGATCTGCCTGCCTCTGTCTCTCAAAGTGTTGGGATTACAGGCATGAGCCACCACACCTGGTTAACCAATAATTTTAAAAGCTGTCTTTATTTTCAAAAGATTGCTAAAGTCACGTGAACAAAAGGCACTGAAGTTTCTTTTTCTTTCAGTCAGAGTCTTGCTCTGGTCACCCAGGCTGGAGTGCAGTGGTGGGATCTCAGCTCACTGCAACCTCTGCCTCCTGTGTTCAAGCAATCCTCCTGTCTCAGAGCCTCCTGAGTAGCTGGGACTACATGTGGGCGCCACCGCGCTCGGCTAATTTTTGTATTTTTAGCAGGGTTGGGGTTTTGCCGTGTTGCAGGCTGGTGTCAAACTCCTGACCTCAAGTGATCTGCCCTCCTCATCCTTCCAAAGTGCTGGGATTACAGGCATGAGCCACCGCACCCGGCCTGTGCCTTGTGGTATTACTGACACTCACACCAATGCAAGGTTTGCTCTGCCCATGTCTGTCTTCCTGACATTCATACCCACACATGTTCTGCCTCTGCCCATAGCTTACTGTCTTTCTGTCATTCATACCCACATGTAATACGGCTCTGCCCATCTCTTCCTGTCTTCCTGCCATTGGTACCCACACAGGATCTGCCCTGGCCTGTCTCATCTTTCTGTGCTCCTTCCTCACACCTCTTCTGCTCCTGTCTGTGTCTTTCTGTTTTACAAGGGTCCATATCTACCCGTGATGTGTTTCCTTCCCTTATCTCGTTGCCTTACTTGATTCTGACACTTACTGAATATTGGACCCATCCTTCTCCTCTCAGCCACTCTTGTGAATCTGCCCTGGCCATTTCTCAGAGCTTCTACATGTCCGGTTTCCTTCTGAATTCAGGTCCTGCCCTGGCGGTGCCTCTTCCTGGGTTTCTCTGTTCCCAGGGTTTGGGACATCTTCTTCTTTGGAACTTTCGTGTCTCAGTTCCAATGTCGCCTCTCAGAGAAGTCTTCTGTGACTGTCCCTCTTGGCACGTCCTCCTTCCTTGTCACCCCCTTTTACTTTCTTCACAGGGCTCCACGCCTTCGGAAGGAACTTTGTTCATGTCTGTTTTCCCTCCCCTTGCTGACCCAGAAGGTCAAGGTCAAGGCCTGGTGTGTGCAGCTGCCCGCTCTGTCCCCGCCTCATGATTGTGCACGGTGCCCTGGAGGTTCTGGGTGAGGTCATGCTCAATGAAGAAGTGAATTCTGAGAGAAGATCCAAGATGGCCAAATAGGAACAGCTCTGGAGTCCAGTTCCCAGCAAGAACAAAGCAGAGGGTGAATGATCACAGCATTTCCAAATGAGTTTTTACTGCCCACAGACCAGGAGATTCCGGGGCTGAAAAGTGCCACGAGTTTCGAGCACGGCTGTTTCAGCCGGCGCAGTGAGTCTCCATACAAAAACTCACACACAAATCTGGGCAGCCGTTTCAACTGGCGCCTGGAACACCTGGGAGACAGAGCCACCCATTCAACTGATAAAAAGGGAACTGAAACAGGGAGCCAGGTGATCTGGCTCGGGGGGGTTCCACCCCCACAAAGACCAGCAATCTGAAACGCTCAGGACTGAGAGTTTTGCAGCAAGCACTGCTGGACCTGGAACGGTCCAGCTCTGTGGGGGGAAGGGCGTCAGCCATTAGCGAGGCAGTCCACCATTACTGAGGCAGTCCGCCATTACCAAGGCAATCTGCCATTACTGAGGCAGTCCGCCATTACCTAGGCAGTCCGCCATTACCGAGGCAGTCTGCCATTACTGAGGCAGTCTGCCATTACTGAGGCAGTCTGCCATTACAGAGGCAGTTGGCCATTACTGAGGCAGACTGCCATTACCAAGGCAGTTCTAACTATACCTCTATAAACAAAACTGCAAGGAAGTTCACACAGCAGCTGGGCAGAGCCCACAGCAGCTCAGCAACACCTCTGATGGTAGACTGTGCCTAGGTTACCTCTTGCTGGGCAGGGCATCTCTGAAAAAAGGCAGCAGCACATCAGGAACTTATAAATAAAGGCCCACCTTCCCAGGAGAGAGCACCTGGGGAAAAAAAGGCAGTTATGAGTTCTGCTGCAGCAGACTTAAACATACCTGCTCAGCAGCTCTGAATGGAAGAACGGAGCTCCCAGCACAGCATTTGAGCTCCTATAAGGAACAGACTGTCTCCTCAAGCAGCTCCCTGACTCCTGTATATCCAAAGAGACACCTCATAAAGGAGAGCTCAAGCTGACATCTGGCGGGTATCCTTCTGGGATGAAGATAACAGAAGAAGAAATTGGAAGCAACCCTTAATGTTCTGCAGCCGCTGCAGGTGATCCCCAGGGAAGCAGGGTCTGGAGTGGACCTCCAGCAGTCCTATAGCAGAGGGCCTGTTAGAAGGAAAACTGAAAAACAGAAAGAAATAACTTCAACATCAACAAAAAGGACGTCCACTCAGAGACCTCATCTGAAAGTCACCAACTACAAAGACCACAGGTAGATAAATCCACAAAGATGGGAAGAAACCAGTGCAAAAAGGATGAAAACACCCAAAACCAGAATGCCTCTCCTCCTCCAAGGGATCACAACTCCTCACCAGCAAGGGAACAAAGCTAGATGGAGAATGAGTCTGATGAATTGACAGAAACAGGCTTCAGAAGGTGAGTAATAACAAACTTCTCTGAGCTAAAAGAACATGTTGTAACCCAATACAAAGAAACTAAGAACCTTGAAAAAAGGTTTGACGAAATGCTAACGAGAATAGAGAAGAATAAAAATGAATTGATGGAGCTAAAAAAAACACAAGAGCTTCATGAAGCATACCCAAGTTTCAATAGCCAAATCAACCAAGCAGAAGAAAGGATATCAGAGAATGAAGATCAACTCAATGAAATAAAGTGAGAAGGCAAGAATAGAGAAAAAAGAGCAAAAAGAAATGAACAAAGCCTCCAAGAATTATGAGATTATGTGAAAAGACCTAATCTATGTTTGATAGGTGTACCTGAATGTGATGCAGAGAATGAATCCAAGCTGGAAAACACTCTTCAGGATACTATCCAGGAGAACTTCCCCAACCTAGCAAGGCAGGCCAACATTAAAGTCCAGGAAATACAGAGAACACCACAAAGATATTCCTCAAGAAGAGCAACCCCAAGGCACATAATCGTCAGATTCACCAGGGTTGAAATGAAGGAGAAAATGCTAAGGGCAGCCAGAGACAAAGGTCGGGTTACCCACAAAGGGAAGCCCATCAGACTCACAGCAGATCTCTTGGCAGAAACCCTACAAGCCAGAAGAGAGTGGGGGCCAATATTCAACATCCTTAAAGAAAAGAACTTTCAATCTAGAATCTCATAACCAGCCAAACTAAGCTTCATAAGTGAAGGAGAAATAAAATCATTTACAAACAAGCAATTGCTGAGAGACTTCATCACCACCAGGCCTGCCTTACAAGAGCTCCTGAAAGAAGCACTAAACGTGGAAAGGAACAACGAATACCAGCCACTCAAAAAACGTACCAAATGGTAAAGAGCATCGACACAATGAAGAAACTGCATCAACTAACAGGGAAAACAACCAGCTAGCATGAAAATGGCATGATAAAATTCACACATAACAATATTAACCTTAAATGTAAATGGGCTAAATGCCCCAATCAAAAGACATCGACTGGCAAATTGGATAAAAAGTCAAAACCCATCAGTATGCTGTATCCAGGAAACCCATCTCCTGTGCAAGGACTCACATAGAATCAAAATAAAGGGATGGAGGAAGATTTACTAAGCAAATGGAGAGCAAAACAAAGCAGGAGTTGCAATCCTAGTCTCTGATAAAACAGACTGTAAACCAACAAAGATCAAAAGAGACAAAGAAGGGCATTACATAATGATAAAAGGATCAATGCAACAAGAAGAGCTAATGATCCTAAATAGAGGAGCACCCAGATAGGTGCTCCCAATACAGGAGCACCCAGATACATTAAGCAAATTCTTAACGACCTACAAAGAGACTTAGACTCCCACACAATAATAGAGGGAGGCTTTAACTCTCCACTATCAATATTAGATCAATGAGACAGAAAATTAACAAGGATATCCAGGACTTGAACTCAGACCTGGACCAAGCAAACCTAATAGACGTCTATAGAGCTCTCCACCCCAAATCCACAGAATATACATTCTTCTCAGCACCACATCATGCTTACTCTAAATTGACCACATAATTGGAAGTAAATCGCTTCTCAGTAAATGCAAAAGAATGGAAATCATAACAAACAGTCTCTCAGACCACAGTGCAATCAAATTAGAACTCAGGATTAAGACACTAACTCAGAACTGCACAACTTCATGGAAACTGAACAACTGGCTCTTGAATGTTGACTGGATAAACAATGAAATGAAGGCAGAAATAAAGATGTTCTTTGAAACCAATAAGAACGAAGACACAACATACCAGAATCTCTGGGACATATTTAAAGCAGTGTCTAGAAGGAAATTTATAGCAATAAATGCCCACATGAGAAGCAAGGAAAGATCTAAAATCGACACCCTATCATCAAAATTGAAAGAGCTAGAGGAGCAAGATAACAAAACCCTCAAAAGTAGAAGAAGACTAGAAATAACTAAGACCAGAGCAGAACTGAGGGAGATAGAGACACAAAAAACCCTTCAAAACAACAATAAATCCAGGAGCTGGTTTTTTCAAAAGGATCAACAAAATAGACTGCAAACCAGATTAGTAAGAAAGAAAAGAGAGACTAATCAAATAGATGCAATAAAAAATGATAAAGGGGATATCACCACAGATTCCACAGAAATACAAGCCACCATCAGAGATTACTACAAACAACTCTATGCACATAAACCAGTAAACCTGGAAGACATGGATAAATTCCTGGACACTTGCATCCTCCCAAGCCTAAACCAGGAAGAAGATGAAACCCTGAATAGACCAATAACAAGGGCTGAAGTTGAGGCAGCAATTAATAGCCTACCAACCAAAAAAAGCCCAGGTCCAGATGGGTTCACAGCCGAATTCTACCAGACATACAAAGAGGAGCTGGTACCACTCCTTCTGAAACTATTCCAAACAATCCAAAAAGAAGGAATCCTTCCCAAATCATTTTATGAGACCAACATCATCCTGATACCAAAACCCGGCAGAGACTCAACAAAAAAAGAAAACTTCAGGCCAATATCCATGATGAACATAGTTGCAAAAATGTTCAATAAAATACTGGCAAACCAGTTGCAACAGCACATCAAAAAGCTTTTCCATCACGATCAAGTAGGCTTCATCCTGGGGATGCAAGCCTGGTTCAACATTCACAAGTCCATAAACATAATCCACCACATAGACAGAACCAAAGACAAAAACCACATGATTATCTCAATAGATGCAGAGAAGGCCTTGGACAAAATTCAACAGCCTTTATGCTAAAAACTCTCAATACACTAGGTATAGATGGAATGTATCTCAAAATAATAAAAGCTATTTATGACAAACCCACAGCCAATATCATACTGAATGGGCAAAAACTGGAAGCATTCTCTTTGACATCTAGTACTAGACAAGGATGCCCTCTCTCACCACTCCTATTCAATAGAGTATTGGAAGTTCTAGCCAGAGCAATCAGGCAAGAAAAAGAAATAAAGGGTATTCAATTAGGAAAGGAGGAAGTCAAATTGTCTCTATTTGCAGATGACATGATTGTATATTTAGAAGACTCCATTGTCTCAGCCCAAAATCTCCTTAAACTGATAAGCAACTTCAGCAAAGTCTCGGGATACAAAATCAATGTGCAGAAATCACAAGCATTCCTATATACCAATAACAGACTAAAAGCGAGCCAAATCAAGAACGAATTGCCATTCACAATATGTTAGTTGAATTCACAATTTACAATTCAACTAACAAAGGATGTAAAGGACTTCTTCAAGGAGAACTACAAACCACTGCTCAAAGAAATGAGAGGACACAGACAGATGGAAAAACATTCCATGCTCATGGTTAGGAAGAATCAGTATTGTGAAAATGGTCATACTGCCCAAGGTAATTTATAGATTCATGCTATCCCCATCAAGCTACCTATGACATTCTTCACAGAACTGGAAAAAGCCATCTTAAATTTCATATGGAACCAAAAGAGAGCCCACATAGCCAAGACAATCCTAAGCAAAAAAGAACAAAGCTGGAGGCATCACACTACCTGACTTCAAACTATACTACGAGGCTACAGTAATCAAAACAGCATGGTACTGGTACCAAAACAGAGATATAGACCAATGGAACAGAACAGAGGCCTCGGAGGCAACGCCACACGTCGACAACCATCTCATCTTTGATAAACCTGACAAAAACAAGCAATGGGGAAAGGATTCCCTGTTTAATAAATGGTGTTGGGAAAACTGGCTAGCCGTGTGCAGAAAGCAGAAACTGGACCCCTTCCTGACACCTTACACTAAAATTAACTCCAATTGGATTAAAGACTTAAACATAAGACCTAACACCATAAAAACCCAAGAAGAAAGCCTAGGTAAAACCATTCAGGACATAGGCATAGGCAAGGACTTCATGACTAAAACACCAAAAGCACTGGCAACAAAAGCCAAAACAGACAAATGGGATCTAATTAAACTCCAGAACTTCTGTACAGCAAAAGAAACAATCATTAGAATGAACCTGCAACCAACAGAATGGGAAAAGTTTTTTGTAATCTACCCATCTGACAAAGGGCTAATATCCAGAATCTACAAATAACTAAAACAGATTTACAAGAAAAAAACAAACAACCCCATTCAAAAGTGGGTGAAGGATATGAATAGACACTTTTCCAAAGAAGACATATCTGAGGCCAACAAACATGTGAAAAAATGTTCATCATCTCTGGTCATTAGAGAAATGCAAATCAAAGCCACATTGAGATACCACCTCACACCAGTTAGAATGGCGATCATTAAAAAATCTGGAGACAACAGATGCTGGAGAGGATGTGGAGAAATAGTAACACTTTAATACTGTTGGTGGGAGTGTAAATTAGTTCAACCATTGTGGAAGACAGTGTGGCGATTCCTCAAGGACCTAGAAATAGAAATTCCATTTGGCCCAGCAATCCCATTACTGGGTATACATCCAAAGGATTATAAATCATTCTATTATAAAGACACATGCATACATATGTTCACTGCGGCACTGTTTAAAATAGCAAATACCTGGAACCAACCCAGATGCCCACCGATGATAGACTGAACAAGGAAAATGTGGCACATATACACCATGGAATACTATGCAACCATAAAAAACGATGAGTTCGTGTCCTTTGTAGGGACATGGATGAAACTGGAAACCATCATTCTCAGCAAACTTACACAAGAACAGAAAATCAAACACCACATGTTCTCACTCATCGGTGGGTGTTGAACAATAAGTACACACGGACACAGGGAAGGGAGCATCACACACTGGTGTCTGTTGTGGGGGAATAGGTGAGGGACACCAGGGGGTAGGGTGGTTGGGGAGGGATAGCGTGGGGAGAAATGCCAGATATAGGTGACAGGGGAATGGAGGCAGCAAACCACCTTGCCATGTATGTACCTATGCTACAATCCTGCACGTTCTGCACATGTACCCCAGAACCTAAAGTGCAATAAAATATATATTTTTAAAAAAATGGTGGAGGAAAGTACTTTCAAGCTTGCCTGAGGTCTGAGAAGCTGAGCTTTCTGCAGTGGTCTGAGGGGAAGCTTTGACTAGAGTGTTTGAAGGACACCTTTCCTGTTTGCTTTCTCGGCATGGAAACGTCAAGATGCAGAATCCAGTTAGGTCACTGTAGCTTGAGCCTCTGCGATCTGGATTTGAGGCTGCAGACTGTGTTGAACTGGGAAAGCGGGAGGGCAGAGTGCACTGGGGTCCAGCCTCCTGGGGTCCTGAAAGGGTAGGATGGTGTAGGCTGGTCCCCCACCCAGAATTAGGCACGGGAGGAAGCCACATGGGATTTGCTTCCCCACCAGGAGTGAGGTGAGTGAGAGGCGGGTCCCAGAGTAGTGCACCTGGTGGTGATCAGCATGGGCTGAAGTGTCAGAGGAGGTGACAGCTCAGGTCTCGCCTAATTAGTAGGTCTCCTCCAGCTGGAGATGCTGCTATCTTCCACCACCCCTGGGGCACACCTGAGACCCTGCTCCCCGGACCTCCCCCAGGAGGCTGAGTGCTAGACTCAGCCTGGGAGACAGGCTGAAGTTCTCAGGTAAATTTACCCTACTAAGGCTGCGGTTTTGTAGGTAACACAGAAATGGGGAGGTGCTAGCCTGTTACTCTGTCCCATGCTCAGTCTCTCCCCTTTTCATCACCATCTCAGCCCCATCCATCTTCCTCCCTCCTTTCCTCCTTCCCTCCCTCCTCTCTCTCTTTTTTTCTCTCTGACACATGCACACGTGCACACACACACACACACACACACACACAGATTTGGAGAGGCAGACTCACCCTTAATCTGGGTGGGCACCATCTGATCAGCTGCCAGCAAAAGCAGGAGGAAGAGCGAAAGCAGGTGGAAGAGCGTGGAAGGACTAGCCTGGCTTAGTCTTCCGGCCTACATATTTTTCCCTTGCTGGATGCTTCCTGTCCTCAAACGTCGGACTCCAAATTCTTCAGCTTTTGGACTCTTAGACCTTTAATCACAGACTGAAGGCTGCACTGCTGGCTTCCCTACTTTTGAGGTTTGGGATTCGGACTGGCTTCCCTGCTCCTCAGCTTGCAGATGGTCTATTGTGGGAATTTACCTTGTGATCCTGTGAATCAATCCTCCTTAATAAACTCCCCTTTATATACACAACTATCCCATCAGTTCTGTTCCTCTGGAGAACCCTAATACACACTCCTTTGTCAAAACTGCACTTAGGGCCAAAAACCTGCTGCAGACCCTGGGGTCAGCAAAGCCGCACGCTCTCAGGGCCTCCTGGAAGCGTGGCGTTGCACATCTTGGCCAGGCCACTGGAGCTGTCCAGGGCTCCAGGCAACAGGTGGTGAGCACTGTGCCTGGTGAGATGGACTCCCCCCTGCCGTGGCCGTCAACGGTGGACTGAATAAAGAAAATGTGGTACAGATACACCGTGGAATACTATGCAGTCATAATAAAGAACAAAACCATGTCCTTTGCAGCAGCATGTATACAGCTGGAAGCCTTTCTCCTAAGTGAATTAACACAGAAACAGAAAACCACATACCGAATCTTTTCACTTGTAAGTAGGAGCTTAAATATCGGGTACACAGGGACACAAAGATGAGACTAGAGACTGCAGACTACTAGACGGGGCAGGAAGGAGGGCGCAGGGTTTGCTAGGTATTTATTAGGGGCACATTTGCAAAGTTGGCTTGTTTTCGGTTTTGTTCCCAAAGCCGGCATCGGATGTGAGAAAGCAACCTGGAAAACACTAGAAAGTCTGAACGCAATTCTCTGATGTTGGACTTTTTTTTATGATACACATTTTGGGACAAGCAGAATGACACTGTTGGCTACTAGTTCATATCTCTGTATCTCTAGATTTGTATCTATATCTACATATATTCACACACACATATATAATGTACAACTATATAGACATATATATGTATACTTTTGTAAAAAGAACACTTTAAGAAAGTAGGTCGAAAGCGGGGCGGGGGGGCGAGGCCCTTTGACCCCCCCCGAGTCACGCACGCGTGCCCAGCGCTACTGCGCAGCCGCAGAGACGTAGTCCAGGCTCCTTCCGCTCGTGCCTCGGTGTGCCTCGCGCGAGAGGGGAGACAGTTACCGCACAATTACCACACAGCCGCGGCACAGACGTAGGCCTCAGGTCTCCGGCCTCAGAGCCAGACCCCGCCACCTCCCGATGTCCGACGAGACTGGGGAACAAGGTGAGGTGACCTCCCCTCCACTGCCCAGCTAACTTGGGCCTCAAGTTCTGTCAGAGTCTGGGCCGCGCCCAGTTAGGCGACCATTCGGGGGCGGCAGGATTGGATGTTCATCGGCAGGGGCATGTTGAGGGGCGGCCTCTGGGTATCGGCCATCTGCTGCCGGTTGGTCGGGGCGCCCGTGGGAAATTTGGCGTGGTGGACCAAGATGGCGCTGAGCTCACGGGGTCTCCGGGCTCAAGATGTCCTTGCGGCATGAGGTGATCTTGAGGCTCATGGCGTCCCTGTGGCGCTCGGTGGCTCGGCGTTGGGGTGACTCGGGCTTGTGCCCAGAGTGCGTCAAGATACTGGGCCTGGTTGCCCTAGGGCCCGCGGTTCTTTGCCGAGCCTCGATTGGTTGGGAAACCATCTAGGCGGTCGTTGATAGGCGAGGCGGGCCACCTCCGGGAGTGTGCCTGAAAGCCCGGCAGGCGGCGCGGCGGGGCCTGGCGCTACAGCAGGTCTATGCAGCCGCACTTTTTCTTGAATGTGTTGATTTTTCGCTGGTGGGCAGCCGCGGGGCACAGCCCTATTCAGTGTTTTGGCGTAGCGGCCCAGGTGCAGCCTCAAATGCCGGGTCCTCTGGGGGGGCTTTGGGTGGTGCCCGCCGCCTTTCCCCGGGCGCCTGCGCGGGTGACATTTTGAGATTTCGCGCCTCATTAAATAGTTGGTGCTGACTTTCTGGGACTAGCTGATCCTTTTCCAGCTGTTCTCTTTTTGGTGAGGGGCGGTATTGGGGGGCGAGGAATGACTTTTTGTTGTCGTTGTTGTTTTTGCTTTGTTTTTCAGTCAGAGTCTCGCTCTGTTGCCCAGGCTGGAGTGCAGTGGCGCCATCTTGGCTCACCACAGCCTCTGCCTCCCGGGTTCAAGCGGTTCTCTCTCCTCAGCCTCCTGAGGAGCTGAGACTACAGGCGCGCGCCACCACGCACGGCTAATTTGGTAGTTTTTGTTGAGACGGGCTTTCGTCATGTTGCCCACGCTGGTCTGAACTCCTGGGCTCAGGCAATCCTCCCGCCTCAGTCTCCCAGAGTGCTGGGATTACTGGCGTGAGCCACCGCATTGGGTGAGAGCTTTGAGTTTAAAGAATTGACAAACTCCCGAGTTGATTTCCTGTCAGACTTT
Source organism: Aotus nancymaae (assembly GCF_030222135.1). Classification (NCBI taxonomy): domain Eukaryota; kingdom Metazoa; phylum Chordata; class Mammalia; order Primates; family Aotidae; genus Aotus; species Aotus nancymaae. The sequence continues at coordinate 40,628,355 of NW_026988472.1, forward strand.
TCGCGGTTGAGACATAGAGTTGGGGTTTTGATGGTAACCGCGTTTCATTAGCGACAGACCAGGCAGCATCGCTGTTTTATTGTAAATACGTCGATGAGGAGGAAGAGAAAGACGTAGGGTGTCGGGGGCAGAGGCGGGAGTCGGGAGATCCTGCGAGATCGGGGTCCCTGTGGAGCGGGGGAGCCGTCGAGGCGCGCGAGGGCCGGGCCCCCTTGCCGCGTGGTCTTTGACGGGAAAGTCTCTGATTTGGTTGGTGGCGGACGGCGTCCCTCCCTCCTCCCCCGGCTCTCCCCGGCTCTCCCCGAGTGCGAGTGCGGCAGACCGGCTTCAGGTTGACTAAAAGATAGCGATTTTCCGAGCAGCTTTGCAGCGCGGCGCTTTCTAAAGCGGGGCGTGGGCTGGGTGCCCTTTTGAGCCTCGCTTGTCCCGCCTGCAGCAAGTGCTGGGCGATGGGATACGGTTTTGGCGGCAGTGGAAGGGCTGCCTTGGAGAGTCCCGCAGGAAGATTTAGAAAGCGATTGTTCTTAAAACGAACGGAGCCGGTCTGGCTGTTGTAATTGCCCTGTTTTGCTGTGTGTTACTCAAAGTGGTTCCCGCGCGAGTGGTCCCTCATTGTGAGCTGTGCCTCATGTGATGAGTTGATGGCAGGTGAAAGCCTTGCGCCTTGGAAGTGAATATTTATGACTTTTGAAGATGTGTTTAAAATGTCTTTAACGTCTAAAAGTCTCTTAGAAAACCAAATGGCTTCTTGTTCTTATGTTATCAAGAATTTAGATTCCTGTGGTAAATATGAGGTTCATTTTAAGTAAACTCATTTTTATGGGATTTGAGACGTAAACGTGAAATTAATTTTGCACAGTCAAGTCATGGCTGGGCTCTTTGAAATTATTTATCTTGTGGGAAGAAGTGAGAAAGAACTAAAATGTGTGGTGTTATCAAGAGCTTAGATTTCTGTGGTAAATATAAATGAGTTTCCTTTTAAGTAAACTCATTTTTGTGCAATTTGAGATTTGAAATTGAAATTAATTTTGCACAATCTAGTCATGGTTGGGCTCTGAGAAAATGTTGTAAAGCTGTGATTTATCTTGTGGAAAGAAGTGAAAAGGAACTAAAGTGTATAGTGTTATCAAGAGTTTGAATTTCTGTGGTAAATATGAATTTCATTTTAAGTAAACTCATTTTTACAAGATTTGAGATTTAAAGTGAAATTAATTTTGCACAATCGAGTCATGGTTGGGATCTGAGAAAACGTAAAGCTGAAATTACCTTGTGAGAAGAAGTGAGAAGGAACTAAAATGTGTGGTGTTTTCAAGGGCTTCGATTTCTGTGGTAAATCTAAATGAGTTTCTTTTTAAGTAAACTCATTTTTGTGGAATTGGAGATTTGAAAGTGAAATTAATTAATTTTGCACAATCTAGTCATGATTGGCCTCTGAGAAAATGTTGTGAAGCTGTGATTTATCTTGTGGGAAAAAGTGAAAAGGAACTTAAATTTATGGTGTTATCAAGAGTTGGCTGGCCACAGTGGCTCAAGCCTGTAATCCCAGCACTTTGGGAGGCTGAGGCGGGCAGATCACTTGAGGTCCGAAGTTCCAGACCAGCCTGGCCGACATGGTGAAACTGGTTTCTACTAAAAGAACCAGAATTAGCCGGGTGTGGTGGCACGTGCCTGTTATGCTAGCTACTCGGGAGGCTGAGGGAGGAGAATTGCTTTAACCTGGGAGGCAGAGGTTGCAGTGAGCTGAGATCTTGCCACTGTACTCCAGCCTGGGTGATAGACTCTGTCTCAAAAAAGGGGGGAGGGAGAGTTTAGATTTCTCTGATAAATATAAGTGAGTTTCATTTTAAGTAAACTCATTTTGTGGGATTTGAGATTTAAAAGTGAAATTAATTTTGCACATTCTAGTCATGGTTGGACTCTAAGAAAATGTTGTAAAGCTGTAATTGTTTATCTTATGGGAAGAAGTGAAAAGGAACTAAAATTTATGGTTTGTCTACTATGAACCAGGCATGATGCTGAGAGTTGAACTGTCATTTTTGTCCTAAATAGCCCTGTGAAGTAGATATTATTCCAACTTTACAGGTTAGAAACTTTGAGGCACAGAGAGATGAAATATTTGCCTAAAGCAAAATGGCAAATTTGGCAATTTGGACTTGGATTCAAGTGTTTCTAAGTAAAGCCCAGCTCCTTGCATCATGTCCTGGTACCTAAAAGACATGACCCAATTCATTTCAGGGGCAATGTGAATGAAAATTACATGTTATGACCCAGGCTTGTTGTCTGTGCTCCTTGTTAAATAGTTCTGTTGGATAGATGTGGTCAATACCCAAAAGCTTTTGCTGTCTTCGCCAGGCATGACTCTAAGCACTTGATATGTATTAATTCATTTAATCCTCATAATTCCGTGAGGTATGTGCTATTATCATTCCCATTTTACAGATAAAAGAACAAAAATGAAGCACAGAGGATTTAAGTAAAAGTTGTTCAACTTACTTACACAGCTAGTATGTTGGGGAGGTGGGACCCAAAGCCAGGTATTCTGGCCACAAGCCTAAGGTGTTAATGCTGTTTGATGCTGCCTCTCATGTAACCAGATATGTGTGACAGTTGCCTCAGAAGTATTAAAGTGTGAGTGTTGTAGTTCGGGGAAAGCCATGTCACATCCACATGGGATGATCATTGGCATAGCACTCTTGCTTTTTGGAGGTGAAACTTGAATTAAGCCTTGAAGTTGAATAGGTTCTTCTGGGTGGAGACACAACAGGGTATTATGGGTGGAGGGCATAACAGGAGCAAGAAGCTCAAGAGTGCAAGATTGGTGTTGATTTGCATATGTACCACAGATATAAACATGTTGGGAGTCTAGGTACAGGGTGTTCCCGTGTCCGCCCCCAAGTTTTGACAACATTGTAATTAATCCAACTAGGGAGTTCTCTGTTCTCTGGATGTAAGAGCTTGTAACCATTGTCTGCAAACTCACCTGCAACAGGCTACATAGTAAATATTTTAGGCTTAGAACAAGCAGTCCCCAACATTTTTGGCATGAGGTTTCATGGCAGGACAGGGGAGTGCTGGGGGCGGGGGGGGATATGGTTTTGCAATGAAATTGTTTCATAAGGAGAGTGCAACCTGCACGTGCAGTTCACAATAGGGTTCGTGCTCCTGTGAGAATCTAATGCTGCAACACATCTGACAGGAGGTGGAGCCCAGGCGACAATGCTTGTTAGCTCCTGCTGTTGTGCAGTCTGGTTCCTAACTGGCCAAGGACCGGTACCAGGCAGTTCTCCAGGGGCTGGGGACCCCTGGCTTAGACTAAAGGGGCAAGTGGTAAGAAGTAGCCTCTGTGCAGTGGGCGGGGTCCTGATTATGGAGGGACCTTGCAAGCCATGGTAGGAGTTTGGATTTTCCTGTGTTATTGGCAGCAGAGGTATTCCGGGTGATTTTAATAATGAAGGAAAGCTCATAGAGTGTGGTGGTAGACTGCACCATTTACTGGCTATAAGACCTTGGTAAATTACTTAAATCAAGCTTGTCCAACCTGGCTTATTTTGTTGTTGTTGTTGTTGTTGTTGTCATTGTTGTCGTTCTGTTTTGTTTTGTTTTAGTCTTTCAGCAGCCTGAAGCCATGCTTTTTAGCTTCTGTCTCTAGTGATAAGTGGAAAAGAGGGATGAGGAAGGGGGTTTACTGGATCAACCAGAAACAGAAACTAAGAACCCATGACTGTATTCTCTCCCTTGGACACCCCTAATAAGCGGTCTTTGCTTCAGTTTTCTCATAAGGAAAATGCGGATACTAATATAACCTACCCTAGAGGGTTGTCAGTAATTCAGCAAGATAGAATACCTAATCAAAGGATCAAAAGAAAGTACAAATTAAATTAGAAATAGTAATTTTAAACTGTGGTTTTGCTAAAATTTCTGTAATTATAATGAAATGGTTATCCTTCTGAATAAAAATAATTTGTCAAAACAACTCAAGAAAAGGTAGGATAATTTGATTAGATCATTATCCATGGAGGAACTTAGAAAACGTTTTAAAAGCTGGACCCAGAGAGTTTTTTTTTGTTTAATTCAACCCTTTAGAGCACAAAAATTCTGGTGTGATGTAAACTTTTTTAGAGCATAGAAAGAGATGAAAGGCTTCCCAGCTAATTTTTCAGAGCAATTTTGATACCAAGTGTATCAGTACTGATTCATTAATTGGGAGAAATATGCCATCCACTAATTAATGTAAGATCTTAGAAATAGAGATGCAAACAATTTCTAAATAAAACACCAACAAATTGAATGTTGTTCTTTATAATCAGCTGGAGGTGAGGGCACCTCCAAAACATTAAGAAATGTATTAATATGTTGCATCAGTAGATCAAAGGAGAAAAGTCATTTAGTCATCTGATGCCAAGAAGCGATTTGGTACTATTTATTATCTGTCTTGGTTTTAAAACTACATGCAGGACCAGGAGGATACCACCTCAGTTTAGTTTAGAACATCTGGCTGACCGCAACAGCCCTCCTTAGTGGGAAGAAGTAGAGGAGAGTTTTCAAACGTGGATACCTATCCGTTGTTTCTACTTCTAGGAATTTATCCCATAGAACTACTTCCACAGGTGCAAGACTGTTGTGCAGTGTTCTTTATAAGAGCAAAACTTTAGAAGTCACTTGAATATCTATGAATTGGGGACTGATTTAATAAATCATGGCATATTTACGAGATAGAACACTAAGAAGTCATTACAGAAACTACAGTAAATCTAAAAGTATTGATTAGGAAAGACTTTCTACCATAGGTTACTTTTGCCTGTTTTTGAGTTGAATGACAATTGAGTCATATACTATATTCTCTTTTGTGTCTGGCTATTTTTAAACTTAAGGTTATGGTTGTGAGATTCGGCCTTCCTGTGTGAGGCAGTAGTTGGTTTATTCTCATTGCCGTGTAGTTCTTTTGTATGACTATACCACAATTGAATTATTCATAGCTTGTATAAGTTTTATGGTCCAGAAAACTCAAATAGTTTAAAAAGTGAAATTTGATTGAAGTTACAGCTCCAATTAGAGGTATTTTATAACTTGATACTTCTATGCAACATTAGTGTGCATTTATCTAACTTGAGTTCTCCCATCTTCTTTATCCCCTTTTGATTTCTCTCTTTTGGGCTCATGGTCATTAGTATCTCCACTATAGAATGGTCATTAGTATCTCTACTATATAATGAAAGGGAAACCGGAAAAGAGATGAAACTTGAATCCCTTACTTGTGCCTCTCATTACTGCTCTGGCTCAGGATGGATAAAGTGAAGTAGTTCTTTTATTAACATACCCTTCCCAGTAAGTGGGATGCAGACCTTCAAAGCAAATCTCTAGTACAAGATATACTCTGATACTGTTGTAGCCAATATCTTCTATTTCCATAGTTAAGTGATTCAGAGCCATAACTGAACCTTTCTAATTCTAGATTGTTTGGCTTGCCTTTCACAGCCATTTATTTAGGTTTAATATGCAATGTAATAAGGCAATCCTAACTTGAAAGCTGAAATGGACCTTAGAGGTCGTCTCAGCTGGTATTCAAAACCTGGTGCATGAGAAGATGGTATCTCTCATGGTCTGCCCAGCCCACATACTGGTGGGGTCTCAATCCAGAATAGGCTCCTGGCTTACATTTTGGAGGCAATGTGTTCTCCTTAGTCAAGAGCCTTTTGGAGCTCCTTTACAAAAGCAGTTAGCCCTTATGTTCTCTTGTTCATTTGTTTCCAGCATTTATTCTGCAGGCTTTAAGTTACTAAGCGGTCACCTCACAGTTTGTAAGTGTGTTTGATTTGATTCTTATTTCTAGTCATGGGCAACATAGCCCTTCAGTTTTAAAAGATTTATTCTAAATTGGCCATGGAAGAAATCTGGTTTTGTCACTTTTTAAAATTCAACCCAAAGGCCAATTCAATTTGAGTTAGCATTCTGAGAGCATATCCATATTATTAAGGTAGTAAGTATATGAAGTAACTTTTTTATGCATTGCTTTTCAGGAGTAGAGGTTTGCCACTCTTAGGTGACTAAGCAGTATCACAAAAATGATGCCTAGCAGCTCCAGTGAAACTGCCATGGTTTGTATTCAAATCGAAAATCTGTCTTTGTTCTTTTTATTGTGCTATACTTCCATTCTAAATTTAATTTTATACAGTAAAATGCATAGATAATTGAATTTTTGTTATATATTTTGGCAGTAATATAGAAAGCTCTTGTGACGATTTGTGTTCAAGTTTCTTTGTGAACACACACTTAAATTTCTTCTCGGTAAACAGAAGTTGAATTACTAGGTTATGGAGTTCATGTAAATTTAACTCTGTGAGAATCTGCTGAACAGGTTTTCAAAGTAGTTGTACTGCTTTTACATTTTTGTTATATTCTTCTATATTTCTTAATCCTCCAAGTTGAATCAGTATATAGATTATTAAACTGTATGTAATTTGGCTTAACAGAAAACACCTTGTTTTAGTTACATAAGGACATAGATAGTAATGCTACCTAAGTAGTCTAGGCAATTCTCTTAACTACTGCCAGTGCTAACTGTTTTTCAAAAATCTTTGAAGATAATGTTAACTGCCTACCAAGAGTCATTTTTCTCTGACATAACTATGTAAAAGCACTTTGAAAAGCATGATGCACTATACGAGAGTAGGATAGTATATTTTTAAAAATACTAAACTGTAACCTAATTCCACATTTTTTTGTAATTTCTATCATGTATTTTCAAACAAAAACATACATAGCTACCAAGTATGTTTATTTTAAAATTATTCCTATAGTTCATAATTCATTCTTAGAAGGAAGAGTTATTATATTGAAGTGTAATGGTTATTCACTACTTACTTATTTATACCCTATCTTATTTTTAAAAGGTTTAAGGTACTTTAGAGATTAATTTATCAAGAAAAATAGGTGTTCAGATGTTTTCTATCTCGTCCACAGAGGGGCACTGTTGGATTATTTAGAAATCAAAAACCATATAACATTTATTTTTTTGTTCGTGGTTAGAAATACTTGCTTTTAAAGTAGTTCTGGTGCTAAAGGACTAGTCTTTCTACCATGAAGCGTATAAAGGGTTAAGCTTAGTGAAAACTGTTATCTTAAGTATTGTTGGTTAATGAGAACACAGTTCCACAAACACATCTTTTTGGAGACATAGTATTTACAATGAGCAAAGTTCCTTTGCTATCACAAATAGCCCTTTGTAAAAGCTTCTTGAAAGTGAAATTAAACCCTCAACTTTTCTTTTAGTTCTGTCTTTCATCTTTCCTTTTAATTTGTTTATAAATCTTCGTCAGATAAAAACAAGAATAACAAGAATAACAAGAATACCTACTTATGATGAGGACGGCGCTGTTCTTTATGCATATGAAACAAAACCTGAATTTGCATGTGAAATAAAAACTGAGGTAAGTAGTGTTAATTGCTAATTGCCAAATATATTAACACTTGCTGTTTTAAAGAAAAAGATTTAAATTCCTCATATACTATGGAGTTCCCATAAACTCAAAATCAAGAAAATATCTCTCCCCTGAATTTGAATGCTTTCTTTCATCAGAGAATGAGCACTTAACCATTTTACTTTCCCCTTTTTCTTATACAGTAGAAGATTAAGAGTAGTTTTGTACTCACTTTCAGTACAAAACTCTAAACCTGGATTCTTCCCATATAATAAATTCTTTTATTGCCTCCTTCCTCAATTGCCAGTTACCGTTTTCATTCTCATATTAATGTGAATTTCTTAAATCTCCACTCTAGATTAAGACTTCTGAAACCCATTAAAAAATTGGTTATAAATAAAAACAATTTAAATAAATAAATATAGTTCCCCTCGCCCCTGGTGTTCAGTTTGACTGTTACAGAAATAAAGCATTAACTACTTTAAAACTACTAGCAGGAACCGATTCATGTAGCTGATGCCTCCTGTAATACTGAAGAGCAATGGGAGCCAGTTTATGATGTCGTTACCTATTGCCAGGTATGGAAGCTCTGTCTCTTCAATGTAGTTTTCTAAAATGTTAGGCAAAAATTCTCCTTATCTCACATAAAAGGAAAGTGTACAATTAATTGAAATTTTGCCTATCAAATTATTTATGATTATCACTCCGTTGTGATTATTTTTTTAAAAACAATTTCTGGGTGGAGCCACATTTCCTGGTGGCATTTTTGAAATAGCAACATGTAGATTTTGTAGCTTTTTAAAAAGCTCATTACCAACCAAATGTAGTTAAGTCTCTTTCATCTGGATTGCTCAGTATTGAACTAGTTTCCCCTACAAAATCCTTAAAGGAAATTGACTGATTTGGATGAACTTTAGTATGCGCCTAAATGCACATCAAGATATCTCAGTGGAAACAAAATGGCAGCCCATCAAGGTTTATAAAGAAACATACCTAAGGTAGTTTTGAGGGGAGTTGTAAGAATCACCATGTTGGTAGAGATGTGATTACTGGGAATTTTGTGAGTTGAGTATCCCAGAGGTAATAAAGGTTTATTTTAAAAAAAAGTTTCTTGACCGGGCGTGGTGGCTCAAGCCTGTAATCCCAGCACTTTGGGAGGCCGAGGCGGGTGGATCACGAGGTCGAGAGATCGAGACCATCCTGGTCAACATTGTGAAACCCCGTCTCTACTAATACAAAAAAATTAGCTGGGCATGGTGGCGCGTGCCTGTAATCCCAGCTACTCAGGAGGCTGAGGCAGGAGAATTGCCTGAACCCAGGAGGCGGAGGTTGCGGTGAGCCGAGATCGCGCCATTGCACTCCAGCCTGGGTAACAAGAGCGAGACTCCGTCTCAAAAAAAAAAAAAAAAAAAATGTTTCTTACCGTATATAAGGTTTCTTGAATGGAATAAGCTAACATGCTTTGGAAACTAAAATTGTTTGGATGTTTATCATGATCATGGGTAAGAACAGAACTGGAGTGCTTCCAAGGGACACACAGAGTCTTGTGGGGAAGTGGGTGCAGAGGCTAGCTGGGGAGGGGGGGAGCGGGTTCTCCTCAGCCTGCCTCCCCCTGCACTGCTAGGTTAGAGTCCCCTTCAGCAAGCCTGCACGCTGAGGTGGGAGGTAGCGTCTGTTGGGGGAGGTGCCCAGGGCCATGGTCAGCCTGAAATGGCCCCAAGGGCCCTTCTCCATTCCTCCCAAGGGACTGGCTCTTTCTTCACCTATCCATTCTAGATCACAGGGGTGTCGCTGCAGCCTGCCTTGTTCTTTCATCCCAGTTCCCTCTTGAGTCCACCTCCCTCCTGCTTATGCTGGGAGCAGAGGAGGACGCCCTCCGCTGGCCGTCCCCTGCCTACCTCAGTCCCGTAGTCCTGCCTCTTCACTCCTGGAGACAGTGGAGCACCTGGGGCAGTCCTCCCTTCCAAGTCCTCATATCTGTCCCCATAGTCAACCAACTGCCCCCATCCTCACCCTTCTGACCCCTTCACGACCATTTTAGTGGCCAGGGTTGACACCCTCACTGCTTTCTGCATCTGGTCCCCTCCCCGAACTCAGAGCTGCCCCCCCGTCGGGCATCTCTCTCTCTCCTCTGGCGTCATTCCTGTTCCCTCCTTCCCCTCTACAGGTTCTCCCACAGCTTGGAGAAGCCACTTTTCTTGCCTCCCATCCCTCCTTTCCTGTCATCCTCACTCTCTCCTTACCATGACAGCCCCATTCCTGGAACGTCATTGATACTTGCTGTCTCCACACCTGGCTTCCTGTTTTTCTCTGTGGCTATTTTTGAACCTGCTGTTCCTTCTGCCCTATAAGCCCTTACATGCATCCTCACCTGGTGAGCACCTTCTCATGTTTTAATTCTCACCTCAGACCTCGCCTCGTCTGAAAAGTTCTCTATGACTGCCAGCCTGGGTTAGGCCCACTCTTCTCTGCACACTTAGCCTCCTGTTCCTGCCTGTGTCACGGTGCTGATAACAACACTAGTAACACTAGTAACTAATAACACTGAGCACTGTTGAACTGGGCATAGTGTAGTGTTGTTTCTGTTAGCATTAACCTAATACTACAGCAAGGTTCTCATCCTCAAGAGAACCCTGAGAGAGATTTTCATCCCGATTCCCTACATGAGGACATCGAAGCACAGAGAGGTTAAGTAACCTGCCCGGGGTCACACAGCCAGTAAATGGCTGGACTGTAGTATTTGACCCCAATCATGTTCCCCTAGAGCCTGCACTGTTTACCTCAGTGTCGCAACCCAGTAGTTCTCACCAGGGACATCAGAATCACCTGGGGGCTTGTGAAGACATAGACCACTGCCCCTACTCCCAGAGTTCCCAGTTCCATAGGTCTGGGGTACAGCTTGGAATTTGGCATTTCTAATGAGCTTGCAGGTGATGTTGATGCCACCGTTCCGGGGACCACACTTTGCAAACCACTGTTCCAGGCTATTAGTCACTTTGTCTGTTGGAATCCTCTTTTTACTTGTCTCTCCCCCAGCTGAGATGGCAGTTCCTCTAGGAGAGGAGCTTTTTTTTTTTTTTTTTTTTTTTTTTTTTTAAATAGGATAGGGTCTCACTCCATTGTCCTGGCTAGAGTGCAGTGGCACAATCATGGCTCACTGCAGCCTCAACTTCCCAGGCTCAGGTGATTCTCCCACCTCAGCCTTCCTAGTATCAGGGACTACAGGCATACACTGCCACACTTGGCTAATTTTTTTTATTTTTGGTAGAGACGGGGGTTTCGCCATGTTGCCTAGGCTGGTCTCTAACTCTTGAGCTCAAGCGATCCACCTGCCTCAGCCTCCCAAAGTGCTGGGATTACACCTGATCAGGAGCCTTTTTTCAGTCCATGTTCTCAACACCTAGCAAAGTAGTTCTGCCAGGTGGTAGGCTGTCAATAAAGGTTTAGTTGAATAAATGAATGAATTAATGAGGAAATGTTTCTGGCCTTTTGTTAAGTGTATTTTTCTTTACGCAAAGTTTCTGCATATTTCAAGAATTCTCAGATTTTTATCAGTCTCCTCTGTGCTTGATTGGCATATAAATCTCATGTGTACTCCATGGTTTTGTAAGGTTAATTGCTGACCGCAGGATTTAAAAGTACTTTGAAGCCGAAAGTCACATCTGTTATATTTGGTTCAATGTTCTTTCTGGAGTGGAACACTTGCTGTCTATAATATAGACTTCACATTTGTAGATATATGAACATATATGTTGCATATGAACATTATAAAGTGAGTCTTTGTTCTTTTAGCAGATTTGAGCATTTCTTTCCTAAAATAGCACCTTCCTTGATGTGCAGTGTCTCCATCATCAGTGTGCTAGTGTAGAGGCATTGTGGCACGTTCATTCGCCACCATTAGAGCTGCCTCAGTGCCTACATGGGGTAGAGCAGGGGAAGAGACACTGGGGCTCCTGAACTCAGCCTATTGGCTCTGTGTCACCTACAGCCAGGCTTTAATAGAAGCAAGACATTTCTGATGGCTTGAGAACTTTTGCTGTGTCTAGCAGTTAACATTTGACTTAATGGTATTTTCATGTTACTTTTCTTTGAAATAGAAACTACATTATATTATACACTGTATACCTATTATATAACTACATTGTATTATAATAGGTTGTGTATGATGCTATCCAAAACCTGGATAAGAAGATTGATATCATTCGTAGAAAGGTTTCAAAAATCCAACGTTTCAATGCAAAAGCAGTGCGGACAAATCATGTAAGTGTTATAAAAAATATTTTTACAACTATGATAAACGTCTTGTTTGTAAAGATGCCAATCAGCTAGAAGTGAGAGAATACCAGTAACTGTGTGAGATTAGCAAGGCATGTCTATACTTGTAGCAGTAGATGGAGACTAGACTCTGTTGGGAGAATACTGAAGTTTAGGTTTGATAACTTATGACACTGCATATTTTTATGTTTGTAACTATCATGTGTAAAATACAATTAAAATGTAGAATTGAAGAAGAATTAATTATATACTCAACAGGGAGCATTTATTTTTAATAATGTAAAGCAGTGTTGCGTGGAAAATAAGTATTAGTGTATTTACTACTCATTTTATTGCTTTTTTACTCACTGTTGGTTTATGCTGCGTTTGTGCGATTTCAGAAGCCATTTGGCTTTGGATGTGGATGTACATGCAAAAAGTATTCTTACCTGCTTGCTAAAAAGCGTAAACTCCAGAAAATGAAGGAAAGTCAGGCTTACGAGACATACTCCTACCCTCAAAGTTATAGTCCCACTTCACTGGCGTCAGTGCGGGAGAATAATTCCTGGAGCAGCAATCCAGCACCATCCGTTATCATGGAAGAAGAATACCAGCGAGCTGAACCGGAGGAGGACACAGTGCGTCCCTCAGACTACCCTGAGCATGATAATCAACCGCATTATGCATCTGATGGTGTAATGCCTAGCTCTTGGGGGCCCTACATTGGCAGCCCTAGGGCTAACAGCAACTACTCGCCTAACAGCCCTTCTGCAGCACCACTTTCAGGTATGCTGGCCTAGGGAGAGTCCAGTTCAGTACATGCCCCTGAGATGATGGGTTACTCAGCTTTGATGGAGAATAGGCACATTGGATCATCTCTCGGCCTCCGTTCTGGTTTTGGTGAGTTTGAAATGCCATATCTACGAGTAGCAGTATTTGACCTGCATGTATCAACATCCTTGATGCAAACTAGTAGAAGCTGCTCATTTCCTATTTTGAGGGCTGGTTTTAGGTTATATTCAGAATGATGACTAACATTTATTGAGTGTCTATTATGTGCAAGGCACTGTGCCAATCAACTGACACCCACCCTTCTTCCCCACTTATAATGACACCATGGTGTTGGCACATTTATTACCCTGTCCCCAAGGTCACAGAGCTGGTGAGTAGCACTTCTAGAGCTCTGCCTCATTGTGATTTTTTAAATCTTCTATTTTTTCTTTACTCTTTCCCTAGATAAATAAAAAACACTCCTGAGAGGGCAAGAGCCCAGATGATAGGGAAGAAAGGGTATACTTTTGGGTAATTCGCACACACACACAAAGATCAAATTGTGTTGATGGTCTTGGTTGGAGAAACAAATTTTCCCAACTAATTATGAAACCCACTTTAGTCATCACACACTAATTTTAGGGAATCTAACACTCTGGGTGAGTAAAAGAATACTTAGCAGTACACAAAGAAATTTCAACACAGCTTAGTATAGAGCGTAGCTAAAACTTTCTGAAGTATGAGCACTTAAATTGTCTCATATCTCAGTTATTTCTTTTTTTAACATAAAAACCTTTGACCAAAATCTCTATTACTATGTAATTAAACATGAAAGAGGAATTAAATAAAATGTTAAAGTTACTTCTGGCCTAGTTTAGCAGAAAGCAATCTTGTCTTCTTCAAAATGCACATTAGCACTTAGGCCATCAGAGACAGGGATCTAAAGAGTAAAGTGATACTAAAAATAACCTTATTGAATACATGGTGAAGATTTGATAAAAGGACTAATTTGGTTCTTAAAGATAATGGGGTTGTTACTGAGATTCGTTTATTAAAAGAAACAAATTAAAGCAATTGTAAAACTGTAAATTTGGGGAATTTCCATTATATTTAGCTAGTAAAATCAACCTAATCTAGATAGACCAAGAGAGAGATTAAGAGAGAAATTCCTTGAAATACTTGCAGTAAGAGAGTCATACGTTAGGCTAGATTAACCTAATTTTACCCAAGTGACAGATCTTTTGCCATATTTGCCTGTGGCCAAAGAAGACTTGATTTGCTTAATCTGTGTTGTGATCTTTGAAACTTTAAGGTAACTTCTGAACCTGTTTTTGCTATCTAGGGAAGGTCAGATGGGACGCTTTTGTATAGGCATCCTCACATCATCTTTATATAGACTTTCACTAGATTTTACAGTTGGAGTCTTGACTCCTTGCTAGGAACGTCACAGAAGGTTTCAACAAAGACACCATTCCTCCCTTCCTAACGTCTCTTCTTTCAGGATAATAATCAGGTCAAGTGTGATTTATCTTTTTTTCTTTTTTCCCCTCTCCAAAGTTCCAAGCTCGCCAATTAAAAATATCCAGTATTTAGACAAGTCAGACTTCATTAGGCACCCTGCAACATGGTCAGTGGAAACGGTGATCCTATTTCTGAAGCAAAGGGATCCTCAGACATTATGCCCTCTTGTCGACCTCTTCAGAAGCCATGTAATGTATCTTTTGATCCTGTTTTCTTGCTATAATGTCTTTGAATGACCTCTGTGCAGGCCTTTCAGCTGGATACTGTGTAAATAGTGGGTGAACCCTATCAACTGATTTTTCCGTATGTCAGAAAGGTTATTTTGCCCAAGGTTAGCCTTAAATGGTAGGCTAATAGTCTGTTCTTTAAATGGGTATCAAAGTGCCTAAACTACAAACTGCCTCAACTTCTCAAGACATGATGAGTCAGCATGGCCACTCAGGTGTACCTCCCCTTTGTAAGGACAGATACAATGATCCTCCCCCATCTGCTCCCAGCTGGGCACCAGGACCACGAGGAAGAGGGGTTAACCACAAGCTATAATAGAGTAGCCTTCTTTTTATATAACCAGTGATTCAACAACTGATTCTATTTGCCTCACTATTGATGATTTGTGATGCTAATATCCTCTTGCTATTACCAGATCATTTACAAAGTAATATCCTAGGCCAAAGTTTTATAAGATCCAGTTTCTTTAATTTCAAGTTTTGCTTAGTAGAAAAAATATAGAAGGTGCCAAACAAAGATCGTACTAAAAGGGGTTTCAGGTCTTTTCAGATAAGGTCGTACTAGAAGGGATTTCAGATCTTTTCAGATAGTGTTAAATGAGTGAGATTTTGTTTTTAAACTGGAACATATAAAACCAAATCATGTGCTTCAGCAGCTTAAGTTGGTCAATTAAGATAAGGAATTTTAAAAGGATGCTTTATGACTGTGAAGAAATATTTTCACAGTATATCCTAACAAATAAAATTAGTAGCCACATATCTTTCAGTATAGTAAGAAAGTTGGTGATTAGTTTTAGCATCTAGTTAGCTTCAGACAACTAATTCACGTTCATCGTAAAGACAACATTGTATAGACATTTATAGTTGGCACTGATGTTGACATACTCATCTTCCCAGCCCTTCTCAGAAAGTTAATGGCCATCTGAAATTCATTTTTGCTATTCATAGTCTTTACTATTTTGTCATGGATGTCTAATATTTTATTCAACATACAATATGTATTTAAAGTTAAGTTTGACACAGTTTATTTTTTAAGATATTAGGTTAAATTTCCTTTTTCTTAGAACTTGAAGTGAGTTTATACATTACCAAGTGGTGCTTCAGTGTACAAGTTATATGTTTAATAGTTTTCATAAAGCAGATGCATATTCAGAAAATATACATCTGCAATGAACTGTTCTCTAGTTTGCTATACATGTTCTCATAAAGAACTAACTGCTCTGATGAAAATATGGAAGCATTACTAATTATTGTTAAGTTTCTTCTCTCCACAGGAAATTGATGGGAAGGCCCTGCTCCTACTCACGAACGAAATAATGCTGAAGTACATGGGGCTGAAGCTGGGAACGGCCATGAAGCTATGCCACTACATTGAACGACTTAAACAAGGAAAATGCTTTGAAAATTAAAAAAAAAAATCCTTGTGCAAATTTAGATTGGGCCAACTTCCAGAGATACCAATGCCTTCTTAGTGTAGAGTCATTTTTCTGCCCTTGAGTCATTTTTGTTTTTTACAAAGCATCTCTCAAATATAGCTAGAATTGTAGAGCTATGTTATATAGTCCAGTCTACTTCTTTCAAAACCATTTAACTGCTAGATAGTATTAGAATAGTCCAATAGGAAATTCATTCTTTATAGGTCTTTAAAAATTACTCTTATTATATTGTTTACAAATGTATTTCATGCAAGAAATGGAAAATAAACCCCTTTGATTCTGGTTCATCTTTATACAGAGAACTAAAACAGCTAAGAGAGGTATTATCAGGGGATGACAACTTCTATGATTAAATCTATGGGAATTTTTCCTCAGAAGAGAATTTAAAGGTGTACCCATAGATATCTCTTTCTGAAGTATTTTGTCTGTCTGATGCTGCAGTGTTCTACCAGTTTCCAGAAAGAGAATAGCCATATAAGTTATTTTCCTTTCTGCTATTATTTCTGTACATGTTTTATTCAGATTTAGAGAAAAAATAAGCTTATAAACTTTTATGAAGTGCTCTTAACAGTTTTTAGATAAACTATAGGATAGATAGAATGGTTATTTTATGCAAGAAATATACTACAAGGGTGGTTTTAATAAAGCCTGACTACTTTTTTTCCCAAAACACTATTCTACTAAAACTTTCATATTTTGGCTAAGTTTGGACATTTAACTACACTTTCATTGCTTGCACCTCTTTATAAAGATACCTCTGTCTAAAGTTTTAAGAGATAATTTTATTTTATGTGTTTATTCTTTATAATAGATAGTATTTTATATTATATTCTAACCTGAAGTATACACCCAAGTAATTTTTTTTTAGTTTAAAATGGCGTTTTGTATTCCCCCAGAGGTAGGTAGGATGAGCCATCTATTTGTGAGATGTTTTATTTTGTGAAATCTAAGTGGATTATTTGCCATCACTAGTACCTCTCAACTTACTTTTCAGAGGACAAGAAACAATCTGTGGATTGGTTTCCATACAGGGAAGTTCTCTGTCCTATGCAATATTTCTAATTTGCTTAGTTCTGAGCCATTTATCCTGCTACACTTTGAATGATATATTAATTCAGACTAATGTTTGGGGGCTTTATTTTGTAAGTCAGAACTTTCAAGTGAAACATGTTCAACACTATTATTTCATTATAAATTTATAACATGTTATTACATTGTATAACAAATATAAGGTTTATAAGCTATGAGAATTGGTACTGTCACCATTAGCCACTTATAAATGTGAAGAAAATGTTCACCAGGGGCAGTAATGTACCTTTTCTTGCTAGAAAACCAAATGTACTTTAGACATGACTGCAGCTATTTATAGAATAGCTTCACCTATGTTATTCCTTAGATGTCATCAGATTCTTACTTAAAGTTGGTCGTCTTTCAAATTGTATGAAGATGCTGTACCCACTTGAACAGTCCTTAGGTGTTTACATAAATACTATGTTTTGCAGTTTTCATACTTAAAAAAATAAAGTTAAATAATCTCAACGATTCATTTAAAGCCTTAGATGTGATTTTATTTATCATCACCGCATTATATTAATGTGTGAATTCGTTGGAACTGAAACAGTCACTCTAGTAAGCTTGTGGCTTTCCACAGTGTCCAAATACTTGAGTTTTAAAACCTGCCCAGATTCTACCTGTAAACAGATGCCTTAGAGCCAAGGGCTGATTTCTTACAGGGGTCTCCAGTGAGACCCCAGGGGGGCTGTAAGAAGTTGAGTCGATGAACTATATCTGTTGTCAGAGCCTTTATTACTTATGATATCATCAGTGATGCGAGTGTGCTAGAAAATGCCAGTGCCCCGAGATACCTCATCCCATCTGAGTCTGTACGCCTGGCTGGCAACTCCGGCTGCTCTTTTACCACTGGGGGCCAGAGGCTGCCTCCTGGATGCACCTGCTGTTGGCTCTCTGCCTCCAGATGGCCCAGCTGTCCCGGCAGGATGCCCTTGGAGGACTGGGGTTCCAGTTGCGTAGCCTCTCACTTATCTGACCCCTGACCCCCGCTCCGGGTGCTGCGGCTCCAGCTGAGGAACCCAGAACCCCTCACTGCTCTTGCTCCCCAGCAGCATGTCCTGTGATTCACTGGAGACAATGGGGTCCTTACCGAGGCTCCAGGGCTGATGCTCAGTGGCCGGAACGGGGGTGTTGATTTGAGACTTGAGTGATTTGGGGCCCCTTTTTTTCTCCTATCTGGCTTGTAAATTTTTAGTCCAGAGACTAATAAGCCATATCACGGTACTTCCTGTGAATTTTAAATGATCTTCCTCTGGCTTTGCCTCTCATTTCATCCTTTTCTGCTCTGTAGCCCACAGAATTCTGCACCTGGAGCCCTAAGACCTTCCAGGCACACCTAGAATTTGCTTTGGTCTTTCGTCTGTGTGATTTCTCATCGTTGAAATGTCTTACAGTACATGTTCTAGAGTGGGAGTTCCCAAACTTTTAAACCAAGGCCTCCCTCTGTAGGCACAGAAACACCATGCCCTTCTGTGATATTCAAAAGTAAATACTGTGAGTAGTGACAGTGTAATTGGGAGGAAAAGCACTGCTTTTTCAAGCTGCAGGAGGCATTGTCCTTGCAGTTGGCTGAGCAAAGGAAGTAGGTTAAAATTTCTGGGGCTATAGCTTGATGCTGGGGCTTGCTCACGAAGCGCCCTGAGGCTGATCCAGGCAACGTGGGAAAGCTCCAGGTTTGAGAGGACGTGCAAGTGAGAGCCCACCATTGGAATATGTGGTGGACAGTCCTTCCTGTCTCTTGGCTGTTTGCCCTATTTTGTCAGCAGGTTGATGCGACTGAACCTTGAGAGCCACACTCCATAGTTAGCACGTGCTCAAGTTGAGCTTGGCCACTCCCCCTGCTCTAATTGAGGCAACTCTAGTGTTATGGGATCATCTTTCTGGCCTTAGGGATGCTATCAGCATTGAGGGGAGATCTTTAAGAAATAAGGGACCTAGCTCCTCCCCTCGAGCTGCCTAGAACATAACAGATAGACCAGCATTCATGAAAAGGAGGACATCAGGGCGCTTGTGCCCATAAGTGATGTGTCCTTATGCAACAGTAATGATGTGTCCTGTTCTGCCATAGAACCAAAGCACTTAAGCACATTCATTTCTGGAAATAATCCCTCAGGGACAACAGGGCAGCCAGGGCAGGGTTTTGGCCTTGCCACGCCCCGTTCCTCCTTTGGCCTCATTCCTCCACCTGGCTTTGGCTGGCCTTGGAGGCTCAAGTGCACTGATGTCAAGGGTGGGGTGGTTGCACATATTCCATGGGGGCAGAAGTCTGTCCATTGGGAGCGGGACGCATATCTTACACCTTCCTTTAATATTCACGTAAGAAGAGAGAGAGATTAAGCTTTTCTGCAGTTAACGTACAGATTCACTGATGTGTCTGAAGTGCTGGACATTGTTGGTACTTGCCACCATCCCAGCCCTTCTCGGTTCCTCCCTGTCCTTAGAGACATAAAGCCCGAACGCGACACTTGCCACACTCCTTTGCCGGTAGACGTGGGTTCTTAACATTCTGCCACAAGAGGGGCTGTGTCCCGATTTTGGAAGGAGGAAGGTGAGGAGAAGCTGCTTCCTTCTGGTGACTGCATGGGACAGGCTTTTGAGCATCAGCAGGAGGCACAGATGTGGGGTTTGCCAGCAGCCTCTGGATATCATCTTGAAGCTCACCTACTTCACTTGTGCAGGCAGCTGAGACCACTGGGGGCAGGGGAGCTTCCCTGCAACTGTTGCACTCCTGGATTTCTAGAAACTTCCTCCCTCACCTTAGGCCCTACCTTCTGGCAGCCATATAAGCTTCTGATTCTGTATTAAATCACTTCCATTCTGAAGATTCAGAATAGCTCATATGTTTCTGGCCAGACTTGGACTTGTCCACCTTCTTCAGGATATCTATCCTGTAGAGGTGGCCGACTGTTCAGAAAGAAGAGCAAAACTTCCATAGAAGGGGGCCTTTATATTATCTAGTGTAAATAAATAGTATATTTCATCAATCTAAGACCTCTTTGATTGTAAGATGCACCAGTGTTAAATAAATGGCAAAGGCGAATGCTACCTATTAAACTATTACTCACCACTGATTATAAGATGGAAACTGATTTCATAGATATTAACGTGAAAAGATGGGTGGCTTAAGACATATGAAATGTTAGCTCGTAAAAGCTCAACATGTGGTTTTAAAAGCTTAATGCAAAGAAACTGCACTAACTGAATTGAAGACTAATAATGTAAACCCAAGGGAATGGCAAGAAAATGGTAGAGCTAGTCTGAGCTTGGCAACAACCCTAGTACAAATTAAAACAAAAGCAATCTTATCAGATCTGCCCCAAATTCCCAATTATCAAGGAGACTTTGAAATGTTAAGTTGTATCCATTGTCGTAAGCAAAAAGCCTTACCACAAATGTGTATTTTGCCTTTAGGTATTAGCTAGTACTAGGATGAAGCCATCATATTTAGCAAGGCATTTAACAATTTCCTTGCATCCAGCCAAGGGAAAAAAGGGGAACTTGGAATGATTATAGATTAAGAGACTCTTAAGCGTCATGTCACCCAAATGCAATGCACAGACGACACTGTTTAGATTAAAAGAAAACAGGAAAAACGCATCCATGAGACAATCCAGGGGGAAGGTGAATACCCAGTGGATATTAGGTGACATTGAAGAGTTGCTATTCTTTTCTAACAATGGTGCTAATTGGTATTATAAGATGGTGCCCCTAACTTTGGAAATCAGTACCTTATAAAAAGTTTACAGATTAAATGAGATGATATCTGGGATTGCTTTGAAATAATTCAATGGGGAAGGAGATGCAGATGAAACAGGGTTGGCCTTATGTTGGTATTTGTTGTAGCCAGTAACATATACATGGGAATCCATTATACAAAACCTCTCTAGTATCATACATGTTTGAAATTTTTTATAATAAAAAGTATGCAGAATATGAAGACAAATTTCTCGATACTTTTCAGACTCCAGAGATGTTTGAAGTCAAGCAACATTCAATATACAGAGGATTTCAGTAAAGTAATGATCAGTATTTAGACTTCTTGCTTGAGGTTTCTTAATATTAGCCAAAGATAGTTAAGCCACCTACAACGGAGAAGCACCTGTTCTTCCTTTTGTGGTTGAAAAGAAAACAAGATTGAAGTAATAGATGAAAAACAATACAGTGCAAAGAGTCAACTCATTCCTTTGTCAGCCAATAATTGGGAGGTGTATAGAAAACAGGAAGACTTGAACACACAAAAACAGATAAATGGCAGGGTGGCAGATCTGCCGTTCTGTTGAATGAAATGACAGGTGTTTCTGAAACTTATCAGTGTAGGGTGAAATCTGATGCTGCTTTCCTGGAGGAAGCGATGGTCAGAAAAGGAAGACCCTCATCCCTTCCCCCATGCTCCTCCACACTCTGCCGTCTCCAAAGGGGCCTCTACCTCTAGGACATTCTGGAGAATTCCTCCAAGTACAAGGCCTGGTTGTTTCAAAGTTCTTAGCACTCTCCCAGTTGGTTATCCCAGTTATTACCTCTCTAATTATGTTTGCTTTTCAGACAAAAGGATTCAGTTCCTTTTTCATTGTTTTTCCCCCTATACAGTTCTCTTCCATACACCTGAAGAAGCCCCTCATGACTCATATTTGCACATATACACCATTCTCCATGTTGGGAAGTCTTTCTCCCGGAAGAGTCCACCTAAGTCAACGGTGTCACAACAGTAGGTTTCCAAAGAACATTCTGTTTTCGGCCAAGTGCAGTGACTCGTTCCTGTAATCCCAGCACTTTGGGAGGCCAACGTGGACAGATCACTTGAGGCCGGGAGTTTGAAACCAGCCTGGCCAACATGGTGAAACTTCGTCTACTAAAGACACAAAAGTTAGCCAGGCATGGTGGTGGGCACCTCTAGTCCCAGCTACTCGGGAGGCTGAGGCAGGAGAATCACTTGAACCTGGGAGGCAGAGGTTGTAGAGAGCTGAGATCGCGCCATTGCACTCCAGCTTACTTGCTCACAATTGGAAGTAGATGTTCCTCTGCTGAATGGCAATTTGGGGACCCAGGCTCCTTCCATCTGTGGCTCCACTATCCCTAGGGCCTTGGGGTCCTTGGACTCTTGGTGGCAGGGCACACATCACTTCCATTCCCATTCCACGGCTGGACCTCAGTCACATGGCCACACCTCACTATAACAGTGACCAGGAAAAAAGTCTATGTACCCAGGAAGTTGAGGAAATGGGTCTTTGGTAACTAGCCAGCAGTCTCCACTATACATCATGATCTTCACATCAGAATGTCACCTGTTCACCCCTCCTATAAGCTTGTAGGTTTCTCTGTGGCACCTCTCTACCCACATGGCACTCACACACCTGGCTCCCCTTAGCCTCCTTCCCTGTTGTATTGTCTTTACATCACTTAAACTTATGGCTGCTGTTCCCAGCAATTAACTTTTCCCTACAAAGACTATTGCTTCCCATCCATTGCCGTGGGATTTGTGGTTCCTCCCCTAAGGCAAATTCTTGCCCAGCCCATTGTTGTGCTTGGCCCTGAACCCTGCTTTGGCCTTTGGGAGGTAGGTACATAACTGGACTGAAGAGCACCATATCGAGCAGAAGCCTTCCCATGGGGGATATCATCTGTCTTACGCTTCTCCCTCGGCTGTGAGCACAGCATTGGCCAGACAGGGGCTGCCCCTACAGACTGGGTTCTGGAGCAAGCAGGAAGGCCTGTGGGCCTGGTCAAAGGCCGTCCTATGGCCTCCTTCATATCATGTGAGCAAGAAGTAGTGTCTATAGTTGTAACTTGCAGGGATTTGGAGATTCGTTACCATAGCTCAAAAATATAGGGAGATGCCACTGATACATTTCCTACCACAGTTCATTCATTCAATCACTTGTTTATTTGCATATTGGATGTCTTTCCCCACAAGAATGAACTCTTCTTGAGGGCAGTGAGTTTCACCAGCTTGATTCAGGCCATCAGGGATCAATTACTTGTTGATGGAATCATAATCCTGGGAATCAGATTGAGGCAGAGTTTTTAAGTAGCACATACTGAGCCATTCCACAAATGTCAGTGAATGACTGACAGAAGGTGCTGTTTGGCCTTTAGATTATTTTCTGGTTGGTTTCACTTCTGTGTTTTACATACAGCCAGTCAAGCACTGAAACTATAGGAAGAAAGAAAGAGTTATTGGAGGATGGTGTGATTCTGAAGAGAATTAAAAACTGTAAAATTCCCAACCAGCCACTGGTTTAACATGATATCTTGCTAGCAGCCCCTGAGTTGCTCACTCTCGCCTTCTCACTAAGTACCCTTCGGAAAATGAAAATGACCAGAACACAGGGTACCCCTGAAAACTAAGGCAAGCTTTTGCCTGTCCGAAATATTTGTACAGCTCTCAGGCCCTTGAAGCTGGATTGAGAAAATATGTACATCATCAATTCTGAGATGTTCTTTTTTCCCATGTATGAACGCCTCTGACATCTAGCTGGGTTTTACAACGCACAGCGTCTTCAGATACCGTGTACTATGGTCATTTGGGATGTGGCCGTGCTGCACCCCTTGCATTGTTCCTTCAGGCTATGTCAATTCCAAAACGCCTAGCAAACCCTAGCCAAGGAGGTGGCTGTGACTCCTGGAGCTGGGACATAGGGTCATGCTTGTGCACTCCACAGGCACAGCACTGCAGGTGGAAGCTGAAACAGAAGAGCCCTGATGGGAGCACACACTGCCGAGTGGAGTCTTCCAAACCCTGTGTCAAAGAACCAGAAAGTGGGGGAGGAAAATGCCCCATAAGGCGCTGCAGACTGGCAGGCACCTGGGCGTGTGAGAATGCGCAGCACAGGCACCATCCCTGGCCTCAGGATGCTCGCAGTTTATCTGGGAAGAGAGCATGAAACACACAAACATCTATGTAACTCGTGAGTGTGCAAAATGCAGCTGTGAGAGATCCACCAGGCAGCTTCTACCTGGCCGAGAAGATTGTACAGGGCTTGGGGAGAAGGTGTCGTTTCCACCAAGACCCGAAGGATGATGGACGCGGGTCAAGGGAGGTGTGTGTCAAAGGCCAAAAGACCCCGAGCAGGAGTGAGCTTCTGTCAAGACACACCTGCCCCTCTTCTAGTAGTAGACAATCTTCTAGTTCCATCTTTCGCACACATGATCTGATCTCTGCTAGTTTCTCTGTTGCTTCTTGTTTTCTGTACCCACATAAGGTCTGGTCCTACTGTTCCACTTCTAGATGTGATCCTCTTCAACACATAGCCCTGCTCAGCTCTGTTTCTGGCTTCCTGTGATCCACACCTGCACATGATCTGGACATGCAGATCTTCCTTTTTTCCCGTGTTCTATACCCACACAGGTTCTGCCATTGCCCTTCACTTTCTGCCTTTCTGTCCCCTGTATCCATACAGGATCTGGCTCTGCCCGTCTCCTACTGTATTCCTGAGATTCATAGCACGACATGATCCGGCTCTGCCCATCCCTTTCTTTCTTTCTGTGTTCCATATCTACACACGATCGGTCATTTCCTCTCCATTACTATCTTCCTGTGCTCCAAACCCACACATGATCCGGCTGTCCCCATCTCTTTCTGTGCTCCTGAGAACTATACCCACACATAATCTTGCTCCATCCTTTCCTTCTGTCTTCCTGAGACCCACACCCACACATGGTTTTGTGCTGCCCATGTCTTACTGTATTCCTGAGGATCACGCACCCACATACAATCTGGCTCTGGCCACCTCTTTACCTTTCTGAGATTCACACCTACAAATGATGTGGCTCTGACGATCTCTTGCTGTCTCCCTGAGATCCACAGGCACACATGATCTGGCTCTGCCCAACCTTTTTTATCTTCCTGTGATTCAGACAAACCCACGATGTGTCTCTGCCCATCTTTTTCTGTGTTCCTGGATATGTACCCAGAAATGATCTGGTTCTTCCCAACTCTTTCTTTCTGTGTTCCATACACATGCATGGTCTGTCATTGCTTGTCATGTGCTGCTCTTCTGTGACACATGATCTGTCATTGCCCTTCACTTACTGTCCCTCTGATCCATCCACACGTGATCTGGCACTGCCCATCTCTTTGTCTTTGTGGTATTCCTGCCAAAACGTGATCTGACTCTGCTCATCTCTTTCTTTTTTTGCTGAGATCCATACGCACATGTGCTGTGTCCATTCCAACTATTGCTGTCTTCCTGAGATCCATACCGGCACATGATATGACTCTGCCCATCCCTTTTTGTTTTCCTGTGATTCATGCCACACATGATCTCACTCTGCTCATCTTCTACCGTATTCCTGGGATTCATAGCTACACACGATCTGGCTCTGTTCATCTCTGTAACTATCTCCCTGTGATCTATACTCACACATGATCTGCCTCTGCAAGTCTCTTACTGTCTTTCTGTGTGGGATAGCCACACATGATCTGTCATCTCCTATCAGTTCCTGTTTTCCTGTCCTCTATACCCATACATGATCTGGCTCTGCCTATCTCTGTCTTCCTGATCTTCATATCCACACCTGATCTGCCTGTGCTCATCAGTTGTTGTCTTCCTGTGATCCATACCCACGCTTTATTTTATCTGCCTATTTCTTTTTTGTGGGGGAGGGGAGAAATTAAACCTTACTTATTTTAAAAATGAAACCACTAGGAAAATATATCACTGCCTGGAAACAGCGAACAGACAGGCTATATTGTCATTTCAAGTAATAACCTGGTAAAAGTGCAGTGAGGTTGCTATCAAAACAATCAGGCCCCATGCTGGGGTAGGAAGATCGCGTGTCGCAAAGGCCCCAGGCAAAAGTGGTCTTTGGCAATGGGGGACTGCCCCTCCTTTGCTCTAGGGGAGTCACAGCTCATCTTAGGCCAAGTTGCTTACTTTTTCTCCCTTGAACTTACTGTGGTCAGGGGTCTGTCTAGATTGGGCTCTGTTCATTCAGGGGCTATGTAAGCAAGGCTGGATTTAGGCTTTCACTGCATTCTGTGCTATGAAAACCAGGTTTTTCCAAATCCCGTGCTTCGCAACTGTCTTATAATCAGCCAAGTAGCCAGCAGCTCCTCCTTTCTTACTCATTCTGAAACACTAGTATAGATCACAACCAAAACCTCCTTCTCTTCCAGGGGAAAATGTGAGGGCAAGATTGTCCTGTCATTCTTTGACAGACAGCCTCAGGGCCCATAGGCCAATAAGAGGGAAGCTCTGTTTCCCATAATTAGTGTCACATCACTGCTCATGTTTTTGTGTGGTCCTCAGGCTGAAAGATGCAGTGTGTAAGAATTTTAAGAAGTGCACACCCACACCTTGACGGCCAGAAGAGGGTATCCACAAGGAACCTTTCAAACTTCTTTTCCAAACTACTCTCCCTCGCAATTCCACATCTTAACATCAACTTTATGCCTTTGTATAAATAACACAAAAACAAGGAAATAAAAACCCAGAAAACTCTTTTCCTCTTCCAAGTTAGTGACCTCATGGATTTTGTTGCCCAGCTTCTGGAAAACAGTGTGGTGATGCTTCTGGGAAACAGGAGGTTGGCAACGAACAAAAACAGCTCTTCTCAAACTCCGTCGAATTTGCCCTGCCAGCCTGGTGGGCCCTGTGGAGAAAGAAAAATCTGGTCCTTCGGAGGGCTCTGGCTTGTGACAAGGGAGCTCCCCACTGCCAGGACAAGCCCTGGCTACAGAAAATATTGGCTTAAAAACATTCTCCTGTAATATCTCTGACCCAAATTTTAGCACCATTTTTTTTTCTGTTTCGCTTTTTAGGACTAAACCGGGTTCCAGAGGCCAGTGGCATACGCCTTACACTTGGTATCATCCTCAATGTCTTCATTCATTAACCTGGCTTAAAAGACTAAACTTCCCATTCCTTTTAAAAAATATGTTTTTGCCCTGATAGCCCCAATGGCCACTGACAAAGACTTTTATTTCCCAGTCGATAAGAGAGACACCTTCCTTGGCTTGCTCATGGTCTGGATGAGGTGCGTGTGGCCATCGACACCCTTGGTCACACAACCGTCCAGTGGCTGCTTCACCTGCAGCTCCTTACCCCCTGCATCTGTTGAGTCTTTGGCTTTGTCATTGCAATGCATGGTGATGGTGTACCCAGTCAGGCGGTCCTGGAACTTCTCCAGCTAGCTGGTCCCCAAGGCCTGGGCTTGAGCCAGAGGCCCATGGCAGCATTCGATGCACCGGTGCACCTGCTGCATGTGCACAACAGCTGGTGGTGCACCAGAACACGAGGCCCTGCAGCTTCCAGATGGTCTCTCTCCCCAGACTCTTCACCAGGGAGTCCACCTCCTGCACTCGCAGCTGCTGCAACTCCACTACGATGACCCCGTGCTGCCCCCCTATTTCTTACGATCTTCCTGTGTTCCGTGCCCACACATGATCTGCCTCTGCCCGTCTCCTTCTGTCTTCTTGAGATCCCTACTGACACACGTCCTGGATATACTCATCTTTTGATTTATTTCTGTGTTCCAATCCGCATATGTTCTGTAACTGTCCAGCAGTTAGTCACTTTCAGTGATCCATACCCACACATCGTCTGCTCTACCCATCTCTTACTGCCCTCCTCACATTCATACCACATATGATCTGGATCTGCCCATCTCTGTCTGTCTGTGTTCCATATCCACACATGTTCTGCCATTTCCTATCATCAGTTAGTGGATTCCTGTGCTCCATACCCACACATGATCTGACTGTGCCCATCTCCTTCTGTCTTTCTGAGCCCCATACCCACACATGACCTGGTTCTGCCCATTTACAGCTGCCTTCCGGAGCCTCACACCCACACACGCGATCTGCTATTTCCTATCAGTTACTACTTTCCCATGTTACGTACCCATACGTGCTCTGTCTCTGCCCATCATTTCCTGTCTTCATGAGATCCCTATCCACACGACCTGGCTTTGCTCATCACATTCATTCTTGCTGAGGTCCATATCCACACATGATGGGACACTTTTACCGTCTTCCTGACATTCATACCCACACATGTCCTGCCTCTTTCCATCACTTACTGACTTCCTCATATTTATACCCACACGTGATATGATTCCGCCCATCTCCTACTGTCTCCCTGAAATTCACATCCAAACATGATCTACCTCCGCCCATCACTTACCTTCTTTCTGACATTCATACGCACACATGATGTTTTATCCCTCTCTTCTTGTCTTCCTGACACTCACACCTACACATGATCTGCCTCTGCCCATCTCTTACTGTCTTCGTGACACTCACACCCACACACGATCTGCCTCTGCCCATCTCTTACTGTCTTCGTGACACTCACACCCACACATGATCTGCCTCTGCCCATCTCTTGCTGGCATCCTGACATTGATGCCCAACGTAGCTGTCCCTGCCCATCTCTTTCTTCCTGGCATTCATACACACACATGATCTGCCTCTGCCCATCTCTTACTGTGTTTGTGCATTCATACCTACACATAATCAGCTTCTGCCTGTCTCTTCATGTCTTCCTGACATGTATCCTCACATATGATCTACCTTTCCCCATCTTTTACTGTCTGCCTGACATTCCTCCCCACACATGATTTGCCTCTTTCTTTACTGTCTTTCTAGCATTCATACCCACACATGATTTCCCTCTGCCTGTCTCTTACTGTCTTCCTGACATTCACAGCCACACAGGATCTACCTCTGCCATATCTTATTATCTTCCTGACATAAATACTCACACATGGTCTCCTCTACCCACCGATTACTTACTTCCTGACTTTGACACCCACACATGGCGTGCCTCTTTGTATCTCTTACTGTTCTCACATTCATACCCAAGCATGATCTGCCTCTGCCCATCTTTTATTATGGTCCTGACATTTGTACCACACATGACCTTTTTTGCACATCTCTTACTGACTTCTGGACATTCACCCCAAACATGATCTGCCTCTACCCATCTCTTCCTGTCTTCCTGATGTTCATAGTCACATATGACCTGATCTGCCCATCTCTTATTGTCTTCCTGACATTCAGACCTCACATAATCTGTCTCTGTCCATCTCTCCCTGTCTTCCTGACATTCATGCCCACACATGATCTGCTCTTCCATCACTTCCTTTCTTCCTTTCATACTGCACATGATCTCACTCAGCCCATCTTTTACTGTCGGCCTCACACCACGCAAGATCTGCCTTTACCATCTCTTACTGACTTCCTGGCATTAATATGACAAATTATCTGCCCCTTCATCTTCAGTGTCTTCCTGACATTTACACCAAAAGATGATTTGCCACTCTCCGTGTCTTACTGTTTTCCTGACTTTCAAACCCACCCATGATCTGCTCTGCCCATCTCTTACTGTCTTCCTGACATTCAGACCACACACGATCTGCTCTATCCATCTCTTCCTGTCCTCCTGATATTGACACCACACATGATCTGCCTCCACCCATCGCTTACCGCTTCCTAAATTTCATACCACACATAATCTGCCTCCACCCATCTCTTACTGTCTTCCTGACATATACACTCACATATGATCTGCTGTTCCCATCACTTACTGTCTTTCTGACATTCACACACACACATGATCTGCCTCTGCCCTTTGTTTACTGTCTTATTTTCACTGATACCCACCCGAAATCTGCATCTGCCCATATCTTACTGTCTTCCTGATACTCACAACAACACATTATCTGCTCTGCCCATCTCTTACTGCCTTCTTTACATTCATCCCCACACATGCTCTGCCTCTACCCATCTATTACTGCCTTTCTGACATTCATAGCAACACATGCTTTGAGGCTGTTCTTCTCTTACTGCCTTCCTGACATTCATACCCACACACGGTGTGCCTCTATCCATCTTTTGCTGTCTTCCTGCCATTCATACTTACACAAGATCATCCTCTGCTCATCTCTTCCTGTCGTCTTGGCATATACCCCACAGATGATTTTCCTTTGCCCGTCTTTTACTGTCTTCCTGACATTCATCCTTACACATGATATGCCTCTGTTCATTCCCTGCTGTCTGCCTGACATTCATACCCCGACATGGTCTGCCTCTGTCCATCTTTTACTGACTTCCTGAACATTCATAGCCAGACATGTTTTGACCCTGTCCATTTCTTACTGTATTCTTGACATTCAGACCCATACATGAGCTGCCCTCTCCCATCTCTTACTGCCCGCCTGACATTCATACCCACACATGATCTGCCTCTGCCCATAGCTTACTGTCTTTCTGTCATTCATACCCACATGTAATACGGCTCTGCCCATCTCTTCCTGTCTTCCTACCATTGGTACCCACACAGGATCTGCCCTGGCCTGTCTCATCTTTCTGTGCTCCTTCCTCACACCTCTTCTGCTCCTGTCTGTGTCTTTCTGTTTTACAAGGGTCCATATCTACCCGTGATGTGTTTCCTTCCCTTATCTCGTTGCCTTACTTGATTCTGACACTTACTGAATATTGGACCCATCCTTCTCCTCTCGGCCACTCTTGTGAATCTGCCCTGGCCATTTCTCAGAGCTTCTACATGTCCGGTTTCCTTCTGAATTCAGGTCCTGCCCTGGCGGTGCCTCTTCCCGGGCTTCTCTGTTCCCAGGGTTTGGGACATCTTCTTCTTTGGACCTTTCGTGTCTCAGTTCCAATGTCGCCTCTCAGAGAAGTCTTCTGTGACTGTCCCTCTTGGCACGTCCTCCTTCCTCGTCACCCCCTCTTACTTTCTTCACAGGGCTCCACGCCTTCGGAAGGAACTTTGCTCATGTCTGTTTTCCCTCCCCTTGCTGACCCAGAAGGTCAAGGTCAAGGCCTGGTGTGTGCAGCTGCCCGCTCTGTCCCCGCCTCATGATTGTGCACGGTACCCTGGAGGTGCTCGGTGAGGTCGTGCTCAATGAAGACGTGAATTCCGGGAGTCAAGACACAGCTCAGCAGGAGTGGCCATGCATACGGAAATCCTCAGAAATCCACGGGACCCTACGGCAGAGGAAAGCTGGAAGGAGCCAGTAGACTCGGACTGCAGAAAGCCGGCGGTGGGCTAAGGCTGACTGCTCTTGTGGAACCAGGGAGGTGGAAGGTGCTGGAAGGAGGCAGGGCTGGGAGTGGGCTCAGGGAGGAAAAGTCAGGTGAGAATTTGAAAGGCGGGAGAAGAAAACACGCGGCCTCAAGCGTGTGCGGCAAGCCTTGGGCGGGGGGCTCGACTCTCCTTCGGGGTGGGCTGGCCCGGCTCTCACATTCCCATCACGGGAGGGAGCCGGGGGCTGCTGGCCTGTAGACTGGGCTCGGCTTCGGGCACCTGGAACCTCTGTCTACACCTAAGTCAGGCGGGAAGAGCGCAGGGTGGAAGGGGGTCAAGTTGAGAGGACACCGTGCCCAGACGCAGACTGAGAGGCAGGAGGACTGCTCCGGTGGGACTCGCGGGTGGGGACCACGGGCTCAGTGAGAGGGCTGGGAAGCTTGATCTCCAGGTGCAGCGGCGGGGCTGGAGAGGGCAGTGAAAATGAGACCATCAGAGATAGCCCTTGGGCCACGGGGCGTCATTCCGCAGTGGGAGGAGTCATGGAGCCTGGCTGAGGGGAGGTGTGGAGGCTTCTCAAGGCATCCTCGGGGCACGCCAGGGTCACAGGGCTTGAGAGAGCAGGCGTCCAGCGCTGGAAGCCAGGGAGGTGGAAGTCCGGGACGAGGTACCCCTAGGCTGAAGGCAGCGCACGGACTACCGTACCACCACATGTGCGGGTCACCAAACCCACACCAAGTCAGACACTCCAGTGCAAGTAGACAATCTGCCAGTTCCCTGCTGGGGGCCTGTGGAGGACCTGTGGGGGGCCACCTGTCCTCAGGGCCGGCTCCTGCTGGCTTGGCCCTGTCCACAGATGCCCCTCTGTGTTTTCCTTGCCTCTCCTTTCGGGGTCCCTCCTCCGTCCAAGAGCCTCAGAGTGTTTCAGAAAGAGATTGGAGAGGGAGAGACCTGCCCAAGGCACTCAGGGCTGCACCCCCTCCTCTGCCACCTCTGCCTGTGTGGGAATCAGAGTCTGTTTTCCCCTTGGTCCAGTGAAGATCACCCCTCCCCCGAGAGTTGTGACAATTCAGGGAAATCAAGAAGGGAAAGCG
The DNA here is from genome assembly GCF_030222135.1 of Aotus nancymaae. Classification (NCBI taxonomy): domain Eukaryota; kingdom Metazoa; phylum Chordata; class Mammalia; order Primates; family Aotidae; genus Aotus; species Aotus nancymaae. Next base: position 40,660,132 of record NW_026988472.1, read on the forward strand.
TCTTGTCCCAAAGGGTGCCCACTCTGTCTCTGCCTGTCTTCCTGCGTTTTTCACCCCCAGACCCCACCACTCCCTTTTCTACAGCCTGGCCACAGCTCACCCCAACACACACACTGGGGAACTGCAGCCCCAGCAAGTCTGACTATTAAGAAAGACTTCACATTCCTTTTCCAAATTCTTTTGAGCTTGGGTGTTGGAGTCACTAGCTATGGGCTCTGGGTGTCTGTTTCTCTATCCATAAAGTGATGCTGGGAGGATCCCATACATCGGTATAGACCATGTTCACATAGTGTCCTGAGTTAGCGTATCACTTTTTCCTGACTGTGAAGGCAGCTGAATGATTGGACTTTGACTCCATTTTGCTCACTCCATTCCTGGAGAAATGGATGGGATTTTTTTCTGATCAGTAAATTTGGGAAGAGTAGCTGGCAATAATCTGTCCAGCTCCATCTTCTTCTGCTTTTGGGGTTGTTTCTGGGTGACTCTGGCCAATACTGGAACCCTCTTGCAGACTCCTTGCACTATGTTCAACTGCATCCTCTAGTAGGAGAAAGATGTTATTTTAGCCTCCATCTTTACTCTTTTATTTCTCAACTTTTCAGAACCTGGGGGAAAAGAAAAGAGAAATGATATTTATTGAAGCCCTCATGGAAAGGTAAGTAGGTATCTATTTTTTTTTTTTTTTAAAGATCAGGTTTCACCATATTGGTCAGGCTGGTCTTGAACTCGTGACCTAAGGTGATCTGCCCGCCTCAGCCTCCCAAAGTGCTAGGATTGCAGGCATGAGCCACCGCGCCTGGCAGTATCTAATCTGTCTCTCTGTCTCTCTGTCTCTCTGTCTCTCTCTCTCTCTCTCTCTCTCACACACACACACACACACACACACACACACAGAGTCAGTCATCAGGTTCTGTTGCCTCCTTCTCCAAAACACAGCTGATTCTGTCCATCCCTTTTGTTTTCATCTCCTGCTGTGTCATTTTATAGACATTAGCTCCACACATTTATGGTCACTAATGGCTGTCTTCTTCAGGATGTTATGCACCATGAATCTAAAATAACATATGTAACCTGAATACATAATCATAATAGTGGCCCTCAGATCTCTAATATGACTCTTTCCTGCCTGGCCAATCTCATTTCCTACTATGTTCTAACCCACACACTTTGTGCCAGCCAACTTATCTTTATACTGTTTCAATTTTCTGAACACAGAACTTCCTCTCACCTCAAAGCCATTTGAAATAGATAAAGCAGCTCTTTTCTTTTGACTACTAAAGATCCCTCCAATGATCCCTGCTCCCTGGTATCTGTACCCTTGTGCAATCCTCTCCCATTCAATATAACTTGGACTTACTGAATCCTCTTAAGGACAGAAGTGATAAGATGTCAATTCTGCAATTAGATTTTAAATGCTATGGGCTCTGTCTTAGACATTTTCTAAAATTGCTTACTCTAGAGGAAGTCAGCGGCCATGTCATGTGGCAGCTCAAGAGTTGCACACGCAAGGTCCAAGGCTGGCCTACAACTTCGCAGGTGAGCTTGAAAGTGGATTCCTACCCCATCACCCACTGAACTATTTAGATGAGATCTCAACCAGCTTGACTGAAACCTCATGAGAGATCCTGAACCGGAACCACCTGGCTAAGTTGGGATTGGGCTCCTGACTCATAGAAACTGAGAGATAATCAATGTTTTTCTGCAGCAATACATAGCTAAAACAACGGCTTCCTGCTTTTTCTTTCTTTTTTTTTTTTTTGAGACAGAATTTTTGCTTCGTAACCCAGGCTGGAGTGCAGCATGTGTGTCACCATTGAGAAATATTTATTGGGTGATGATTACTGTTTTTTAATGTTGCATCTTATTTTATTAATTTATGTCTGAGCATATTTCATAAGTGAGCCTGGCTGCTTATGAAACCAATAGCAATGCTTCCGTTAGAAAAAGTGCAGGTACACAAGAAGTAACTCTGGTCGGAAATGTGATCTGCAGTGGCACAATCACGGCTCACTGCGCAGTGTCATCCTACCTGGGCTCAGGTGATTCTCCCACCTCAGCCTCCCAAGTTGCTGAGACTACAGGAATGTGCCACCATGCTTGCCTGCCTAATTTTTGTATTTTTTTGTAGAGATGGGGTCTCGCTATGTTCCCCAGGCTAGTCTTGAACTCTTAGGCTTACGTGGTCATCCTGCCTTGGCCTCCCAAGGTGCTGAAATTACAGGCATGAGCCACAACACCTGGCCTTCTGCCTTGTTTCTAAAGGCAAAAAATGTGTTTGATTACTGGTATATTTTCCCCAAACCTCACTGCCAAGCTGTTCTCCCGTTGATTTCCTCTCTCCACTCGTAATAACTTCAGAATCTGATGGAAAGCTGTCTGTTGCTTACAAGTGCACAGGAAATTCTTGATGGCTGGTTTTTGATTAAAGTCTTAATCTGTTAAATCTCAACTATGGAAATCTTTGCCGAAAGTCTCAGTGAGATTTTGAAGCAGTGAATGCATGTTGCTGAAAGTGAAAATGTGCAAAGTTCTTTCTTGGTATGTGAACCATTTGATATGTACGACCTGTCCTGGTGGTTAATTCAGATCTTCTCTGTTGTGTAGTGGGTCTTGTTTTCACTTGTCTTTTGGTGTTTGCGTATGACTGAATGAGGTCACTTCCAAGGATGAATAAGAAGTTGCTGAATATGCTTTAGGGGGCAGTAGGGATATGTAGTTTTACTTCTTCTTTTTTCCCCTTTTATTCTTAAAAATTTGTATTTTTGCTGTTTACTTTTTCTATACATGAGTGTACATCTTACTCCTGTATGTGAATTTTATCTATAATATGTAATCAGCAATAGTGTCACCATTGAGAAATATTCATTGAGTGAAGATTACTGTTTTCTAATTTGCATCTTGCTTTATTCATTCATTTATGTGTCAATGTATTTCAGAAGAGAGCATGGCTGAAGCATTTCTACCATAGCAATGCTTCTGGTAGAAAAAGTGCAGGTACACAAGAAATGACTCTGGTCAGAAAGGAGTGCCCTGTTATACCCTTTCCTGAGCTACCTAGTGCAGTCAGTGACACATGAGCATCCCTCTATCAGGAGACTGTCAAGAGGTCCTGGCCAGGGTAAGGAATGGTGGCCATCCGCACTGAGTTCCACTCCAAACATTGTCAAATGTGTGCATTACCTGCTAAATGGATATAGTAATGATGACAGTGCAAAGAATTTTAACTCTTTTTATTATGTGATTATAAGTGAACTGCCTGATTCAGATGTGGTTTGAATCAATATAGTCATATTGGTCAGGATAAGTCATGCTGTGCTGCAGTAACAAAGAAAAGCCTGAAATTCCAGTAGCTTTGCTTGGTCTCTCAGGCAAAGTCTAGTTCTCTATAGGTGCTGCTTCTTTGTGTAGCTCTGCTATTGTGTTTTTATTTATTTATTTATTTATTTATTTTGGTGGCGGTGGCCTCCGCTATTCCAACACACGGCCTCCAGGACCATCACATCAAGGGAAGAGAAAAACTGGAAGGTAGTTCAGGGTCTTCTTGTTGCCTCAGCCCAGAGGTGACATGTCGTGGCACTCTTACTCAGATCCCACTGGGAGTAGTAATCATATGGCCTTGCTTAAGTACAATAGAGTTGGGAAGAGTAGTTTTTCCAAGAAGAGGAAGAGGGAATGAAAGATTTGGTGATGCAAATAGCATTGTTTCTACCACAAAACTTGAAACGTTTTCCACGCTAAAGCAATTACAAACATACTTTGGAGATGGACCAGTTTGGTGTGTTGAGTGACACTTGTAGGGTGTAGTGCATAGGTGTGCAAAGATGACTGGAGGAAGGGGTGTCTGGCTGGAACCTATCTGTTGCTCCTAAGGAGGGTAGTGATCCTTCCAGTTCTTGCCATGCAAGGTTTTGTGCCTTGTTTTACAGATCTTCCAATGTTTAAAAGGAAAATGGAAATGCAGGTCTTCACGTTAAATCCCCCAATTTTAGAATGTAGTCTTAAATATAGGAAAAAAGGCTAAACAAAATGTGCTTGCAGGACTAATTCGAGCTATGTGCTGCCAATGTAAGATTGTAGCTCTTTGTCCTAGGAACTTGGGATCTTGAACAGCCCTTTATTTATCTGTAGGGTAGAGTAAACCTTGAATTTCTCCTAAGTGTCTTGACTCTGCCTGTGAGCATTCTCTCAGTCCAGGTTCAGGTTGTTCATCCTCACATTGTTCCATACTCAGCTGACTGCTGGAACACTTAGGGCCATACTTAAAGTTTAACACCTACTTCCTGCATTCCAGGTCATTGCCAGGCTGTGCAATCTAGACACATTTGGTAAACCACAGATATTGGGCATGACGAAAACATGGGATGGGTATTCGGGAATTGTTATGAACTTGGAGAGCTAAGCAGGGCCTGGAGCAGAAAGGAACTTGAGTAGGTTTTGAAGGGGATCCCAAGAGTCATGAGGATAAATTGAAAGTGGTGATCAATGTGGGGAGGCCACGTGAACAGATCTGCATTCTAGACAGGTCTTTCTGGGAGCTCTTGGGGTGGAGATAGGAGCTCTCAGCCAACAAGAGCTGACCATCTGTTCTGTGCTCTACCTGAGACGCGCATCCCATCCACATGTTTTCCTTGGGGTCCACTTGAGGAATTTCTTCCTGTCTTTTTCTGGGCTGCACTCAGAAGAGCAAGTGTCCCTCTGAGGTAGCCCAAGTTGTTGGGTTAATGACCTTGAGCGAAGCACAACTCTCTCTCTCTCTTTAAAATGGTAGAGCAAAGTACTTTCAAGCTTGCCTGAGGTCTGAGAAGCTGAGCTTTCTGCAGTGGTCTTAGCGGAAACTCTGACTGGAGCATTCAAAGGGTGCCTTTCTTCTTTACTTTCTCGGAGTTGAAACATCAAGATGCGGAATCCAGAAAGGTCACTGGAGCCTGGTCCTCAGCAGTCTGTACTCGAGGCTGCAGACTTGCTGTTGAACTGGGCCGGATGGGAAGGCAGAGTGGGTGCCAGGGCCCACCCTCTTGGGGCCTGAGAGGGTGGGATGATGAAGACCGGTCCCCCACCCAGATGTAGGTACAGAGGAGGACATCTGTCAGGATGCGAGGTGGGTTTTGCTTCACCACCAGGAGCGAGGTGGGTGAGAGGCAGGTCCGGAATCGTGCACCTCGTGGAGATCAGCGTGGGATCATGGTGTCAGAGGAGGTGGCAGCCCAGGTCATGCCTCATTAGGAGGCTTCCTCCAGCTGGAGGCGCTGCTGCCTTCTACCACTCCCGGGGCACACGCGAGGCCCGACTTCCAGGACCTCCCTCCAGGGTTCTCAGTACTAGACTCAGCCTGGGAGACGGGCTGAAGTTCTCAGGCAAATTTTACTCTACCAAGGCCACCCTTTTGTAGGTAACCACCAAACGCATGGGCATCTCTGGACCTAAGCTGGGCATCAGGCATCTTGACAGCTCCCTGGTGGTCCTGGGATGCAGCTGGGGTGGGGAATTCTGTGTCTAGCAATGTGACCAATACCGGCTATGTTGTGGGAATGCTCCCCGACCGCCCTCCCCACTCGCTCGAGGGCAGTGGCTGCCAAGCTGGGCCTGTGCTCTCACCACCCCTTCCCTCCCCCAGCTCCCCTGAGTTGCATTCTAAGATCCCCAACCTTCCCCTGCTCTGTTCCTGTCGTCCCCCAAAATGTCGAGGCCACTGCTTTAGCTCCACACCCTGCAGTGTGCTGTGTCCTCAGCTTTCATTTTAGCCTGTCACCAAAGCTACCAAGTCCCAGGCCAGCGAGCTTCTCTCTCCCTGGCTTTGCTGCGATAGTTTCCCTTTAATGAAGGTTGAGGAGGTTCTTTTCTGAAAATCTGGACCCTTCAGGATTTTCAGTCTGGGACCGCCCCAGGGATGTCCCAAGAGGCTCACAAGAGCTAGCTTCCTTCACAGGAGGGGGATCCTCTAGGCAGGTGCCCATCCCAGGACAACTCTAGGGAGAAGATCCCTGAGGTTGTTGCTGCAGTCTGCCAGCAGAGGGCGCTGTATCCCAGCGCAGATGAAGTGGGTAAGAGTGGTTTCTCCCCAGCAGGTGGGTGAAGTCGGGCTGTTCTGACTTTGCTGCCAAAAAAAAAACTCCTCTTCCCGTGGTGGAGAGGTCGGCAGCTCTTAAATAGCATGAACAAGAGATTCTTTTTCTATGTTCACTTCACAAACCCTTTTCTGTAGTTATTTCAAATACACTTGCCCCCAATTTATATAGCAGATGTGTTCTTCAGAAGTTGCCCACACGCTAGATCGTGTCTCAAGTGCGCTCAAGAACCCTCCCTCATTCAAAAAATAAACTGGTGTTATCTCTTGTAAAGCAAACTTCAGATTTCTAATTCAAATAACAATTCATCCACTCTAGGGCATCAGATTCTTATACGAAGGGTTTGATAAAGGGAGTTCAGCTGTATAATTTACTTCTGAGGAAGCCTCAACCACCCTGCTCATCAGGTTACAGACTTCTAAGGCTACATAGCCTCTTGGTGTCACTACAGAGCTGCCCCCAGGGCATGGCTTTCCATGGGCCCTGTGATTGGATGGTGGCCTCTGGATAGGGGCCTGTCCCTGAGTGGCGGCACCTGAAAGCCCCATCCTCACCTGGAGCCTATTCACTGCAAGCAAGGAAGGGAACCCTGGCCTGTGTGCACCTCCTACTCACAGGCCCTGGGCACTTGCGTTTTCTCATCAATCCCCATGAGAAAGGCAGCCGAGTTGTGGTTTTACTGACAAGGAATCCAAAGCAGGATGAGGTCAAAGAACACATGCCACTTTGATTCCAGGACCAATCTTGCCTTCAGGCTTCTTTCTTCCAGCCTATGTCACTTTTTCTCCTGTTCTAACAAGTTCATTTTCTTGCTGATATCCAAGGGATCAACCATTTTCTAAGGCCAATGGGAAGGAAATCAAAATGACATTTACATTAGTTCAGCTATTAGTCACTAGTCAGGAAGCAGGCATGAAAGTGCATGGCTGGAAAACCACTTTTATGGAACAAAGTGGAATCTAAAACTCTGCTTACTGGAACTAAAGGCTTTTAAAAATCTAGAATTGTGGTGATCTTGCTCTCTATCATTATCTGGAAACAAGATATAATAGAAACACATTGATTTGTCATTGTTTATATCCTTTATATCCCTTGCTCATGCTTACTGTGTGCTCATTTATTGAGCACTCTGTCCTTGGTACCCCAAATGCACTAACTCACATACTTGAAGATATTTTGTTATATACATCTCACAGTTGAGGAAATGGAAGCAGAGAGGTTAAATGACCTGCCCAAAATCACGCAGCTAGAAAGGAGCAGAGATGGGAATTGAATCCAGACTTTGTGGCTCTAACACTGGCACTCTTTTTTTTTTTTTAACTTTAAGTTCTGGGGTATATGTGCAGGTCATGCAAGATTGCTGCATAGGTATACACACGCCATGGTGGTTTGTTGCCTCCATCCCCCCATCACCTACGTTAGGTATTTCTCCTAATGCTATCCCTCCCCAATCTCCCCACCCCCTGCTATCCCTTCCCTAGCCCCCTACTCTGAAACAGACCCCAGCGTGTGATGTTCCCCTCCCTGCATCCGCGTGTTCTCATTATTCAACACCCACTTATGAGTGAGAACATGCAGTGTTTGGTTTTCTGTTCTTGTGTTAATTTGCTGAGAATGATGACTCCCAGATTCATCCATGTCCCTGCAAAGGACATGAACTCATCCTTTTTTATAGCTGCACAGTATTCCATGTTGTATATGTGCCACATTTTCTTTATCCAGTCTATCATTGATGGGTGATCATTTAAAAATCTGGAGATAACAGATGGCGGAGAGGATGTGTGGAAATAAGAAAGCTTTTACACTGCTGGTGGGAGTGTAAGTTAGTTCAACCATTGTGGAAGATAGTGTGGCGATTCCTCAAAGACCTAGAAATAGAAATTCCGTTTGACCCAGCAATCCCTTTACTGGGTATATATCCAAATGATTATAAATGGTTCTACTATAAGGACACATGCACAATGTTCATTGCAGCACAGTTTACAATAGCAAAGATTTGGAACCAACCCAAACACTGGTATTCTTAACTTTTACTCAGGGTCCCCAGCCATCCTCCTGCTTAGGTGTAGTGACAGGAACTCGTTCTGCTTCTGATGCAGAAATGTCTTGTGCTTGGGTATTTTCCATATTTCAAGAAAGAAGAATGCATGGATATCTAAAAGAATTTAAAGGTTGTGTTCAGCCAGTTGAAAGATTTATAATAGTCTCATTTCATTATGACCCAGTGGGATACATAAGATAACGAATTGGGGTGTAGAAAGAAAATATTGCACGTATTTATGTTTGTTTTACTTTTTCCAACATTTCTGTTCTTGCTCTTATTTTATAACGTACATATTTGTTTGCTAGTCCATGCATGTCATTTATAAAGAAACCCACAAACTCTGCGGAGGTAACCGCTCAAACATTTTCTTTGCATACCAGTGATGAGATGTTGACTATTGCTTGCTTTATGTTTTATGTATATTTTGGTAAGAGTGTAGAAACCACTTTTGAAGAATCCATCTTGTTTAAAACAAGCATTCCATTCATCTGATGCTTGCACGAGTCACCTTTGACTAGGATCCAAAATAGGGCCAAACCAGAAAGGCCTGACAGTGGCTACGCTTGGGATGGGGCCAGTATGGCCAAGAAGTGATGCGTATGAAAGCAGAGAAGGTGCTCCAGGTTTCAATTCAATAAGCAACTATTGAGGCTTTGCTAGACACTGTGTGCTATGGACCAAAAGCTGTGCCTGCTCTCAGGGAGCTTCCCACCCAAGGGACAGAGAGATTGGCTCAGTAAAATGGGAGAGGCTTTCCTAGCCTGTTCCTGTTGTGCAGGGGGTCTCAGGGAAGCGTAGGGAGGAGAGGAGCTGGGGATGGTCTCCTTAGCCGGGACACTGGGGCTGGGTCCTGCAGAGTGTGGAGGAGCCACTTGCCAGGGAACAGGGGACCATTTCATGCTATGGGTCAGTTTCTGGATGAGAGCCAATTGGCCAGTGATGGCGATCAAAGCATGCCTTGTTGTCATGGAAGCTGAGAAGGGACAGGATTGGAAGAGATTTTTAAAACAAACCAATAAAAAGGCAAAGAAGGAAAGCACTCATGTGGAGTTGGCACTGGGGACAGGAGAGCCAATACCAGCTAGGGACAAACAGCCCCCTTCCGTGGATAGCATGGAGGGCATTGTGTAATCCCAGCCCAGGCCAGTCACTCCTGCTCACAACAATGACCGAGTCAAGGAAAGGTTTCCTTTGCCAAGGTGCTTAATGTATTTTAAAAAGTTTCCCATTGAAAGCACTTGCAATAAAAGCTTTCAGAGCTTGAAGAATCGGCCTTCCATTATCTGGCTCTCCCACTGCCTGTTGAGTGGCATTCCCCAGTCACACAAAGAAAATAGACTATTCTCATCCACGCTCAAGTACATTAGGAGCACCCATTCATTCACAACAGTTGAGATCCTCTTTACCAATAATGTTATCCGTGTGTTAACAGGATTTCCCCAAGGACTTCTACCAGGCAAGACCTTGTTAGCTGCTTTTCATCAGTGCCTGAAATCACAAAAGCCTCATTAAGAAACCATCACTTGTTAACAAAAAAGTGGTTAACTCTGTATGCTGGCCCTGCCACCCTGAAGACTGAAATCCTGAGAGCATTTGTCTTTCCAACGGTCTCCATTGCTATGGTGGCCGCCCTGGGGACTGACACTTGCTGGCATCTTGTAATCAGAAACCAAGTCTTTGTTTTGCAGGGACAGTGCTTGGATCCTTGACTGTTACTCTAGGCCTAGGTCTCCCTTCAGTGGAAGGGAAGGATGGTTGGGAGTGTGGTCTCCTCATTCTGAGCCCACAGGTCATTAGATCACATGTGCCCTAAGTGTCCTCTTTGCTCCTGGATAAGATGTAAAGGAAAATAGTAGAAGGCACATTGTCCTGCTGTCCAGAGCCCTGATGGGGAGGTGCTGGGGGTGGGAGGGGCAGATGGCATAAAGCTGCAATGCTTGAAGACCCTATAGGGTGAGGCACCAGACAGGCGGGACTCCAGACCAGAGTGGTTGTTGTTTTGTTATTTTCTTTTTACACCCTAGTCTGCTTCAAAAGAGTTTATTTGAGTTAAGAAGCCTATGGCCTAACAGAGTTGGAACGCTGGCAGAGAAATAGTAAGGACCAAACTGAGGGCCTGGGAAGGTCTGTTCAGGGGAAATCATTTAGGGGAGGGGATTCCAGATTCCAAGAAACAAGCCATGGAGGATGACATTCCAAGCAAAGTTGTGACAGTCAAGAAACCTGGGAAATGTGGAGGTATTAATGGGCATATCATCAATCAAAGATGGTGGGGCCCAGTGGAAAATGGGTATATAGTAACAGAGATATAACTGTCAAAGACGGGCAGTAACTATTCAATTCCAGGAGGATTTGCTGGAACACAGAGTTCCCAGTTTCTATCTGGGGTTCTTTTATTATTTCTTAAAAAATAACTTTGTTGAGATATAATTCACACATCATAACAATTCACCAATTTTAAAGTGTACAGTTCAGCATTTTAAAAGTATATTCACAGAGCTGTACAACCATCGCCACAATCAATTTTGGAACATTTTCATCACCTACCTGGAGTTGTTGACTCTACAGGGTAGATGAAGAAATTGGGGTCAGAGCAACCAAGATGACAAAAAGGTTATAAGATAGGAAGTGGGAGAGAGCGAGAAGAGAGAGGAGTCTTGAGTCTTGAGGACAGGAGGCTGCAAAAAGGTCTGGTGCTTAAATTGGGAACTACTAAAAGGAGATTCGACTTTTGTTTCCATAAAAGGCAAACAAAACACTGGGCTCACTTACAGCAAAAGGGATTTAGGTAAAACATGAGAGAGAAAAAACTTACTGGCAATGTTTGTAAATTCCTGGGTTATGCTGTCCTTGGAAATAAGACCAATTCACGGAGTGAGATTTGAATAATGAATAAGCCCTTCCAGTTTTGTGTTTGTAAAATAATAAGGATCCTGTCATGAGAGTGCCTGCCCTTTCTGTGAGATGGTGGTAGTCTTGCTGAATCCTTTTTGCTAGAGAGAAGCTTCTAAAGGGCCCATAACATGCCAAATGAATGACAGCCCTATGGATGGGTGAACAGTGGTACCAAGTAAATTTCCTGATCAGATCAGCCGCATGGCAGTAAATCAGAAAATGCGAGTGAGGCATCAGAAACCACAGCTACAGCTACAGACTCCTCTTCCTGATTGCTTCTTGGTTGCATTCATTCATCAAGGACTTTTTGAGCCCCTGCTGTAGGCCAGGTGTCAGGCCCTAAAGATAAAGCAGTGGTTCTGGACCAAAGATGATGTTGCCACTCAGGGAACGCTTGGCAATGTCTGCAGACATTTTTGTTATCTTGCAGGAAGAGGCCAGGGATGTTGCTGAATATCCTACAATGCACAGGACAGCCCTCACACCCCTCCCCAAACAGAATCAATCACCCAGCCTCAAATGTCAATAGTGCCAAGTTTGAGAAACCTTGAGATAAAGAAGTAAGACTCAGTTCCTGCTGTGAAAGAATTCAGCCCCTGTTCATTGTGGTGTTTCTAAATGTGATTTGAAATGGGTCCTAATAATTTCTGCATTGAAAAGAAAATATTCAAGTTCCTCATTTGAAGAGACCATAAACTGGGAAAAACCACGTTCCCAATACCATTCTGGACTGATTTCATGGAGCTATGATGTAATAAGGGTTTATTACATCCTTACTAATTGTCTGGTTTATCAAACTTTAGATTTAAAACATTCTTAAGCAGGGGGAGGACTGTTTCCTGGTGGCCTTTATCATGTTTATTAGCAGAGTGAGCCTACAGGGTTTTGTTTTGTTTTGTTTTGTCTTTTTGAGGCAGGGTCATCTTGCTCTGTCACTTAGGCTGGAGTGCAGTGGTGCCATCTCACTATAGTCTGGACTTCCCAGCTCAAGTGATCCTCTTAGCTCAGCTTCCCAAGTAGTTGGGACTACAGGTGCATACCACCATGCCTGGCTAACTTTTATATATATATATATATATAATTTTTTTTGTAGAAATGAGGTTTTGCAATGTTGCCCAGGCTGGTCTGGAACTCCTGGGCTCAAGTGATCCTCCTGTCTTGGCCTTCCAAAGTGCTGGGATTACAGGTCTGAGCAACTGTGCCCAGCTGGTGCCTACAATTTTATCTGAGTGAATATAGAGAATACATTTGGATGGAAAATAACCTACAAATGGAGTTAATAACAGTAAACCTCAACAGTTCATCGCCTTTGACTTGGACTTGTTTGTAATCTCAGCAGGGCATAACTAAAATCTCACTTTGCTTAGAAATCCCTTGGTCTAATAACAGCTGCAGGTGGATTAGTTGCAACATTTTGGAACCACTTCTTTTAAGCACTTATATATGCTACTTACTATAGTGTCAACCAATACGTTAATTAAATTAAATGATCAATTTGTTAAAATAGCACCCTAAGGACCTCAACTACACCCTATTTTGTCTTGCTGATGTGGGAGGCAAGTTATTTGACCTGGTGGTATTGAGCTGAGGAAAACTGCTTTTTTATTTAACGAGGAGTAAAATCTGCTAGAATGACCTCTTACGCTTTTTTCCCTGCTGTTAAAGTTTTCAGCTTAGCAGCTTTTGACTGTGGCTTTTAGAAGCTTGGCTTCCCCATCCTTCAGCTTAAAATCACCCCCTCACCATTGTGCCAAGTGCTCTGAGCATTCCAGCTAACTGGAATGATCTTGAAAATAATTGAAGAAAAATCCGTAATTCAGACTCTCTGCTAATTCATCCTGGCTTTTGCCCCTAAAGAGTCCAAATTCCTGTGGGTTCATTGGGCTTTAGACCCAATATTTAAGACTATGACAAAGTACAGATTTTTTGAGTTGTTGATGCTTAAAATCTAAAAGCAGAAAGCTCTTCTGAGCCTCAATTTCCTCACTTGTAAAATGAATCTAAATCCTTTCCTGTCCTGTTTTATTAATTATGCTCCTTATGAAGATAATGAATATATTGACATATTCTCTCAGTAATTGGCTTCTCCCTCTCTCCCTGTCTCTCTCCTTCCTTCCTTCCTTCCCTTCCTCCTTCCTTCCTTCTTTTTGTTTGGAGTTTTTACCATTGCAGCCATATTTTTTTCATGCTAAAAGTGTGAGAGTTTTGCCTTTCAATCTAAACAAATCTTTGACCTCACCTCAGACTATTCTACTCACTGTCAACAACTTCCTTGGTTAGGACAGTACCTGTTCCTTCTTTAAATCTTTCTCTTTTTTTCCCTCTTTAGATCTACTCGTTTTTGCTCTGCCAGGATGATCAGTACCCACAAACACAGATCTTCAGAACTTGCTCCAATTTCTTATAATTTCTGAACTGAAGCCAGCTGAAGCCATCTTGACAAGTCTGAGCAAATTTGAACATTCCTGGTGACTAATCCTATTTCCTGAAAGGCTGATCCTTAGGCTGGTTGGCCCAAAGCATTTTTGATAGGAGATGACAAATCAAGTCTTGAGGAAAAGCCTGCTGGAAATCCTGCATGGCCGAGACCTGAGAGTACGTGAACTGGACATAGTTGTGAGGGGTGGGAGATGAGAGTGACCACAGCTGGCTGAATCAAGCAGAAAAACAACAGGGCCTGAGAGTGTGCTGGTGGCCCTCTTTGTGAGCCCTGTGGGGATCACATGTCTCTGTCCAGGGACCGTGGTTCCGGGCTAATGGCTCTTTCTCAAAGGTTTGTGTGAAAGTCTGCATACTCCCGACTGGGGAAGGGGCATGGAATTGAACCCAGGGAATCCTAGACTCACTGGGGCCACAGCAATGGGTGTTTTCCCTTCTCTTAATTCCTGGCCTGCTTATAGCCAAGCAGACTGGATCCCAGTTTCCATCAAACGCCGGATGAGGGGCAGGCAGAGGGTGTTGCTGCCCCAGTAACACAACCCTGATCTCAACACAACACTGCATGTGCAGCCTTCACAGAGCTCAATGGGCAAGCCTCCCAATGCCACAGGCAGTCCCCATTACAATAGCCTCATCTTCAAAGGCCCCCAGTGTTGAATGAGAAGGACCATAAATGGGTTTGGCTGGGGTGGGTGGGGAGGCCTGTGGCAGGAATTTATCCCAGGGCTGGGAGTTGTCCCACATTGGCTCAATACCCAAGGTCAGCTGTGTAGCCAGCCTTTCTTACCCAACCAGAGCTGCCGTCTCAAGTTGGGTTGGCGGCCTTCCTGCACCAGCTGATGGGGCCTGTGTCTTTACAATACACTGGGAAGAGCTGCTGAGTCTCTGGCTTTGAAAGGACAAAATCTGCCATTTGTAGCAGCTGAAAGGATGGCGTCCGGCTGATGCCATAGACTGGGACTAGTCAGCCTGACGAGAAACAGCTATTTGGTCACATTTTGAAAAAGAAATTTTACCAACACAGGAAAAGAACAGGAAAAGGGCTTCCCAGATACAATAAAGAGAAATGTGTGGCTTGAGGTTTATAAGGTAATTACAGGTTACCACTGACTTCCTTTTCTCTTGTATGTCACTTGGCTTTAAGTACTTGCTTCTAAAGGGCAAATGGCGTTACTTTGTCCCCTGAAAGCCAGAGACTCAGTGGCTCTTCCCCGAGTATTGTAAAGACACGGGCCCCATCAACTGGTGCAGGAAGGCCACCCAGCACTGCAGTGACAGGAGGAAAGAACCGTAAGCATGAACGACAGCAGACGAATGGGAAACGCTGGTGCCCAGGCACCTTTGTGTTCCATTTGAAACCAGAAGACACGTGCTATGCTCAGGAAACACGGCCAGAAACCCACAGTGGGAATAAAAATGGAAAATAGACTGCACCATGTGGCAGCTGAAAGGATGGAGTATGGCTGATGCCATAGACTGGGACTAGTCAGCCTGATAAGAAACAGCTATTTGGTCACATTTTGAAAAAGAAATTTTACCAACACAGGAAAAGAGCAGGAGAAAGAAAATTCACTCTGGGTGTGTGATAGTGGGCCGGCTAAAGCTGTAACCCTGCACATGGGGGGACTGGTAATAAAAGAACAGTCTCACAACTGCTTTTCCTCCTGTTCATGCTCCCTGTGACAGCTGGATACATACTAATTGCAAGAAGTGAAAAAAATAAAAGAGCTTTAAGTTTAAAAGCAGGCATGCAATCACCAGTCTCTTGCCAGCAGTTTGAGACACAAGTGTGCTGTGCCACCTAGCAGGTCTATTTTAAACGCACATTCACAGTTCCTGCAGTTCCTCGTTTGCGTGGGTGGCCTTTGCTGTCAGGGAAGAGCTGCAGTCTCCTTGCAGGTGTGTCATTTCTGTCCATAAGAAATGGCTTAGCCGGGGCTTCTCAGCCTCGGCACAACTGACATCTCGGGTCAGATCATTCTTGTTGGGGGATGGGGGCTGTCCTGTGTGTTATAGAATGTCTAGCAACATCCCTGGCCTCTACCCACTAGATGCCAGTAGCAATCTCTATCCCCCCCCCCGCCCCCCCACCCCCACTGCGACAACCAAAAGTGTCTCCAGGCAATCCCAGAAATCCCCTGGGGGTTACAATCACCTCATTTGATAATCACTGGGCTTAACTAAAAAAGAATGACTTTGTCTTCTCTCCCTGGCTCCACCCTCAAAGATCTCTATCCAAGGCTGAGAAGAGCTATGAGCCATCTCTTGATCCACTGGCCTGCGCCAGTACTTCGGACTTGCAAGATTTTCAATCATTGAGAACAATGCTCTTACTGCCCTTGAAAAGAACGGCATTTCCATCTAAAGTCCTGGTAAGGGGGAAGAAAGCAGGTTACTTTTCCGTTGTGAGACATCTGTCTGTGTTAGACTATGGAAGATCCAGGCACAGAATTCTATACACCCAGAGCTGTGAACTGCAAGGAGCCTCGGGCACTTGAAACTCACCTCCCTGTCTCCTTTCTTTGCCATATATATATATATATATATATATATATATATATATATATATATTACAAACGAAATAAAAATCCCAAGGCCAAAATGGGAAATGATTTGCTCAAGATCATCCATATTTCCAGCCCTCCTTTTATTGGGGCTTAGAGCAATATTTTCCAATATACCTGAAAAGCTGCTGTCTCTAATCACGGATAACTTACAGCTTTTTACAAGCAAGAGTTTTGGCCAAATTTTGACAGTCTAGGAATACAAATTTTATAAATGATGGAATACTGCAACCAATTAGTGCAAACAAACATTTATTGTGAAATATTCATCCTACCCTTTATTAGGTATTACATCATCAAAGCACTTTGTGGCAATGAAAATAGCTTTTTTTAACCCCTCTAATTCACCCAATATTCCATTAAAGCTGCAAAAAATGTGCAATCTGCTTGAAAAATAGGTTGCTCTTATTTACTCATTTGTGAAAAGTCAAAAATTAAAAAAGAAAATGATACTAGCTTACAGGGCCTCTACAGCCAATTCACCTTTGCATTTCCCAACCACTCCCCAAAATAATTAACAAAGATAATTTGTTTTAAATGCCTTTTTATAAAACCAATGCACCTTTCCCCATATTATAATCATACAAATTTTAAAAAGCCGTTATTTACTTTCTTGGAAAAAAGGTGGCCAGCCGTTGTTTTTTGATTGGGAGCATGTGTATTTCCTGGGAGTTCATTTTCTTTAACTTTATGCTCCGGTTTTTGATGGATTTCCTAAGGGGCTCTGCATTTCCCATGGATTCTTCCCCTTGGCTGTTGATGTCATAGCCCTGAAGCACGGAGTCTTCTCTTTTGAAGGAGAAGTTTTTGGTGGACACCCCCGAGAGACCTTTGATCTTGCCACAGAATATGGTAGGCACAGCATCTTCAACTGAGACAATGACCTTGGCCGCCTGGGACTCGCCCACCATCTCAATGTTATTTTCAGCCTTGACCTCGCTGCTGGGGTGGTTGGGCTGGCTGAGCATCTTGGTGGCGGCATCGCTGCTGCTGATGTGACTATCTATCATGGCTGGGGCCTCATGGGGCGTGGCAGGGGCAAAAGACATTTCCATGCCACTGGGAAGTTTCTCCATCACTGCGTGACCTGAGCTGTCCACTGATGCACTACCGTCATACAGTATCTCGGGTGGAGGCTCGGATTTCCGGTGGGCAGCCACTGACAGGTCTAGGGCTGCCTCTTCCTGAACGACTGGGGGACTGACTTCCCCAGCCTTGAGCCAGGGCACTGACTTCATGGAGAGATCCAGGGCCTCGTTCTCACTTCCCATCTTGATGACTGTGTGGCGGCTGAGCTGGAAGTACTCCTTTGGCTGGAGGATGTCAAAGGGCTTCAGTTCATCTTTTTCCAGAGGGATCTGGGTGCCTTTAAAGGGGTGCAGGCCGAAGGAAGATGGTGGCTTGGGGAAACTGGAGGTGAACTTGGATTCAGAACTCTGAGGCACCGGGATTGGGATGGGAATGGGGACCGGCACAGGCAAGGGGACAATCACAGGATATGGCACCAAGAGGGTGGCTGGTGGGACCAAGGGGGACAAGGGGGAGTTAAAAGGCTGCGGGGGTACAGGGGCATAGCCAGGAGGAGGCTGACAGGGTGGGGGCCCAAGAGTGCCCTGGGAGGGAAACAAATTCTGGAGCACAGCTTCAAATGGCAAAGTGGGCTCCTGCGGCTGGCTGGGGATCCTCAGGTCCAGGAGCTGGGGTTGGGCCTCGGGGTCCTCCGCTCCCTGGAAGAGGTTGTTGTGGATGGTATTGGAGGAGCATGGGGCCTCCTGTGGCAGGACCAGAGGGGAGTTGAGGTGCTGAAAGACGTGCTGCTCCAGCACCACGGGCAGCTGCACGGGGCCCTGCGTGGTCATGACGTAGGTGGCATTGCCATTGGGATTGAGCTCTGGCGCAGAGCTTCCCTCCACCTGCATGTGAATGGGCATCACCACTGGGTTCTCCCCAAGGCACAGGGGTTGCAACACGGTGGCTGCCACCTTCAGAGCCATGCCACTCTGAGACTCTGCAGGGGGATTCAGAATGGATGGGGCCGGCACGGTCACCAGGGCCTTCTTTACCAGGTCAGTGGAGTTGATGTTCCAGGCCTCAGTGGTGATCAGCTGAGCCATGCCATTCTCCAGTCTGTTATTAGCCAAGGCGGGAGGGGAGTCGGTCATGTCCATGGGGAGGTTCTGGGACTGCAGGTCATCCATCACTCAGCTCTGATGCCACTTGTCCTGCAACACAGAACATACAATATGACTTTTCCTTAAAAGACTATTTATAATTGCCTTAAGAGCTCTCTCACATCTTTAGAAAGTTTCCACATCTTAGTTGAACAGGGAGCATAACCCATCTATGTATAGATTCAGGTTACAGATATCTCCTACTATATACGAACACATCCACATAATCATCTGTGCGGGGAGAACTACAATTTTTAAGATGATCAAGCTATACACACAAGTGCATTTACACAAGGGTCATTACAGTTGTCTCTGTCTCCCTCTGACCAATGACATTCCCATTTCTCCCAATAACAGGAAAATCCATTCCCCAGAGCAAGGTGAAGATGGGATGACTCACATAAATGGTCATTGGGTCCACTGTCACTTCCCCACTCAGCTTATCTATCTAACCTGTGGCCTCTCCTACTATCTGTCTGCCAAGAGGAAGGGGGCATTGATGGGCCTAGGTCTGGGGGGATGAAATACTTGTTGGAAACGAAAATCCTTGAAGGTCAGGCACACTTTCCCAATGTCCTTGGCACCTGCTGTAGACCTCTGGCCACCTCTCGAGAGGCCAAAGGCGCCTGGCGCGTATGCTTCCTGGAGGAAGCAGAGCTGCAGCTGCGATAGGGCTCTCCATGGAAACCCGTCCATATTTAGCCTCGTTACCATGGAGAAGGCAGGCACCATGTCTAACTCAGGGATCTGAGCAGCCTTGGAGTCTGGTTGGGCTCAATAATAATTCAATAATCTTCAGTTTCACTGGGCAGTCCTTGGGCAACTGAGATTCTGGACTTCACCTATCCCAACTGCCTTTAGTCCCGTGGTCAGCTCATCCTCCTCTCCTCACCCCCAAATTGCCAACACAACCTCCAAAACAAGAAAGAGAGGCAGCCCAGCACACCATGGGGTTAGAAATAAACAAACGAGGCTGGATCTGTTGGCTCATGCCTGTAATTTCCCAACACTTTAGGAGGCCGAGGTGGCAGATCATTTGAGATCAGGAGTTTGAGACCAGCCTGGTCAACATGGTGATACTCCATCTCTATTAGAAATATAAAAATTAGCCGGCCATGGTGGTGTGCGCCTATAGTCCCAGCTACTCTACTTGGGAGGCTGAGGCACGAGAATTGCTTGAACTCGAGAGGCAGAGGTTGCAGTGAGCCGAGATCATGTCACTACACTCCAGCCTGGGTGACAGAGCAAGATTCCATCTTAAAAAAGAAGAAAAAAAAAAGAAATAAACAAACAATGTCTCACAACAGTAAGACACTTTTAACAAAAGAACAACTCCATGGTATTTCCAGACAATCAGAATGTGTCAAATGCACAGAACAAGGAGTTTCTCTGAGGCAGGAGAGGCAGGGAGGGAAAGGATGCTGTGCAAACAACTTTAGCAGGATCCAGAGCCTCCCTCTGGAAGCCATGAGGAGACCCAGCATGCTGGCCAATAACTCCCTTGGGACAGAGTTGGGAGGTAGTCTGGCCCCAGGGAGGCTGAGAGGGCTTGCCTTAGCCGAAGGGTCTGGTTCTTTATGAGATGAGTGAATCCTGATTCATCTCAGAAGAAGCCATGCCTGTAATACGCATGGAGTGCGGTGGCGTGATCTTGGCTCACTGCAACCTCTGCCTCCTGAATTCAAGTGATTCTTCTGCCTCAGCCTTCTGAGTAGCTGGGACTACAGGTGCCTACCACCACACCCAGCTAATTTTTGTATTTTTAGGAGAGATGGGGTTTCACCATGTTGTCCGCGCTAATGTCGAACTCCTGACCTCAAGTGATCCGCCCACTCAGCCTCCCAAGTGCTGGGTATGAGCCACTGCGCCTGGCCCCAAATATGTCATTCATTCATGCATGCATGTATGCATTCATTCATTCATTCATTCACTCATCCTGAGTGAAACAGACAAGATTGTTGCTTTCATGGACATTATAGTCTAGTGGAGGCAACACATGTTTGATCAGAGATTTGCTAGCATGCAAAGGCATCAATGTTATGCCAGGAGAGGCATCCACATCAGCAGGACAAATACTTTTTGGCCTCTTGCATGCCCCACGAAGGCCCTGAGAACCTAAGGTTACATCCTTGTCCCTCACAGTGGCCAGAACCCTTGGGGAAGGGTAACAAAAGGCTGAAAGGAAGCTGCAGTAGGTCTGGTGAGGACAAGGGCAGCCACAGTCAGAGAAGGCACCTATAGCCACCCATCTGAGGAGGATTCTCATGGTGAGAGGCACTCAACAGAAGTCAAGACATGTTCTGTGCCACATTTAGTCTTCCTGTGCGGTTAGGATTATCCAGCTGTGAGACAGCTTTCTCATAACAGCTGCATCTGTCCATCCTTGCAGAAATGGCAGTCTCTCTCCCTCCCTGTATGCTTCTCTCAATCCCGTCCCAAGGGAGAGAAGGCTAACTTCTGGATGCCTCCTCCACTTCCTTGCACACACCTTCAGCTCAGGTGCCAGCTCTCATCATTTCCTGTGAAACCTCAGTCCCTTCTCTGCCTGGCCTTGGTCTAGGTCTGCTAACATTCCCAGAACAGTTCTGATTAGAAAGTGAAAAGAGGACTTTGCCAAGGCGGGCAGCCTCCCTCAGGCCCCTTTTCCTTCCACGGATGGCAAGAGCTACAGCTCATTGAGCATCCGCCATTTGCCAGGCCCTCTGTTGAGAACAACCCGGCCACAGGGGTCCTATAATTATGCCCATTTTGTTGGTGGAAAAACCAATTCCACAGGGAGATTAAATAAGTAGCCTAAAGGTACATACAGGCTGGGCTTCCCAGGCTTCCCTCCCACTGTGAGAGCTGCTAAGGCCACACCCCTCTATGCATTTTGTTTCCTGCCAAGAGCGGTCCCCACAACCTCTCCTTCAACATTGAGTGTATGCACCTGCAGAGGCATGCAAGAAAGGCATGGTACTTGAGCATCACATTTCTTCAAAGTGGAGGCCAGGTCCTTCCCAGTAGTCATTGAACCGCTGTTCTTTTTTTCCCCACAAGAGGTCTCGTCTGTCCCCTTCATCACCGGAGTTCCTCCTGTCCTTGGGGACTGCACCCCACAGTGGTTATGGTTCTGTTACTGGAGGGCTTGAGGGGCTTCCATCCTTTCAGCCTACTTCTGGTTACCCACCTGTCCCAGTCTGCCTTCCAGAGACAGATGTCACATGGGTAGGAGGGCACCTCAGCACCAATGAGCTACAGAGAGGCCCTTGGGTCCCCTGCTGTGGCTCAAGTCTCTGGGAACAGGGCTGAGGCCCAGTGGGATGGAGAACAGAGGACAGGCCAAGGTGTGGGTGGAGGGGAACAGTATGCAGGATCTCAGGGCAGAGGGGAAAAGCCCCTGGCCCAAACCTCACTTCCACCTCCTTCAATAGGCCAGCTCTGGACCTGCCTGACTACTCAGCCAAAGCAGGCCCGAGAGTACCTCCAGGCCTTTCCCTAGACAGCCGCTGGCCCTGAGACAGGCTTGCATGCCTCCACCTAGTTTCCACCAAGTATGGCACTGGCCCTGGGATACCCAGGCAAAGGAACATGAACTTGGCCTTCATCATGCACTCTCCCACCTCCCAGAAAGCCTCGTCCATCCCTCTCTCTACATCTCCTCCTCTTGCTGTTCAATCTGCCAGAAAGCACCCTCCTCTGACTCTGAGTCAGCAGCTGAGGGGGTCTGGGTGCACCCAGTGGGAGCATAGCGGGTATTGCTGCTGCAGGGGCTAGTACTGGAAGCCTCAGCGATGCCCTGAGAGTACAAAACCAGCTCATGAAAAAAGGGTTCAAAGGGCGAGTCTGTGTCCCTGAGGATGAACCAAGTAACCAGATAATGACTGGAGAGAAGGTGGAGGCCTGTCTCCCCACTCAGCCAAGCTGCTGATTAGCGGGGGCGGATGGTGGGCGGGGGAACCTCTTCAGATCAAGGAGCATCATAGGAGCAGGCTGATGCTCAAGCCCAGGGGCATGAATTTCTTCAGAGGTGACAGGGAACATTTTGTTTGGGTTTTGTAAAACATTTTCAAATGGGTTTAAATGAGGGCACCCATCTATTCTGCCTGCCCCCATTATCCTTGGGGGTGTGGGGGCGGAGGTCGGTAAACAGTGGCAGTGTGGCTAGGTGGGAAGCAGGCAACCTGGATCTGCAAGAGATCCAGGAGATTGCTGGAGACCCTGGAGATCTCACTGTCTTGGTCTGCAGCCAGTTGCTAGGGCCTCACCCTCATGTAGCCCATGTGCCCCCTGGATGGAGACAGTGGGGAAAAGATTCAGGGCCCAGGGCCCAGGGCAGACGAGGAAGTGGGGAGCAACTGTCTGGGAAAGTAGCTCTGCTTGCAGACTTGTGGGGTGTATTAATCTATTCTCATGCTCCTATAAAGACATATCTGAGACTAGGTAATTTATTATATTAAGAAAAGAGGTTTATTCTGGATATTAGCCCTTTGTCATACAGGTAGATTGCAAAATTTTTTTCCATTTTGTTGGTTGCCAGTTCACTCTAATGATAGTTTCTTTTGCTGTGCAGAAGCTCTTCAGTATAATTAGGTCTCATTTGTCTATTTTGGCTTTCGTTGCCATTGCTTTTGGTGTTTTAGTCATGAAGTCCTTGCCTGTGCCTGTGTCCTGAATGGTATTGCCTAGGTTTTCTTCTAGGGTTTTTATGGTGTTAGGTCTCATGTTTAAGTCTTTAATCCATCTGGAGTTAATTTTTGTATAAGGGGTAAGGAAGGGGTCCAGTTTCAGTTTACAGACAAATGGAATCTAAGTAAACTAAAGAGCTTCTGCACAGCAAAAGAAACTATCATCAGAATGAACAGGCAACCTACAGAATGGGAGAAAATTTTTGCAATCTATCTGACAAAGGGCTAATATCCAGAATCTACAAAGAGCTTAAATTTACAAGAAAAAAACCAAACCACTGCATCAAAAAGTGGGCAAAGGATATGAACAGACACTTTTCAAAAGAAGACATTTATGCGGCCAACACACATATGAAAAAATGCTCACCATCACTGGTCATTAGAGAAATGCAAATCAAAACCACATTGAGATACCATCTCACACCAGTTAGAATGGCGATCATTAAAAAATCAAGAGACAACAGATGCTGGAGAGAATGTGGAGAAGTAGGAATGCTTTTACACTGTTGGTGGGAGTATAAATTAGTTCAACCATTGTGGAAGACAGTGTGACAATTTCTCAAGGACATAGAAATAGAAACACCATTTGACCCAGCAATCCCATTACTGGGTATATACCCAATGGATTATAAATGATTCTATTATAAGGACACATGCACACGTATGTTCATTGCAGCACTGCTTACAATAGCAAAGACTTGGAACCAACCCAAATGCTCATCAATGATAGGCTGGACAAAGAAAATGTGGCACATATACACCATGGAATACTATGCAGCCATAAAAAAGGATGAGTTCACGTGCTTTGCAGGGACATGGATGAAGCTGGAAACCACCATTCTCAGCAAACTAACACAGGAACAGAAAACCAGACACCGCATGTTCTCACTCATACGTGGGTGTTGAATAATGAGAACACATGGACACAGGGAGGGGAACATCACACACAGGGGCCTGTCGGGGGTGGGAGGGGCTAGGGAAGGGATAACAGGGGGTGGGGATTGGGCAGGCATAACACTAGGAGAAATACGTAACGTAGATGACGAGGGGATGGATGTAGCAAACCGCCATGGCGTGTGTATACCTACGTAACAATACTGAATGATCAGCACTTGTACCCCAGAACTTAAAATATAATAAAAAAAGAGAAAGAAAGGAGGTTTAATTGGCTCACAGTTCTATGGGCCATACAATACAGGCTTCCGCTTCTGGGGATCAGGAAGCCTGCAATCATGGCAGAAGGCAAAGGGGAAGAAAGCACATCTTCACGTGGCCGGCAAGAGGTAGGGGGAGGTGCCACGCACTTTTAAACAAGCAGATTGCATGAGAACTCTGTCACAAGAACAGCAAGGGGGAAGTCTTTTGATCCAGTCACCTCCCACTAGGCCCCTCCCTCCAACTCTGGGGATTCCAATTTGACATGAGATCTGTGTGGCATACAGAGCCAAACCATACCATGAGGTCACAGAATCATTATCTGAACCCCTCATCGAATTATTGCAAAGATCTAATTATACCAGGGCCAGTCTCCCTAGGGTCTGTCCATTAGCCTGGAGCTCTCTCCTGCCTAGCCTTCACCTAGCCAACTCCTGCTCATCTGTCTGACTTAAGCGGTTCAGCCCTAAAGTTGCTTCTTCTGAGATCATCCCCCATCCTCATTGGGCTCCCAGAGAACCCCAACTTGACCTTGTCTAGTCCTGACTCTGCCCAGCCCCCATACTGGGATTTCTTATTTACTTGTTTCTCCAGGAGCAGGGGATGGTCTCCCACCTCATAGCTGGCACTGGTAGTGCTTAGGAAATATCTTCTGGATGAATTGCTGCACGAATGAACACCTAAGCCTTCCTGAGCCTGGTGTTCTCATCCTCACCCTCTCGTCGCAGGCACACCATTTATAGACTCATGGCACGTCAAGGTGGGCAGAGGCATTAAAGCTGACATCTCCTCCAGCCTCTTCCTGACCCTTTTTACTGACGAGTAAGCTGCAACTCAAAAAGGCTGACTAAAACTTACACAAGGCCACTTCTTACACAGGTCACCAGGCTCTTGTTTCGGGAAGAGCAGAGGGTCAGACCCGCAGGTGCCATGGTGGGAGAACATGGCAGCCACCCATCTTTACCAGCCACAGGAGACTCCGATGGGACAGTAGATATGAAAGCACTTTGTGGACAGTAAAGTTCCCAATAGGGGTGGTGTGTGAATGGACTCACCCTGTATTTCTCTGAAGCACCTAGAAAAACAAAATCAAATCGACTGCTTTCCTTATGAGAAGCTACATTCGTGAAGAAGCTGACTCAGACCTAACTCCTCGGTGATCAGTCAGTGACCTGCCCCACGTCTCTGCCCCCACACTGGGTGTCCACGCAGGTCGTGTCCGCCTCTCAAGCCTCCTCTTCCAGAGCTTTGCTCAAAGCACCTATTTCAGCCGACGGGCTTCTGTACACATTGACATTTTTCTAATGAGGACTCATTTATGGCTTAATTTAAAAAGAAAAAATACTTGACCTCTCAGATAGTTTAGACTATTCTCCAAGTCCTAAAATCCACCTATCTGTTGGTTGCCAGCATTTAACACTGTGAGAGTCACACGTACACACCCACCCTCTCACCCACACACACTCAGCCACTCACAAATAACTTAACACCCTCACCCCTAATGCCCTCAGCTATATCCTAAATGATCTTAGTCACAGCCACCTGAAGACCCTGCACCAACTCAAACTGAAAGAAGCTCAGAATGTGACTGTGACCCCACGCTGGCCCAGAATAGGCTTCCTGAAGGCGCCTGAGGCTGAGCCTGATTTCTGAGCCAGTAATTTGGACAAAAGCCCTGGGACATGCTGGTAGCCCCTCTCAGAGTCCCAGATCATCTTGTAGATAGAGCAAAGTTTGATTTTATTTTGTGAACTGGAAGCATTTTCAGTACAGAAACAATGGTAAAGATGGTCACGACGCTCCTGATCCACAGTGCCAAGCACCCCTGAGCAAATGCTCCAGGAGTGGATATCTGAGAACGGTGGAAAAGTGGGGAGGTGTTTGTCTCATAGCTACTCAAGCCAGTGGTCACTGTTGCTGGAGGGCTTTGTGAGGCCCCTGGGATTACTGGAGTGAGGTCACTGAGAAGGCACACTCAGTTTCAGGGGAGCCTTAGTGATCTGGGCTACACAGGACAGATCCCACCCCCAGGTCCGGGAAGCTCTGGTGTGGGCTTCCAAGTGTCTTCTTCAGGCCCTCCATCCCAATTCTGGTACGCTGGAGGAGCCAGATCCTGGGCCCTGCTCCTGGGGATGTTCCCTTCATCCCCAGCAAGCTGCAGGTATTACTTGCTCTTCTCTTCCACTGAAATAAGCCTCATCTAGTTTTTTTTTTTTTTTTTTTTTTTTTTTTTGGAGACGGAGTTTCGTTCTTGTTACCCAGGCTGGAGTGCAATGGCATGATCTCGGCTCACCGCAACCTCCGCCTCCTGGGTTCAGGCAATTCTCCTGGCTCAGCCTCTCAAGTAGCTGGGATTACAGGCACGCGCCACCATGCCCAGCTAATTTTTTGTATTTTTAGTAGAGACGGGGTTTCACCATGTTGACCAGGATGGTCTCGATCTCTTGACCTCGTGATCCACCTGCCTCGGCCTCCCAAAGTGCTGGGATTACAGGCGTGAGCCACCGCGCCCGGCCTAGATTTTTTTTCTATCAAGATAAGTTTCTTCCCCTACAACAATCACATCTTAAAACATATGCTGAGAATTCTCTCAAGATATGTGTTTTCCAACTATAAAATATCAACAGCTTTGGTTTTTATGGAGCATGGAGGCAGCTATCGATTATTTCTAGTCAAAGTTGGACTGTCTACCCAAGCTTGTCCAACTCGTGGTCCAGAAGGCTTTGAATGTGGCCCAACACAATTTGTAAACTTTCTTAAAACATTATGAGATTTTTTCTGCAAGTTTTCTAAGCTCATTCCCTATCATTATTTTATGTGTGGTCCAAGACAATTTTCTTCCAATGTGGCCCAGGGAAGCCAAAAGATTGAATACCTCTGGATGCCCTTGTTGCTCAAAATGGGGTTCTTGGAGCAGCAGCAGCAGCAGCACCCAGAATTTTGCTAGAAATGCACATCTCAGGCCACAGCCCAGACCCACTGAATCAGAATCTGCCTTCCAGAGCCCCAGGAGATTTGTATGTACATTAAATTCTGAGAAGCGCTAGTCTACCACTGGTTCTCAGATTTTGCTATTCATTGGAGTAATCTGGAACTTAAAAAAAAAAAACCCATGCCTAGGTTCCACCCCTAAGACTCTGATTTAATTATTCCGGGATGCAGCAGGTGATTCTAATGTACATTGAAGCCGTGGACCCTTAATCTAAAGGCCAGAGCACAGGACTGCTGGTGAGCTGACATTCTCAATGGCCCATCTTCCTTCTTACTTCCCAGAAAAGATTGAGGCTATCAACACACCAAACTCCCTCCTCTTCCGCCCAGCCCCTGCAGTGTCTCCCCATGTGCCCCCACCCCCAGGACGACATGAGATGGCTCTCCCTCTTGCAAGGCTGACTTCCCAGAGACCTCTGCTAAGAATCCTGCCCCGTTCCATCAGTGCTCCATTCTGAGTCTACGTTTTGCTTTCCATCCAGTACTTAAGCCAAACCTTCAATGACTAACCTAATTCTGCATAAAAATTATCAGTCACTCTCTATGAGCCAAGTTAAAAAAAGCATAATTTTCATCGTTTAATTCTACATGTATATGGTTTTACCATTCAGGACTTGAGATGCACTAAATATCTAAGAAGTAATTCCAACTGGGTAAAAACTGGTTTTTCTGTCCCCATAGGGTAGAATAATTGTCAATTACTTGCCCCAGTGATTAAATTTTCTAAGCTTTAAACATCAGCACAGGGCCTTTTTACCAAAGCTGTGAACATAATTACCACATGAATGTAGTCTCAAATTGGTTAAAATATGAAGAATACACAAAATAGTCACCTGCCTTATGGTCGATTGCCTTTTACATCCAGAGGTGTACACAGCCCTCTGATGGGAATATGAATGCCCAGAATAGCTTGAGACATGAGTTCCCTGATACGCTAATTCATTTATGAAAACAGTAGTGACCACAAACATTGCAACTGGGACTAAATTTTGTGAGGACCTACAGTGGCTACAGAGAAGATCTGTTAGGGAGGACAGAGTACAAATATTATCTCTGATCTGATATTTGTGAAAAATAGAAGTGGAGCCAAGCATTAGAAACTGGCCATAAACAGCAGGAAAGCCCAAGGTCTTCCCAGGGAGAGGAGGTAAGGTCATGCCCCGAGGTATCATAAAATTTATTTATGTTTGTTTTATCATCTCATCTTTTTTATTCCTGTATTTTATTTTATAGTGTATGTCATAAATATGGGAAGACATGTAAATCTAATTATATGTGTGTGTGCATGTGTGGGTGTGTGTATGTGTGTAAGGGGAGTGTTCAATTTTTTTTTTCTAATAGGAGTGCAGGAATGAAAACGTTGCAACTCAGCAGGAGAAACGAAGCTCTCAGGGCCCAGGGAGACTTCCAGGATGCCCCTGTCTGAACAAGTCTTACTGTCGCTGGCCCAACCCACCCCTTCTGGGGTTTTTTATGTTTTCTTGGGGGAGAGTCTCACTCTGTCTTCTAGGCTGGAGTACAGTGGGCAATCATTACTTACTGCACCCTCAACCTCCCAGGCCCAAGCAACCCTCCTGCCTCAGCCTTCTGAGTAGCTTGGACTATAGGTGTTTGCCACAGTTGATTTTTACTTTTATTTTTGTTGAAACTTGGGTCTTACTATGGTACCCAGGCTAGTCTTGAACTCCTGGCCTCAAGTAATCCTCCCACCTCGTCTTCTCAAAGTGTTGGGATTACAGACATAAGCCACTGTGCCTGGTCCCAATCCTCTTGTTTTGAAGAGCAGGAACCTGAGGCTCAGAGGTCAAGTGACTTGGTCAAGTTCACACAGCATAGACTACACTTATTCCCAGGCCTGTGCTCCTTCCTTAAAGGCACATTACCCCACCTGTTGCCTCTGTTACATTTCAAAGGATATTGAAGAGCACTTGAGTCGAACACACTAGCTATAGAGTCAGCACAGTCAGTCACCCAGGATTAGAACATCTCTATTGGAACCAGCATCTAACACCAAAGTATGTGGGATGGTTTGATTCAATCAAAAGTCAAAAAGTTTGATAAGTGAGGAGCTTGCTAAAAAAAGAAGAACACCCCGCCCCTTGACTCAGTGATACCTAATAAATAAGTCATTGAAATGAAGAGATTCAGGACACACATGAATTTTTCATGACTGTTGGAATGTTGTTTTATACACCTGGGACTCAGTTTCCTCTTTTGTAACATGGGGGACTGCCCTATTCTCACTCATTCCTCCTTGGAGCCAGTGGTGCCTGTGGGGAGGAGTCAAACCTAGCTTCCCAGGAGCTGCTGAGGAGGAACTGCTGTGGGCCCCAAAGGATGGGCAGGTGGGAGTGCCAAGGAGGAACTGGAAGGAGGATGCCACCAACTCCCAGGTCTGGTTCTCCAAGCCTCTACTACCTTTAGCCTGCCCACAAAGGACCTATGATGGGTTTGGGGACCCATACGGGCCTGACTGCAAGACAGGAGTACGGAATGAGATTCGTGTCCATTCATTTTTATTCATTCTTTCAAAAATGATGTGGGCACCTACTGTGCGCCAGGCATGCATCTATTCCTCTGACCTGATGCCACTTTCTTTGTAGGCAGGTTGCTGTCTCTCTTGGCTCCATTCCCAAGGTATTAACCAAATTCACATTCTCCCAGGATTATCTGCTTTTAACAGGGCTCCTTCAAGGCTCACATTTCTTGCAGAGGAAGGAGTAAGTCTCTAAGGGAAGAATGCCAGTCCCTAGACAGCCGGAGGGGTGATGTTCATGGAAGGATCTCTCTAACGAAAGAACAAATGTTTATTTCTAGAGATGGCTGCTCCTGATACTAACAGGAATGAACTGACTTCCTCAGGTCTTGGTGAACCTCAGCATCACAGAAGAAAATCATAAAGAGCTGCTGGTGGTGGCAGAGGACACTCACCTGGACAGTGGACTGCGAGAGACAGCAAGTGCCCATCCCTGCACTGGGCCAACGCCCTACAGTCCGGTTGGACACCCAGAACCCCCAGCACCCTGAGGTGCTGTTGCTGGAGCGGCCATCTCATGCAGGAGCTCAGGTCACATTTAAGGTCTCGGGCCAGGGCCCATCATCTTAAAGAGCTATGGTTTTTAGACATTTTTCTGGCAACAAAGAAACCTCTTAAATTTGGAACAAAGAGGAGGAAAAAACCTGCTTCTGGAAGAGAAAATACTTCTAATTAGATTGAGATACAAAGGTTAAATTTTTGTTCTGGGAAAAAGACTGTTTATAGTCCTGTGTCATTAGCAGGACATTTTCCAGAGACCAGTGTGCAAGAAATAGACCCTCTGAGGGGTCACTGGAAGGAAGGGGTGCAGATTTCTGAAGTACAAAGAACTGGAGTTCAGATTTTCCCCTTCGCCTAATGCATGTGAATCCCTTGCACCCTTTGGCATGGAGCATCACCCTGGGCACTGGGCCCCCTATGAGAGTGGTTAGGAGTACAAGCTTTGAACTTAGATAGGCCTAGGTTCAAACTTCAGCTCTGCCTAATTTTGCTAGCTGTGTGACCTGGGGCAAGTAAGTTCTAAGCCTCGGTTTTCCTCTGTGTAAAATGAGGATTAAAATTTTTTTAAAAACCTGTCACATGGGGTGGTTGTAATGATTACAGGAGATAAGCTATGTAAAGTACTTGGCACAGTGCCTGACACATGGCAAGTGCTCAGTAAATCATGTCTATTATCACTGTCGCCATCATCATTGGTATCGTCGTCACTGGCATCATTGTTGTCGCCACTGTCAATATCGTCTTCATCTTCACCATCATTCTCATTGTCAGTGCTATCATCATCATCACGTCATTGGCATCATTGGCATCATTGGCATCATCAGACCCTCCGACCATATTTCCTGTGAGCATCTTGAGTAGTATCACCCATGCTCCCTTTGCATCTGAATGGAATTATACATTCTCAACCCTGTCTGTTCAAAGATTCATTTAAAAATCAGCTGCTAGGAACTTGAAAAGGCACTTACCACAGGATTAGTGTTACACCTGATGGCAAGGTTTCTAGGCCAGCCCACAAATCCCACCTAACCCCAACATAGCTGAAATAAGCATTTGAAGTGAAAATAGAAAACAATGCTCTCTCAATGTTAGAAATTAAATGACGGTGGGAAGACAAATAAATACAGAAATCTGTTTCTTATTCAGACTGAAAGGCCGGGGGAGAAAAAAAAGTGGCCAGACCCTTTTGTATCTTGAATATGGACTCGAGCACTTCTAATGGTTCTGAAATTACTACTGATTGACCACACATAATTTCACTTCATATCCTTCAGTTTTCCTTCTCCTTGACACAAGAGCTTAAGTAGCTCTCCTCTCCTACTTTTCAGTGATAATGAAGGTCATTTTCTCACTCATAAAAACATGGGAGGAGTGGAAGAGGAGAGGACAAGGGTGAGGATAAAAGGGAGAGAGAAAGCAAAGAGCCTTTTTGAGGTAACTAAGCAAGAGTTGAAGGAGAGAAGCCTCAGAAGTTTCTGTAGGTCCAAAGGAGAAGTTGGTTAGCTATAACAGAATGGGAAAGAACACAGAGAAACTGAGGAAAGCTCTGAGGAAAACACTGCATGAGAGTTACTCAGCCGGCCACGAGAGGACGCTGTCATCTGTAATAGCTTGGCTGCAGTACAGCAGGGTGGAGGGAGAGACAGGACTGGAACTTCTTAGCACAGCGAGGACATGGCAAAAATAAAATACAGCATCGTTCACAAGTTTGAATACTGCAAGTACTTAGGGAAGGTGCTCCAAATTTGGGCAGAACTCCTATGCCTTTAAAATCAAGCACATTCCCTTGTGACTTGGCTGAGTTATCAGTCCTAGGAAAAAAATCTAAATGTACCATCTTTCTGTGTCTAATATTTATTTTTGACTAACCCCCAGCTCCCCCAACCCTTCCTTGGGCAGTCAGAATTAGGTTTCTCCCATCAAAATTGAGTTTTCCAGAAAGAAGCTGATAAACTCATTCTCAATGAGGTGCATGACTGATAAGGCTGAAGTATTATGTTCTTTTATTGGTATAATAAAGATAATCCAGCCAGTAATAAAGCTATGGACAAAGAAATGAAACTCTAATTGAGGCATTTCAGATACTGGTCATGGGGAGGAATCTTCCTAGCTGTCTTGAAATCTCTCCATAGAGACAATAGCCTACAACTATTACTAAGTTTGCTGGGCCCATTGGAAGGCACCTGAGGTCAAATAAAGGGGGCAGGGGCATGACCTTGATCCTTAAGCACTCAGAACTAAGGGAGGACATGACTGTGAGTCAATTATTCATCCCTTTATAGACACAATCAGCAAACACTTACTGCTCACCCAACTCGAACCTCCTGAGTATGTGCTTCCCTGGTGCAGAGATTCTAGCAGCATCCAAAGTTGCCCAGGGGCCTGTTACTGAACTGGCAACCTCCTGAAATGCCGGCTTCTGTCTTACCAGGTTTCCATGCAGAAGTTAGGGTTCTCGAAGGACTGCACCCCCATGCACAACATGCTACTGTAGCGCTACAGCCACAATGGCAACTTAATGACCATCACCAATCACGGTCATTGAACCATCACCAACGATGCTGATGAACGTGGTGAGGGGAGTGAGGAGAGGAGGC
Organism: Aotus nancymaae; assembly: GCF_030222135.1. Classification (NCBI taxonomy): domain Eukaryota; kingdom Metazoa; phylum Chordata; class Mammalia; order Primates; family Aotidae; genus Aotus; species Aotus nancymaae. The sequence goes on from NW_026988472.1 coordinate 40,692,757, forward strand.
TGCTGGGGTTTGGACTAGTTGTCTTAGCTTGCATTCCCCCCACAAACAGACCCTAAGGCAAGGATTGACTGAAAGTAATTTATGTGGGAGAAGATCCCAGACAACACCAGTAGAGGAGTGAAACGGTGAGATGGGAAAGCAAGGAAGCCGATTTGTCAAGCAAGTCACCACTGTGGGCAACCGAAGCTCAGTTCCACTGGGGAGACCTCAGAGTCATCTCAACTGAGAGGCTAGGAAGTTGGGGTGTTTACTCACCCACCCCCATCCATCACTGGCCAAGAGCTGCTCCTGGAGGATGTATTCATTCCTTGGTACTGCCAGCTAGCCCAGCATGCAGATCTAGTGTGCTCCTGAGACAAGACCCAAAAACCCAGAAATCACACCTTTAGGGAAAGTCATGGGTGTTTGCAGTAAGCAGCATTTGGTGTATAAGAGGCCAGTCTGAGCAGCAAATGGCAGGGCACCAACAAGTGTCTGCTACGCCAGCCATGGCCTGGAGAGTCTCAAGGCTTACGTGAATATCTAAATGTCACTAATTTAGGCCACCATGACCAAATGTTTCCCCAGTTGGTGACACCTTCTGTAACACCTGTGAAGAAGACACTCCTTTATAACAATGTTCATACCACAGAGGAATCAGCTGGAAAGGGGTGTGACTCAAGATCTTATAAAGAACAAGACACACAAAGGGGCCAAAGATGACTATCTTTCCAAAAGCAAACTATTCAAGAGATGGTCAGCATAGCTAATGTGTTCCTTTGCTAAACTATAACTGGGGCCCTCCAGAAAGTTCTTTGAATCATATTTGTGCTGGCTGGAATGCAAGATGTTCCTGGGATGAGTCACAGAGGGAGTTTCTTTTCTGGTGATCTTGTGTTCCAACTCGGGGACCAAAAATCAATAAATAAACACTACTTCACTTCATCAGCTGCATGCTGCCTAATAATAATAATAATAATAACAACCGCGACCTGAGAAGTACACAGCAATGCAGGAAAGAGAGGGTGGAGAGTACTCATCTTTTAGACAGGGAGGCTTCTTTCTGGGATTCTGTTTTGTCAAAAGCACCCTTCTGCCCAGAGGCATAAGAGCGGAACAACACCCTCTGCAAAATCTTAGGGTTGGTGAGGCTTTTGAAGTCCCCAAAAATTCACTGTATGTATCCTAAAGCAAGCATCATGGTTGGAGCTAATATAGCATAGAGAATACAAAGTTGGGGTGGGGAAGGAAAAAGATCGGCTGCATAACATCTGGCTAGTTACCAATAAAGATTATAGCTATTATTTCCTATTTTATTTAGGGGAAGAGTTCTAGAATGCACGTGTTTGCATGCACACACACACACACACACACACACACAGTGACCAAGCATGATTAAAGCCACCTGTTGTCCCTCTAATAGTCAAGAGGGATACTCAAATCAGGATTCTCCTTCCTCATCTGCTCCACCTCAGTCAGGTATTTTCCCTCTGAATTCCAGTCATCAAATCTTTATTGTTGCAAGTGACCTGTGAACTGGACCTTGCCACATGAGTAGGATTTTGGCGCAGGAGACGGTGGAATGGAGGAGGTTTTTCCCAAAGTGCAGGGCAGAAACAAAGGTAGAAGAGGACAGGTGTGTTTGGGACAGGCTAGTAGGTTGGGTGGCTGAAGCTCAGGGCTGGTGAGGGCTTAGGGGAGAGTCAAGAGTGCTTCAAACATTAGAGGGGTATCTATTAGGTTGGTGCAAAAGTAATTGCAGTTTTTGCCATTCCTTTCAATGGTAAAAGCCGCAATTACTTTTCCATCAACCTAGTAGCTCTTCTAAAGGGTGTTCAGAATCACCCCTCATCGACTAACCTTGTGCCCTAAAGGACTGCCAACTCAACCAACACAGTCTTGATGTTTTCCCAGGCCCTGACGAGCAGGAAGCCATCAATTCACTAGTGAGACCATTAGGTTGGGAGGAAAAGATAAAATGGTTTAATTTGCAGGGCTTTGCTAGCTGCTGCTTCTGCTTCTTCTGCTTCTTCCTCTCTCTCTCTCTTTCTCCTCCCCCAATTACTCCCTCTCTCACACACACACTGACAAGTTGATAAAAATAAAGCATTTACTAAGCATTTACCATGTACCCCACTAGATATTTCCCATTTATTTTCTCCTCTCAGTTTCTCAGCATCCCCAGCAGACTGGTACCACCTTGGTGTGACTGGGTTTATTGGATTGTTGCTTCCCACCCCACTAACTCCCCACCCCCAGGAACTGAGCTGTGAATCTCCAGGGATTGGTTGTTTTGACGGGAGGGAGGGTCAGAGCTTTCCAGAACATGCACAACATTCACTGCAGGGAAGGCACTTCTGGGGGAGGTAGGGGAGAGAGAGGAAAGGTTCCTGGTAGTGTGCAGGGAGCAGGTGAGAGTAGAGAAAGGCAGGAAGGAAGAAGTGGAGATTTCTTCGGTCTCTGACCAGAACCTAGGATTTCTTAGCCTGCATCTGCACCTCAGGCAGGTCTGCCTAGCTTTGCTGTCTTGGCCCCAGCCCTGCTTGGGCTCCCCTCTCCACCATTACCACTGCAGCTAGCAACTATTGGCCCATGAAGGACACAGCCTGAAATAGGTACTCCCTTTTGTTTTTGGAACTCAACTCTCACTTCCCATGCCTCTGGCCCAGCTTGCATCCCAGGCAGGGGTTCATTCATGTGCTTCCCAGAAATATGTCATCTGTGCCTGACTGGCCAGCTGTTCACAAAACCCACCTCCTCTTCTTCCGGGACTACATTTCCCAGCCTCCATTTCAGTTGGGTGTGGCCATGTGCTTGAGTTCTAGCCAAGGGCACCACTTCCAGGCCTGGCTCCTACAAAGCTTCCTTCCATACGTGATGCTCCAACCCTTTTACCCTTCCCCCCAGCTTGATGCAAAAGGACCATTTAGAAGTACCCTGTTGAAGATGGTGGAGCCACAAGATGGAAGGGCCTGCATGCCTGAATCATGGCTTGGAGGGGAAGGGCCACTTGCCCTCAGGAAAATCCTTTTGGGGCTTTAAGTGAGTGATAAATCCACTTCTATTGTGTTTGAGCCATGGTACTGTTCACTGTGTTAGTAAGCAAAGCTAGCATTACCTTAAGTAACACAGAGCTTCCTGGGACCCACCCTGTGCACAGTGCTGGGAGCAGGCAGGCTTATTGCTTCTACCAAGCTCAGAGCACCCCAGAACCCACTGGCTTTCAAACCAGTGGTTTTCAAACCAGAACCTTAGAAGCAGCCCAAGTACCCATAGCCCAAGTCTGAGCTTCCAATTTACTGCTTTTCTGCAGTAAATTCACTGAGCACCCTTGGCTGCTCTTTCTGACTTGAATCAGTGTATTTACATGGGGTCAGGACCATTCTTTGCTCTGTAACTGCATAAATATCCACTGAAAGAGTCTGTTTCATTGGCATTCACAGAGCTGGCAGGGACGAGAGAGCTGACTCCAGGGAGCAGGCAAAGGCTTTCAGTAGCTTCACTCCCTGGAGCCCCACAGCTGCTCAGGTGGCCCTCACCCATGTGAGAAGGTGGAGCTATGGGAGGGAGAAGCAGCAGGTCCCTGGCACAACACAGGCAAACATACCTGGGAAGTTGGCACCCCTGGCTTCTCGCCAGAGGAATCTTCTAGGACTGCAACACTCCCTTCTCTCCTCGTACCCTTTGATGGTTTGCTGGTTTGCAGAGCAGGAAGGCCTGGATTTCTACCTTTCTCCACACTAGATTCTCTATAGGAAAGTTCCCTGTAGACAGTCCCTTAGGGGAGTTAGCATCTATTGCTCAAGGATCTAGGGCCAGCTTTCTCCCTTGGTGCCTTATGTAATTGATTTTCAAGGCAAAGACTGCCCATTCAAAAGCACCCTCCTCCTCCACTGACTGCTGATGTTCCACCCCTGGCAAGCTCTCGCCTGTGTCCAACATTATTGCCTTCTTATTGGGTTCTTCTCCAAAAACACTGGTTCTAAAAACACTGGGTCCTTGCCATATTGGAGGGACAAAACTGACACAGTGGGGTGTCTTGTGTGCAAAGGGCCCATCCAAGTACCTTCTGTAACTTCACAACCACCTGAGGAAGTAGGCAGAGATTGTCCCCATTTTATAGATCAGGAACCGCAGACTTGCCTCAAGCCCTGCAATAAATGTCAGAGCTGACTTTAACCCAGCCCCCAACCCCCTAAACGAAGGTTGATTAAATTCTCCCTAGGCCTAAGCTCTCTGGCTCCAGAAATACATGATTCAGGGCTATGATGTGTGTAACTTACCTTAAAATATACCAGCACCTACAGTGGGACATTTCCTGTCTGACTTAGGTGAAGCCCTAACCCAGTTAGCCACCATTCTACTAACAAGTGCACACTCCAGGGAGGGGAAGCTCAAGTTCTAATCTGGAAGCTCCCATCCTGAGGCTGCTACCAGAGTTCCAGTTACCTCTTCATGTACATCAATACTCAAAGCTTGGTTAAAGAGCAACAGGAATGCTAGAAGTGTGTGTGTGTGTGTGTGTGTGTGTGTGTGTGTGTGTGTAATGGTGAAATTGATGACTTGCTCTTTAGCATGATGGCTATTTTTAAAAAGGTAAAATTCATGATACTCAAATTCAATATATATGGATTGACTGAAAGATTTTAGAGGCAGGCTCCACCCTTGTGTGGACAGGGTTGGAGAATCCAGGAAAGCCCACAGCTGGCACTCCCAGGGATGGTTCCCGATGGTTCTGATGCTTGCAACCTAGCAGGTTCCATGCCTGGCAACTGGGTTTTGGAGGATTTCCAGTTGCCTATGCCAGCTAGAAGGTAACAAATTTCTGCCTCAGAAACATTGTCATATCTGCTATGAATGGTCGGAGAAGCTGAGAGGACAAGTGGCTGGGACTCCCTGAATGGGCTCACGAGCTGTTCTGTGCCTGCCGGCTGCTTACATGTTAGACATCAGTGTCTATGTGGTGTGCCACACCATTTGCCCTGAGACTTGTCCTGTGGCTGTCACAGTGTGATTCAGAGTGTTCCCTGGGCAAGGACCCTCCTCTTCTCCACTCTGACTCTCTTGCAGGCCTCCTTCTCCTTCCCTACTTCCCTGCTCTAGGGCTTTGGCCTTGGGCTTGCCCTGAGGCAGCCTACAGACAGCCCTCAGGGCTGGAAAGAGTCTGCTTTAGGGACAGGGATGATTAGTAGAAACTTCCTGTCCATAAACATTTAACACCTGGTTTCCCTCCCATGGGACCTTTTCAGTGTCTGAGCTGGCATTGACTGACATACTGCAAAATTCTTTAAAATGTCCTAAAAAAAAAACCTAAGCAACCATATCTCATCCATTACAATAGCTAAAATTTTAAAAGACTAGAAACACCAAAAGTTGCTGAGGCTATGGTGCAAGTGAAATAATTGTCCACCACTGGTCAATGGCACCACCACTTTGGAGAACTGTCTCCCACCTTCTAGAAAAGCTCAGTAACCACCTGCCCTGTTGTCAGTCATTCCACTCCTGGGTATTCTCCCAAAAGAAATGAAAACCTATATTCATAAAAGACTTGTACTCAGATGTTCGTAGCAGTCCTATTCATGAGAACCACAAACTTGAAATAACCCAAATGTTCGTCAACACGTCAATGCCACACCCAAACTGTGGAATACCACTCAGCAATGAAAGGCAATGCACTGCTGCTACAGATAATGGCACAACTGCTTCTGAAAACCATTGTGTGGAGCGAAGGAAGCCAGATACAAAAGTGCACATACTATAAGATTTCATTGACACAAAATCGAAAAACAGGCAAAAATACTTACAATGCTAGAAACCAGAAAGTGGTTGCTCCAGGGAGGGAGGAGAGGGAATGAATTGGAAAGGCGCCTGAAGGGCCTTTTTGGGGTGACAGGACTGTTTTATAGCCTCCTTTAGGTGGTTACAAAGGTGCATACAATTGTCAAAAGTATCCATCTGACCATTTCTGAATTTAGGTTAATTATCCCTTGATTCAAGAAAAGAGACATTACAAATATTATTGAATAACCACAGAAAGGAGAAAAACCCTCAGTGGTTCTGCATGTGTGCATTGTGGGTTTTCACCACTCCTGAGCCCAGTGTGGAGAAGGGAGCTGCAGTGAAGACTGTTGGTTAGCCAAGGGGCAAGGATACTTCCCTGGGCACCTGCCAGGAGGCCCCTTACAAAAGAGGCAGCAACGTCAGCCCCCAAACACAAACACTCAATGAAATAAAGCAACAGGGGCCCCGAGGAAGCTGGCCTGAGAGTGTGGGATAGATAGCAGGCTTTGAGCCAAAACCACTTTCCAAGAAATGCCAATGTTTTTGTATTTGGGAATGGAGAGGGAGTATTAAGGCGAGCAAGAGCCAAAACGTGTTGGTCTTTTGACAACAATTGTGCTCAACTAGGGGGCCCTGTGGGAGAGACTTCAAAGTGCTGCTACTGAGACCTCCTCTGTGGGTCTCTGAGATGCAGCACCCATAAAAGTGACGACTGGAGTGGAAAGTCAGAAGTTCCTTAAAGGTAAAGGCCTCCTATTTTGCATGCTGGAGAGGAATATTCTATTTCCCTAGTAAGAAGCCGGCCAAAGTCACACCCATTAACCTTCAAATAGCCAGCGGAAGCTTGTGATCTATGGCACAGGCATGATCTTGTGAGTCAGGCCTGCACACATATCCTGGTTCTGACCTCTTGAGAACTGTGTGGCCTTGGGAAAGTGACTCGGCCTCTCTGAGCTGCAGTTTCCTTGCCTGCAAAATGGGGAAAACACCTACTACTGGCAAAGTAGAAACATCCTGAGGCCTAGTGAATGCTGAACACAGAATCGTGTTTTGGCTCCAAGGGTCTTTCCAGATTGTCTATGCCAACCTCTCAGCTGGAGAAGCAATCCTCTACAGCCAAATCAGCACTCTTTTGTTAAAAAAAAAAATTAGAGACATTTAGAGACAGGGTCTCACTCTGTCACCTAGGCTGGAGTGCAGTGGCGCAATCATAGCTCACTGCAGCCTCCAACTCCTGGGCTCAAGCAATCCTCCCACCTCAGCCTCCCTAGGACTATAGGCATGAGTCACTGTACCCAGCCTCAAATTAGCATTCTTTTTTTTTTTTTTTTTGAATTTTTGGACCTAAAGTGTACAGAATTTGCATAATCATTATCCTTGGATCGTGGCAATGTTGCATGCATGGTCCACTTTTTTGGTTTTATTCTAAAAATAGTTTCTTTTTAATATTGTCCAATTTAAAGTAGTAAAATAAATATGTGAACCACCCCCCAACTCAACAACATGTGGGTCTGTCACTGGACTTTCCAGTCTATTTCATCAGGCTCTTTGTCCACCCCTGCGCCAGCACCATGTTGTCTTCTTATACTTTCTGATGGTGCTAGGCACTAAGGAGAAAGCCAATCAGAGTCAATGGATTGAGAGTGACAGGGAGCAGGGTGTGGGGAAGGGCCTGCTTTGAAGAGGGTGATCAGGGAAGGCCTCTTGTTGAGCAAAGATTCAAGAGAGAAAAAGGAGACACCATGGCATCATGGCATTCCAGCACTCTAAGGAGACGTGTGTGTGTGTGCGTGTGTGTGTGAAAGAGAGAGAGAGAGAAAGACAGAGACAGAGACAGAGACAGAGGTGGGGGAAGGGGAGAAGGAGGAGAGGAGCAAACAAATTTCAGAGTGGTAGGAAAGAAAGGCAGGGGCTTGATGACATATGGCTTTCTAATTTCCATTTTTACAAAGACCATCTAGTACAGCTCATTTTACAGCTGGGGAAACAAAGGTTCAGGAAAGGTGACTTGGCCTAAGCCACACATCTAGGTAGGGGCAGGGTTATGCTTACAATTCAAGGCTCTGTGCATCTTTGTGTTGGCCCTCTGGGCCCTCAAGTGATTTGCATTCCACAAAATGCCTCCAAGCAGCTTTCAGGTAATGAGGTTACAAACAGTATATTGAAATAGTGTTCTTCCAAGCAGAGGTTCTTTACCATGCAAAAGATTATTTGAAGACTAATTAGGATTCTGAAATTCTTTAATGGCTAATTCCTTAGTGCCATGTCAAAATCCATGTGAATATTTCCAAGTTATTTTCTTTTCACAGGCAATATTAATTCTCAAGAGAAAAATCAAAGATATGCTAGTGACATTTTTAGAAATTTGACTTGGGTGTTATGAATATATAAGCACAAGCAAGAGTTTGTTTTAATAACTGAGAAATATACAAGTAGTCGATTAATAATTTTACATTTATTTTAATACCATCCCTTCAGTTCAATAGATGACAAGAATTCTTATTCCTAATATCGTGAATGCAAATATTAACATCAGGGGTTTAAAGGTTCACCTACCCCCTCTCTTTTGAAACTCTGAGCTGGGTACAAGATAAAAACAGGAGATAGACCCGTGACTAAAGATATTTGAGTAAGTCTGACCTGCATTCCCTATTAAACCTTCAGGGTAAATGGATTTCTCAAATCTGTTTTCTTCTTTGGGCAGCTAATCCCTTCCTTCCAGGAGGAGATTTCAGCCCCTCCACTCTCTGCCTCGTCTATGGCAACAGTCCCACGTGCTGTTTCCATCTTGCTTCCCCACACTGGGCTCTGATACAACTGCAGAAATTAGGACTCAAGAGATCACAATTACTGACTTCCGAGAGCCTCTGATTTCTCCCAGAATAAGCAGCTGAGAAGTTCTAGGTATTTTCAAAGACAGACAAATTCAGGCTGTTTTTGAATCATGCCCAGACTTTTCTCGGTCTCTCCTTTTTCTTATGAGGACGATTCTAAAAGTAAGCAAATGTGAGAGCACTGACTGTAGAGGGGCCTGCCTGCCTTTGGCACAGGAAAGAACCATTTGCTTTTAGTTACTTAAGCTGTGTCTCCACGAGATCAAGACAACTTGGTCCAGTGGACACAATGACAGTGACTCAAGCTTTTGAGTAATTCTCTTCCTGGGCTCTCTGTCCTAAGCCACTCTGCCACTGTGAGAGCATAGGGATGCTGATAGTTCTCATAGGTGTACACTCACTCATCCCCTGAAGTTCTGCTTTGAGAAAGAAAATACGATACAAAGGCATAATAAAACCAAGAGAACGAGAGAGATCCAAGATGGCTGATGACTAGCAGCTCGGGCACGTACCTCCCAGTGAAAGCGCAAAGAACGAGAGGACGCCACACTTTCAGACAAATATTAGTTGCTCACGGACCAGGAGATTCCCAGTGGAGGAGCTCCACGGGTCGCCAGGGCGACTCTTGTGGCCGGCGTGGCGGTTTTGCTGGTGCCTTAGCACGCCAGTTCTTGGTGCGGAGTCCGGAGATTCCCGGGCAGAAAAGCACCATCAATCTTAACACTGCTGTTTTGGCCGGCGCAGTGGATTGCTCAGATTTCGGCGCAGGGAATCAACAAGTTGGACGTCAGAGACCCAGTTAGAAAGTCGGTAATTATAAAGACGACAGACGGACAAATATATAATGAAGGGAAGAAACCAGCGTAAAAAGGTAGAGAATACTCAAAATCAGAATGCCTCTCCCTCTACAGGGGATCGCAATTCCTCATCAGTAACGGAACAAGACTTAATAGATTACGAGTGTGTTCCAATAACAGAAGCAGGTTTCAAAACGTGGGTGATAAGAAACTTCTGTGAATTAAAAGAACTTGTTCTAACCCAATGCAAAGAAACTAAGAACCTTGAAAAAAGGTTTGACGAAATGTTAACGAGAATGGACAATTTAGAGAAGAATATAAGTGAATTGATGGAGCTGAAAAACACAACACGAGAACTTCGCGAAGCATGCACAAGTTTAAACAGTCGAATTGATCAAGCAGAAGGAAGGCTATCAGAAGTCGAGGACCAGCTCAGTGAAATGAAACGAGAAGACAAGAATGCAGAAAAAAGGATGAAAAGGAATGAGCAAAGTCTCCAGGAAATATGGGACTATGTGAAAAGACCTAATTTACGTTTGATAGGTGTACCTGAATGTGATGAAGAGAATGAATCCAAGTTGGAAAATACTCTTCAGGATATTTTCTCATTCAGGAAAATTTTCCCAACCTGGCAAGGCAGGGTAATATTCAACTCCAGGTAATACAGAGAACACCACAAAGATATTCTTCAAGAAGACCAACCCCAAGGCACATAATTGCCAGATTTATTAGGGTTGAAATGAAGGAGAAAATACTAAGGGCAGCCAGAGAGAAAGGTCAGGTTACCCATAAAGGGAAACCTATCAGACTTACAGCAGATCTCTCAGCAGAAACCCTACAAGCCAGAAAAGAGTGGGGACCAATATTTAACATCCTTAAAGAAAAGAACTTTCAACCCAGAATTTCCTATCCAGCCAAACTAAGCTTTATGAGCGAAGGAAAAATTAAATCTTTTGCAAACAAACAAGTACTTAGAGAGTTCACCACCACCAGGCCTGCTTTACAAGAGCTTCTGAAAGAAGCACTATACATATAAAGGAACAACCAATATCAGCCTTTCCAAAAATATATCAAAAAGCAAAGAACTTTAACACAATAAAAAATTTACATCAACTAATGGGCAAAACAGCTAGCTAGCATCAAACTCCGGTATTAAACTTATATATATTTTAATTGGATAAAAAGTCAAAACCCATCGGTATGCTGCATCCGGGCCCATCTTACATGCAACAATACACAAAGACTCAGAGAGAAGGAGGAAGATTTACCAATCAAACGAGAGTAAAAATAAACTAATAAACGAAAAGCAGGAGATGCAATTCTCGCCTCTGATAAAGTAGACTTTAAAGCAACAAAGATCAAAAGAGGCCAGGAATGACATTACATAATGGCAAAAGGATCAATGCAACAAGAAGAGCTAACGATTCTATAGATCAATGAGATAGAAAATTAACAAGGATATTCAGAACTTGAACTCAGACCCGGAACAAGTAAACTTAATAAACATTTATAGATCTCTCCACTTCAAATACACAAAACATACATTACCACCTCACACCTATTCCAAAGGTGACTATATAATTGGAAGTAAATCACTCCTCAGTAATCGCATAGCATTTCATAGGTTTAAATTAAATATTGGTTGGCTGTTTGTTTGTTATCTTCTTCCCTTATTCCTTCCTGACTACATCATTAAGTATAATTATCAGTATAAAAGAGGTTTTCAATACCCATTACTAAATTGCATTCTAGCCTGGGCAAGAAATCAATACTCCCATTCTCTCTCCCTCTTTCTTTTCCTTCTCCCTCCTCCCCATTCTCTCTCTCTCTTTCTCTTCCTTTTTCCTCCTTCCTATTCTCCCTCTCTCTTAAAAAAAAAAAAAAAAAAAAAAAAAAACCAAGAGAAGCCCTTCCAACTTGTAGAGAAGAAGCTTCACTTAAATGAAATGAGATGGAGATACCCAGCTCAGCCAGTGACTGCTGTGTGAGCACTGACAACTCCTTTAGCTTCTCTATGCCTCAATTTCCTCATCTATAAAATGGGAGTGATGACAGTGTATATGCTGCAGGGTTGTTAAGAGGGTTAGGTGAGTTCACATGTGCAAGAAGCTTGGAACAGTTCCTGGCACATGGGAAATACTCAGTAGGGGTTAGCTATTGTTATTGTAACAAAAGATAGGGAGCCAAAGGACATTCACTGTGGAATGCTAAATAAATAAGGTGAAGATTATATTTGAAACTATAAATAAACAATAAATAAGATGAAAAGAAAGATAATTCTTCTTCTCAGCAGCTTTTCTGTGGCAATGGTCAGTCTATTCAAACATAAACCTGGCATGGTGCTGGCCTCCCATGGCCCACAGTAGGTAAGATATGTGGGGAAATGGTAATTATCATCAAGTCTAAAGTGACAAGTGTAAGGTAAAGAGCAGAGGCGGTGGGGACCTGATGTAGGATATTCATCAGGCTAGACTCTCTAGGATAAAGGGTGTGGAGGGACAATCAACTCTGGCTGCACAAGAGACTTGATCGGGGAGCTTTGAAAGACCCAGATAAGTCTATGGCCATATTACTCCGAACACACCAGATCTCATCTGAACGACCCACATTCCCAGGCCAAACCCAAGGCCAATGAAATCAGAATCTTCCATGGTCAGGCCTGGCTTTCAGCATTTGTTTAGAGCTACCCAGGTGGTTCTGATGTGCAGCCAGGGGTGAGTAATGCTCCTCCCAAGTCTGGATCCCCCTTCACCACTACGTAAAGACAGCTTATCCTGGCCTGTCTTCAGGAGGCCTAGACACAATCTCAATTATCTTCAAAGAGACAAAGAGAAAATCCACCAATCCCCACGCAGGGCAGAAATCGATTTTTATTTGTTTGTATATTTGTTTGTAGGTCCATAGTGCCTGGTATACAGTCTTGGTGCTGAATCAATAATTGAATGAATAGATGAATGAATAGATAAAGGAATGAATGAATGAATGAACAAATGAATACAGCTTCATAGCAAATGTCTGCAAATAGGGAAGTAAATTGGTTAAAAACTTTCTGGAGGGCAATTTAAAATCATTCATATCCACTGACCTAGAAAATCTACTTCTTGGAATCACCTCAAGGAAATGCAGGCCCTGACTGGATTTTCTCCCAACTGCCTGCAGTGCTGTAATTAAAGGGAGACCCCAGCGCTACAGAAGTGAAGAGCGGACACCCTAGGGCAATGGTGCTCTTGCAATCTCATTCTTAAGGGGAGGTGAGAGAGGGGCACCCTCAGACAAAGCCCATACTTTTTCACTTTTTTCTTTCATTAGGATTTGGGATTGGCACAGACTTTCAGTTAAGAACTCAGTGCAGACTCCAGAATTCAGTGGCATAAGCATGAAAGAGACTTTTCTAGATAGGAGAAAGCTGATAGGAAGGTCCTGCCATTTAGTCAGTTAGGCCTTTAAAAAATCACAGTAAGGCAGGGTCCAATGACTGATTTTGAGGAGAGCAGCCCCCCTGGGATGAGTTAACTGCAAAACGTGCCCCTGTGTGGTTAATGATGTGACTCAATCATGCCAGCTGGTAAGAACAAAGGTGTCAGCAATTTGAAACCTTGTCCAACACTGGAGATGGTTATTAACTTGGGGAAGTTAAGAACCTTCCCTTAATGCAAATAGGATCGATTTACCTTTGAGTCCGTCTTGAAGGCGTTACACATTAGAGGGAATCCATTCATCAAGACCCAGGGCTTGCTCCTCAAGACAGAAGGAGCAGCCTGCATCTACCATGCAGGTGATGAAGGGCCTTCTCCACTGTGTCTGCAATAGCATTATAATGGTGGGGCTTTAAATCAGGGGCTGGAGTCAATAGGAACAGAATTTTGCAAATATACCTTTAAAAGTGAAACCATCCCATCTGAAGCTATTAAGTGTGCTTGTATGTGTATGTACTTCTTGGTACTTAAGAGAAAATAGAATCATCATTCCCTGGGCAAGACCACTTATAAGAAATTTGGTCCAGAAAAAATATTATTCTTGTGTTACAAAATCAAAGCTGTGGGGGGAAAAATCAAAGGGAACGATCACTCAGGAAAAATGTCCCGGTTCCAAAATGCTGCGGGAGACCGCATAAAAAGCACGGTAATATTTAAGCTTGTGCTAAACAGATTTTTTTCTACAGTCACTTTTTACCAAGTGTAAGTTTCTATATGCTCTGTCAAATGCCTCTTTAAGGATTTATTCTGAGAGATTTTCTCCCATTCTTGAGCTTACAAGTTCAGGCAAGGTTAAGGGGCTGGATGAACTATGGAAGTGAAAGGCCGCACAGGGGACAACCATAAGAACATGGCACTGAGAAGGTCGAGGTCAACCCTCTGTGCCCTGCCTGGCCCATTTACAAAGGGCCTAGGTAGTTCTCCTGGACACAGGCAGCCCCTGGCCTCAGCCGGCCATTCTGCAATGAACATGGGTCGTGAATGTCACAGAGTTCCAGGGGCTGTGTGTGTGGCTGGGCTGGTACTGTCCCATACTGGGAAATCATCAACGGCGTTGATGGTGGGCATGCAGTGATGTCTTAGGTACCAAGGATGACATCACCACTACAAACATCATTGTGACCATTACAATAAGCTTTACTGAAGAAAGAATAAAACCAAGTAATTCCCTGAAAACTGACCAAAGCAGTATTAAGAAACGTTATTGAATTATTGATCCCTTCAAATGCAAGTGGCTATTTCTTGGTGAAACCATATGTCCTAAAACCAAAAGGCAAAGAGAACAGCTGCTCTCTATTTCTCCACAGAGGTCACACTGACCTCCTTGCGGCCAGATCCACTGAGAGATTCTCTTGGCCCTTGTCTTACTCATCTCAGCAGTGTTTGACACAGTTGACTATTCCCTCCTTCTTTTAAAACATAAATCAGATAGTTTTATTTGTCTGCATAAAACTCTCCAAGGCATCTCATTGTACTTTAAAATAAAAGCCAAGCCCTACAAAGCCCTGTCTGATCTGGCCCCATTTTAACCCATTCCAAGAAGATATCAAGTTCTTTCCTGCCTCAGGGCCTTTGCACTGGCCATTTCCTTGGCTTGGAATGCCCTTCTCACAGCTGGCTCCTTCTCAGCTAAGTCTCAAATTGAAACAGCCTTCTTGGGCAGATCACGAGGTCAGGAGTTTGAGACCAGTCTGGCCAACATAGTGAAACCCCGTCTCTACTAAAAATACAAAAAAAATTAGCTAGGTGTGGTGGTGTGTGCCTGTAATCCCAGCTACTTGTGAGGCTGAGGCAGGAGAACTGCGTGAACCCCTGGAGGTGGAAGTTGCAGTGAGCTGAGATCTCGTGATTGCACTCCAGCCTGGGCAACAGCGCAAGACTCCATCTCGGGAAAAAAACAAAAAAACAGCCTTCTTAGATAAAGTTCTATGACCATCTGGAACAGTCATCACCTCCGTCCCAGTTTTCCTCTCTGATATCAGTCTCCATGTGTCTTTCCTTCAGCACCTATCACATTTGCAAGCTATCTTTTCTTCCTTTATTTATTGTTTATAGTCTCCCTCTTCTACTTCACCTGGAATGTTAGTTCCCAAGACAGATTGTATTTAACAGAACTTTTTCATCTATACTATTTTTATTTTATTTATCAAACACTTTTACACACAGTGCTTGCTACATGCCAGGTACTCTTCTAAATGTTTACAAATATTCAAGCTTTACAAACACCCCTAAAAGAAAGATGCTTTTATTATCACTACTTTAAAGATGCAGAAACTGAGGCACAAAAAGAATAGGGAACTTGCTACTAAGTGGTGGAGCTGGGATGTGAACTTATGGTAGCCTTGGCTCCAGAATCTATGCTCTTAACCACCAGCCCATGCTATCAAGAGTGTCTACTGCCACAGCACTGTGTACTAAAACAGGTGGGTGGGATGGCAGCGTGGGAAAAGGGTGAATGGGGCAAGTGGGTACTTACCCTTTAAGGGATTGCTGGGTTAAGTCTCACATACTTTACATACCACTTTCTGGTGCCATCTCTGCAGGCTGAGGGAAGGTGAAGTTGAAGCTTGGGGGTCCATTTCGAACCCAGTATCCCTACCTCTGCAGAAGATCTCTTTTTCCCTTCATGTTTCTACTGTAGTTCTAGGCCAATGATTCTCAGCCTGGTACAATTCTCTCCCTGCTGCCAAGAGGACATTTGACAATGTCTAGGGACATTTTTGGTTGTCCTTCACTTGCAGGGGGTGGGGAGGTTCTACTGATACTGAGTAGGGGAGGTCATGGATGCTGCTAAACATCCTACAAGCCACTGGACAGCCCCCCACAGCACAAAATAATCTGGTCCCAAATGGTAGTAGTGCTATGGATGGGTCATCCTGGTCTTGGTCCAGAGACTACCTTTCAGAAAATTAATAAGAAAGGTGGTAAGGCCATCAAAGGCAGGCCCATCTGTGAATCACCAAGAAATGCCAGCTCCACCACTACAAAATCTGCAGGGAAGAGGCAAAGACCTTCCTGCTTGCCTCTCTCTCTCTCCTGATTCCTGGAACCACAGCCTCTCCCTTCTGCCGAGAAGCTAAGAACAGCCCTGGCCCACATGGCACATAGCAGAGGCTGCTAATACCTGCTTCCTTGGCAGTTTCTTAATGCCCTTGGCTTGGCATTTGGTATTCCTAGAGCCCTTTTGCCTAATTACATTCTAGAGATGAAGGGAAACCTATGTATAATTCAAAAATAAAAGGCCCTACCTTTGATTCCTCTCAAACATGCCAAATCAGAGTAGAACTGGGGTACTCCTCCACATAGATTATGGGGGGTGGGTCTCTGGAGAAGTAAGTGGACCTTGATGAGCCCAAGCTGGACCCCAGGGCAGAGCACAAGAGAATTTAGAATGCTCTTTATGGATACTAAAATGAAGAAAACTCCAGATCAGACTTAGGATGGAAGACAGTGGGAGAACTACATGGTATGGTAAACCCAGAAGGCGCAGGCTTGATTGCTGGCTCTGTCCCTGAGCTCTGTGGCCTGGAATTATCACTCCACTTTTCCCATGTGTAAAACGGGGTTTGAGACACCCCCATAAAGACACTGGGAGGGTTGGCGGAGGAGGCTGTCAAGAGCCTTACACTGCATGTGGATTAGAGTAGAGGAAATTTTTGTTCATTCACTAACCAGTGTTCATCCTTTTATTCACTTATCACCATTTCTCCTTTTAACCATCTCGACACCCGAGGGATCCAAAAGCTGTTTATGCCTCTAGCTCACCAACTCAGGAGCAGTCGGATGTCCCGAGCACTCAGTAGAATAATAATGAACAAAAATAAACCTGGGAGCACTGGATGTGACTTGATTTGCAGTCATTTGAAGGAATCACAGAGTTGATTGGATTTTAAAATTGGGCTTCAGCTAATGAATACATGTGCAATCTAGAGTCAAAACCATGTGCTGAGATATGATTTCATGGCCATCTGTATAAAAAAAAAGAAAGAAAAAAAAAGTCTGGAATGGTCTGGATAGGACGCTGTCCAGAGAAATGGATTAGGCTGGCAGTTCTCAAAACAGGGCTAATGATCGAAATCACCTGGGGATCCCTCTGAGCTCACAGATTCGCTATCTGACTACCAAGAGTCTGACCTAGTGCATCTAATGGGGTCCAGAAACGTACAAGTTCCAAACTCTCCCCAGGTGATTCTAAGGTCAGCTGGATTTAGGAACCTCTTAACAGGGTTTCTAAATTGTGTGGAGCAGTTCACCAAGTGCCAGGCAACAACCCACGATCCTTAAATCTCTTCCAAAATCCTTAACCAAGATGTTTCGCAAGCATTGTTTGAGGCTGCATTTGCTTTTACATCTAAGCGAACATTTTTAGATATGAGATTTGTTTTCCTTCCAGCAAGATGCTCTACATCACTACTACCAATTAGGCAAGTTCATTTAAAAGCTTTGAATCCATACTTGTAAAATTCCCCCTTTGCTCATCCAACTTTATGTCTAAACAGTGCAGCTGATGGCTGTACAGTTCCATTTATGAATTCCACTCTTGTGAATGTATTTCCAAAACTGTTTCAGAATTTCTTTGTCTGGGAAAGCCAGGACTGCTGGTTTTAATAAGAACATGGTTTAAACATAGTTATCCAGGTCACTGATATTTCATGGCTTCCCAGAACACAGACAGCACCCAGTACCCAGAGAGAACCTTCCCCTTTTCAAGCAAACACTGCCCTTGCCCAACTTTGTCCTTTCCTTTTACAAAAGAAGTCCCTCTCTACTCCGCTCTCATACTACTTTTTCTTTAGAAAGAGTTATATGGTATAATATAATGAAAACTGAGGTTAGACCAAGGGAAAGGCAAGCACTGCCTCTGGTTACAGCTCATCAACATCACAAAGTGGTCCACAATAGTGTCTAGCAAAGTGGCTTACACACAATAGGTCCTCAACAGCTTTACTGAATGATTTCAATTATTTCAGAGAACCCTTGCACCTCAATTTAGGAAAACCCAAACAAGTATTCTCTGAACAACTGCGACATTCCATAGCGTTCACATTTGAGAACGTGTTCTATTACATAATCAACAAAGTAAAAGGAACTTTATTTTTAGCTACTGGACTTTGCAGGGAAGATCGGAGTCCCATTTTAAACTTCTCTTTCATGCCTAACCTTCAAATGACACTCCTATGATTTGTTTTTTTAATTTGTTTTTTTTTTAAGACTCAGTTAAAGATGGCCTGGAGCACACTTAAAACAATACAAAACAACAAGAGAAATAAACCAGATGGCAAAAAATCATAAATCAGGAGAAGCCAAGCTGAACAAGCTACAAAGGAAGGCATGGTCAAACAGTAAAGGGAAGAGGCACTTCGTTCCTCATGGATAAGTCTCCATTATTGCTTCCTTGCAAAGGAAAGCTCAGAGGTTATCCGCGGTGTTGGGGGAAGGGTGTTATACCTCCTCAACCTGTCACAAGTTAGGCTGGAAAAAGCTGCATGATAGTTGGGAACCCCAAAGAGTCAGTATTCAGAACAAGTAAGTAGAACATTGCTTCCCATATGATAGAAAAATAATAGTTTGTGAGGATCTTTGTTTTAATTGAATGATGATAAAGGTAGAGAAGGTAGAAAAAGAAATTGCCCCAATGTATCTGTGCTATTTCTAAGACATAATGAAAAGAATACTCTACAAAAACCATCCATCCTCATCTTTTCTACAAACATCCATAGAAGGATATACCTTATACAAACATTGGCACTCTCTGGGCTGAGGAAGACGAGAAAGAGACTGAAATTCAAGACCCATCTTGTTTGGCTGTGTCTCTGATACGGAATTAAATGTTTGGACATTTCCATGGAGATAAGGACTGCAGTTTTGAGGGATTTGTTTTGTTTTATTGGATCTGTGTGATAGCTGGTGGAAAGTAAAATATTCGGGGGTATTTTTTATATATAATATGGATATATGGACATCTGTCAACCTGCATTGGGCTGGTCTTTCAGCTCTTACAACAGCTGCCATATATTTCTAGGGCATTAAAAAGCTTTTTTAAAAAACAACAACTGAGCCTCTTAGGCAAGAGTACATGTCCATTAGTTTTAGATACTTACAAGTACATGCTGTTCTGTTGTAACACAACACGCAGAATATCTGGCACTAACTTTTCCACCCTGGAGCCCTGTTTACAAACATACTGAATTATTAACCCTAGAACATCATCTTCACCCCTCTCCCCAATTTATCTATGTGATCTGAAAACATGCAGAAGGTTTGCCAAGGCATGCTTGTCACTCTGAATTTATGGGCACGGGCAACGCCAAGGACTCCTGTTCACTACACACTGAATGTTTTGCACCACCCAATAAGGACTCTTGGAGTGGGAGAAGAAATGCGGTTACATGTTGGGAATGTATGAAGCACAAAGAGATTACATCAATAGACCTACATCTGTCTATTTCCTTATCATCCCCCACACTCTTTGTTGATAGCTGTTACGAGTACAACAGAGTTTGCTGTAAATGGCTTTTCTAAGCAGCCCTAGAACTTTATGGATATGCTAAGGAAATAATGAACTGGTAGTGAATTGTCCTTTCCACCTGCTTCCAGAGCTTCCAGAATTTTCCGAATTACTCATTGCCTTATTATCTCTAATCAAAGCAAGCGTTGCCCTGTGTTGTAATCACTTGTTTTTTTTTTTAATTTTTAAAAATTAAATTTTTAATTATTGGAAAATATGTCAGAACTCCTTAAGAAGTTACCCCTACACTGTATATTTTTATAAATTGCTTCTCAAATTATAGTTCAGTATGACACACATGAATGTCATTGAGATCAGGTATTATTTGAACTAAATTAATACATTTTGCAAGTAGTTACTGTCATAGCTATTCTCTGATGCCATGCCATGAGTAATGCTTGTCTTTTGGTAAATCATTTCAAACACAGACTTTTATTTTTATTCTCATTGAAGGTATGTTGAATAAATATTTGTTATTTTATAGATGTCAACCCTGATGCCTAACAAATTATGACCCTTCTCAGGTCAATCTTCCCTATCCACAGCCGTTGTTGAAAAATTTTTAGCTGATTGACCCTAGGAAGACACCAGCAGCATAAGCAACTCCTAGTGGTAATCACTTGTTTAAATCCCACCTTTCTTGCTAGAGGAAGTACTCTGGAAGGAGGAGCAGAGATCACCACTGCCTTGTTACCAATCTATCCCCGAAACCTTGCAAGGTGCATAGTCTGTAATAGAAGGCTAATAATATTTGTTAATTGAAATGCACTGATAACAGAGTGAAAAGGGCTCCCTCTTCTAGGGTGACCAATCGTCCTGGTTTGCCCAGGACTGAGGGGCTTCCCAGGCCCTGGAACTTCCAGCATTTAAATCAGGACAGTCCCAGGCAAACCAGGATGGTTTAAACAACTGATCTTTTTTCGTTTCCGCACCACCAGATCCAGGTTGCAGACTCGCCCTCCCCTCCCAGGAGTTCCCAACCCATTGCACCTGTACATACAGCTGCTCGCCTCACCCATCAGCTAGAGGGAGGGGGCAGCCTTCTAAGGTGACATCCCTTTGTGCCCAGTTTCTGCCCAGTGACAAATGACTACCCTAGCCACACTGCCTGGTCAGCTTCTTTATGAGATGCAATAATGGCTTCTTTATTTCCCAGATTCAGAAAATGGGCAGGTGTCAGAATGATCAGGAGAGATGCCCAAAATTAAGCTGTGTCCCTGAGTCTGCCCAAAGGTGGGCATGGTGCCAGATACTGGTGTACTTCAGGTGAAAAACTGCTGCTCTCCTTTCCTGGCCACCTGCAAATCCACCCCAGGTCCCACCTGTCTGTCTGTTTCTAAAGCTCACCTTCTTTTCTCCCATATTAGGGTTAATGGAGGCTAGGCGCTGAGGCCCCTCCTCCCTCCACAGTTCTGCTGGGGATGTGATAAGAGAACATGAAGCTAACTTGAGTTTTAAGGGAAAGATAACCCAAGACTTTCCTGCCACTCAGGATCATGCTTGTTTATGCAGTGGTGAGTGGATTTTGCCACCAATTTGAAACAAGTTTACCCATGGGCACATTATTCTTGCTTATTCCTAAGATGCCCTTTTATAGACTATCCAGAAAATATAAGTTAAAACTGAAGGCAAGGGAAAAGCCAAAAACAACCCAAACGTCCATCAATAATACATAAAATATCCTATATTCATATAATGGAATATTACAGAGCAATAACAGAATAAATTACTGATTCCACAACACGGATGAATCTTGAATATTTACACTTTGTAAAAGAAACCAGACACAGATGTACATACTGTTTGATACACTTCATATGAATTTCAGGCTGGGCACAGTGGCTCACACCTATAATCTCAGCACTTTGGGAGGCTGAGGTGGGCAGATCACTTGAGGCCAGGAGTTAGAGACCAGCCTGGCCAATGTGTCGAAACTCCGTCTCTAATAAAAATACAAAAATTAGCTGGTCATGGTGGTGCACACCTGTAATCCCAGCTACTTGGGAGGCTGAGGCAGGAGAACCGCTTGAATACGGGAGGCAGAGGTTGCAGTAAGCTGAGGTCGTCCCACTGCACTCCAGCCTGGGTGACAGGGCAAGACACTGTCTCAAAAACAAAACAAAACTGAAGTTCAAAAGTAAACAAAACTGATCTGTGCTGGTAGAAGTCAGAGTAGTGGTTACCTTGAGCCAGAAGAAGAGAAAAATAATGATTGGGAATTGAAAGGTTTGCAGGGACAGAAATGTTCTACATCTTGATTTGGGTGGTGGTTATATGAATGTACACATAGGGGAAAATTTATTAACTTGTATACTTAAGATGAACTCGCTTTACTTACTTTATACCTCAATTTATAAAGCAAAACAAAACAAAACAAAAGCATAAAAGCAATGGAGGAGATAACTTGCTTTAGGCCTGATCCAGCTATGTCAGCCATGTCATTTACCCCGGGGAAAACATTCTTACCTCCTCTGTAAATACATTATTCTACCTACCTGCTTTGACTGTCAAATTAAATTAGATAAAACTGAGTGGGGTGGTTGTTCAATCTCATTTGTTAAATGTATGCTCGACAAAGGCAATGCTGTCAATCCCAATGAAATTAGGGTTTGTCAAATGACAAAGCTGATGGGTTTTTTTTTTTTTTTTTTTTAATGAAAGACAGATTTCTGCATTTAGGACTTACTCTCAAATATCTTTCTAGCAGCTGTATCTCTCAGCCTATTAGTCAAAGGCAGGCACCCAGCCAGCTGTTTGCTGGATTCAACTTCCCCATACATAATCATTTCAAAGGTCGTGTATATGTTAATTTACTACCTGGTTGTTATTTAAAAAGATTTTATTATATCACTTTATGATGATTTATTCTTCCTCCTCCTCTAAGAAATTCTGGATACCAGAACACCCACTGGCAGGGTAGCTCTGGGTGAGTATGAGACTTCAAAGAAATCACTGTTGTCATTTTTCAAATTAAACATGAACACACACAAGCAATATGTTTTGGTCGGACATAATTATGATCACCATTGTCTGGAGCTAGAAGAAAGAAGTAGTTTAAGCAAAAATGGTTCGTATTTTTTTTAAAGGAGAGAGCAAGTGAGACACCCACAGCGTGCCTATCTAAATCATTACTTGACAACAGCAATGTCCATGTGGTGAATTTGACAATATCTAGGTCTTTATAATTTGACTCGCTTTACTTTTTTCCTGGGGGCAACCTAAGGGCTTCCTAGTTGATTATAAGGCAATGCAGTTTCATTTTCTATGAGTTCTGTGAGGCTCACAGTATACTTAAGCTGGGATCATATGGGAAGAGAATAAAACACCAAGAGGAGAAAAAAGGAGGTTGAGGAGAAGGCAGGGTAAGAGAAGAGAGATGGGATTCCAAGGTCGCTTAGAGGAGGGGAAGGCGGTGGCTTGATGGAAAGAGGTCGCATATGTAATGCCATTTCATATGGCAGGAGTTACAGAAAGGGTTTTTATGGTGGTGGCTAGGGAGGAGAGTTGTGATGAGCAAGGCAAATGGCAGAGAGCCACAAGAAGAGGGAGGACTGGAGAATCCAGGCCTGGATAAAAGCATTGATTTGCTTTCAAATGAACATCTCAGTGCCTCATTTACTTTTCACCAGCACCTGTAATCTCAGAGACCTTGCCGACACGTGTTCATGTTGGAGAAAAGAATGACTCAAGCACAAAATCGTCAGTGAGTGATCACCATTGTTCTTCTGCTCTAATGTCACATTCAGGCGCCCGTACGCTGCCATTCAGAAATCTATTAGTAACATAGCGAAGTCAGGAACTTCCCTGACCTACTTTTACCAGACAGTGGATGCTTCTAATTCTGCAATCAGTGAAACAGCAAAACGATTAGAAAATGTGTGTGGCATGGTGCCGGATCAGACCAGGCAAATATAGCCACTGGGGAAAGGTTAATAGAATGTAACTTACACAGCTTATGTGCTTCTAAATTCGCCCCAGGCAATGAGGGGCATCAGGCCAAAGGGAGTCCTTCAAAACCAAAACCACACTCCTCCCTCTACCATCCTCAACTCTTGGATAGCCTGAGTTTATCTGTGCCCTCGTATTCCCCCCTCCTGAGCCCTTCCTGCTCCAGCTGTGCCCTACGCACAGATGAACCAAGATCTGCATCTGCAGTTTGACATCTTTCCCTCTTTAAATGCTGTAGGCCTCCAGATCACCCCAGCCCCACTGAGATAGGTCCGTGTGTTTATCCTCCCAGAACCACAAACTTAAACTCAAATCATCAAATGTTATAGCTAATTATATTCCACTGCCCTAAGCTCCACCTTCTTCCTCTGTTCCCTTTCCTAAGTTATATGGAAAAATACCCCTCCAAGAAGAGATGAAAAAGAAACTGGACACACTGCTTTGTGCATTATGATTTTTAGGATTCATCTTGGAATTCTTTTAAAAATACTCATGCCCATGTTACAACTGCATTTTGGAAAATTTAGAAAAAAATGAAAAAAATTCGTTCAGGAGTCTTATGCTCCCGACAAACCAAAACCATTTGACTTTATTTTTATTTTTTTTTTTGAGATGGAGTTTCGCTCTTGTTACTCAGGCTGGAGCGCAATGGCGCGATCTCAGCTCACTGCAACCTCTGCCTCCTGGGTTCAGGCAATTCTCCTGCCTCAGCCTCCTGAGTAGTTGGGATTACAGGCAAGCGCCACTATGCCCAGCTAATCTTTTGTATTTTTAGTAGAGACGGGGTTTCACCACGTTGACCAGGATTGTCTTGATCTCTTAACCTCGTGATCCACCCGCCTCGGCCTCCCAAAGTGCTGGGATTACAGGCTTGAGCCACCGGCGCCCGGCCCTATTGTTTTGTTTTTTTTTTACCAGAAACAACCTATCATGGCAGAGATGTAACTTTTGTCTTTTCCTTTTCACACTGTATTTTATGATAAGCCACTTTCCTCAGGGATACAGAGCAGCTGAAAATCCCCTTAAGTAACAATGCCCACCCCTCAACTCTTACCCCTGCAACCTCCGTGTCTTAAATGATTCCATTTCCTCACACCTTTTTGGAGTTACACATCCATCGTGCACAGACAGTATCAGGAGTGACAAGGACAGGGAGCATTGGGACCAAGGCTGTCTCCCTTCATTATAGCTTGAAAATTAAATACTACAGATGCTCCTTGACTTAGCGACAGGGTTATGTCCTGTCATAAGTTGAAAATATTGTAGTCAAAAATGCATTTCATACACCTAACCCACCAAAATCATAGCTTAGCCTAGCTAACCTTAATGGAAGCTCAGAACACTTACATTATCCTAGTGTTGGGTAAAATAATCTAACAGCAAGCATATTTTATAACATACTGTTGACTATCTCAGTAATGTATTGAATACTGTATTAAAAGTGAAAAACAGAATGGTTGTACAGGTATTCAAAGTACAATTTTTACTGAGTGAGTATGACTTTCGTACCATTATAAAGGTGAAAAAAATCTTAAGTTGGGAGCCATCTGTATTCATTACGGTCCTCCCCTGAATCAGCCCCTGATCACAAGCTTCTCCACAGCAAAGATATCTGACGATGGCCTGGCTGAACTCAAGACCAGGCAATGCAGACAGTGTCATGGCATTCGCAAAATCCTCAGGCAAAATTAATGTATGTGCCACAGAGCATTTTTCATTGGGGAGAAGCATGGCTAAATTTAGATTCCCCCAAAAGCAGACCCTGTGACCAAGATCTGAGTGCATATATTGTATGTGGGAGGGGACCTCAGGCAGCGCCCATGGAGCAGTAGAGACATGAGCCAGGAAGGCAAACAATTCAGGATGCGTTAATAAGCAGCTGACTTCTGTGAGCAACTGGGGCTCAGTCCCACTGGGAGTTAACCTCAGGCTTCTCCCTACTGAAGGAGAGAAAGCTGGGGCATCTGTCTTCCAGTTCCATTGCATCATTGGTTGCGGCTGCTCCTGGGGACATATGCTCCAAAACCTCTTGCATGCCCTGTGCCTGGGCCCAGTATGCTTCCAGAGCCAGTACTCAAGTCTTGGAGCAGAGAGCTGCAAGGGTTCAAAGTAAGCACATAGATGGGTGGAGGTGAGTACCCAGGAGATAGGGGTCAGACCAGAGAGCTTCCACTATAGAGATAGTGGGTCAAAGAGCGAGCTGCTGCAGACACCTAAGGCCCAAAACCCACCAGTGTGCAGGTTCAAGCCTGTTTGTTTCTCTTTCTTCACTCTCTGAAATCCTTCCTCACATCCTGTGGACAGGCAACAGGTTGGATTTTCCCAAGGTCTGAGATCCCTAAAAGTAAATTGGGTATCTTTAGAATTTGTCTGCACCCAGCCTTACAGGGCTTCTAATGGGAAATCTTGGCATTGGAAACCCAAACCACAGCTCACAGATCCTGAAGCAGCCAGTGGCCCTACCAAAGATCCCAACTTACCTCCCAAGGAGTAATTTAATCACTGGGAAACCTGGATCATAAACGCTGAAGTTCTCAGAAATGATGTCTGTTTGGCAGTGGAATTCTGTGTCCAGGCAAGTCTGCCACCCTTCTCAGTGTGACCCTCTTCTCCCAAAGGAGAGAAGTCAAGACAGGCCCTATGCAAGTTGACTGCTTCATTCTTCTTGGGAAGCCTGCTGGGGTAAGTTGGGGGTTTTGTTGTTGTTGTTGTTTGATTTTTGGCAGGGGGTTATTTTTTGCAAGCTCTATCTTTGTCAAATGCTATCACAGGCAACATTAAGACAGCTCTACATATGGCCACCAAAAGACATGTTCAAGAATATTTGTAGCAGCTTTATTTGCAGTAGCCCCGAACTGGAAACCACCCAGATGTCCGTCAGCAGGAGAATGGATAAACAAACTGTAATACATCCATATAATAAGATACTGCACAGCAATAAAAATAAGATACAAGCAACAACATGGATGAAGCTCATAAGCATTATGCTAAGTGAAAACAGCCAGACGAAAAGACTACCTACACTGCATGATTCTGTTCACTCTAGAGCAGACAAAATAATCTAGCAATACCGAAGCCACAATAGTGTTTGCCTTTGGGAGATATTGACTAGAAAGGGGCTCAAGGGAGCTCTTTAGGGTGCTGGGACTGTATTCTATTTTGATCTGCGGTATGGTTATATGGGTGAATACACATGCACTTAAAACCCACCAGCATGTAAGACTTGTGTACTCTGTGAACTTTACTGTATGTGTTATATATACACCTCTATAAAAAGGTAAGATAGACTGATAGAATAATAAGTTAAAAGAATAATAAAATAAAATAAGACAGCTCTAGAGAATACTGTCTCTCTCTCTATTTCTCTAACCGTGACCAGTGGAGACTTAAGCCTTTCCCTAGAGCTTGGTCTCCTTAGGGGGAAAATGATCGAGAAGGTTCTCTTGGTGAAGTTGGCATTTTTGCCACAGGAAACAGGGAAGACAGGAGGAAAAACTCAATGTGAGCCCAGAGGTCTTTGGTGGGCCAAATGAATAGTTTGGGGGAATTTAATCAGTACCCCCCAAACACACCCATGCACAGCACACAGACACACACAACACGGCACACACACTCATGTGTTCAATCACATCCACACACGCTCCATGCCCCATGCCACCCTGCCACACTAGCACTCACACCCCACACTGCTGCTGCCACACACCCCACACAGTCACACACACAGGACTGCACACATCATGCATCATATACACAGCACACTCACATACTCAGCCACAGCACACTGCACAGACCTGCACACACACACACAAAGCACAAATCACATGCTTATACCACAAGGGATCACACAAACACACACACACACACACACACACACACAGAGAGAGAGCAGAGGCAGCCCCTACCCTCTCAGGGTCAACGCTTAGAGTGCCAGCACTGTTTGGG
Source organism: Aotus nancymaae (assembly GCF_030222135.1). Lineage (NCBI taxonomy): Eukaryota > Metazoa > Chordata > Mammalia > Primates > Aotidae > Aotus > Aotus nancymaae. The sequence goes on from NW_026988472.1 coordinate 40,720,022, forward strand.
TAATCACCTCTTTCTTCTCACTGCCAACCATGGCCACTGTCATCATCACCATCATCATCATTGTTCCAGAAACATCCCTCATGGACAGGAACACCTCAGAGTGCATGCAGCTGTGCCTGCAAACAAAGACATCTGCCTGGAGCTGCCTGCTGATCCCAAAAGCTCTCTGGGCACATCAGGTTTCTGCCTGGTTCTGTGGAGTGAGTGTCCTACAACCTTCAGGTCCAGCCCCGACAGGAACGCTGCAGCAACGTCTACACACCATCCTCCTCCCTCTCTCTCCCTGTCCTACTGGCCACTGCCCCCTCCGCGGGAAGGAGCCTTGCTTCCCTTCTTAGTGTGGAACAGTGTCCTTCCTGGGCCCAGATCAGCCCTAATCTTCGAGACAATGCTGACTTCGTTGCTGGGGGAATGCAGAGAAACCAGGCAATATCCAGAAGGTGCCACCCTCTCGATTTGAGATGCCAGTGCCTCCTTGCTGTTAGTTTTTGCCATGGACTCGGAACATAGCTGCAGCCTTTTGAGATCCCAGAAATGCTTTTTTTTTCTGCTGTTGAAGCTAACTTGAAGAACTAACTCCATTGAGTCCATTTCAATATCTGTTGACCATCTAGACCTTCTGCAGAAATAGGTCTCTGTGTGTGGAAAATAGTGAAAAATGTCCATCAGCGTACCCAACATTTAACTCTCAAGAATCTCCCGCAAAGATAAATGCACAAGCAGGTTTATCACAGCTCTTTTGTGTTATAAAGACTGGAAACAACCTAAATGTCAACTGAGAGGGAATTGGCTTATTTATCCCAGATTATTATACCAAATATTATCCAGTCCTTGCAAAGGAGGACACACGTTGGTATGTTCTGACATGGAAAAAAATGTCCAATGAAATTATTTAAGGAAAAAATAAGTGAAGAAGTCATTTGGCAGGAGAGAATATAGATTTTCTATATTTTCTATGTGTAACATGAACTAATTTTTGTTGAGTGTGTGTGTATGTGTGTGTGTATTATGAACTTAAAGAATAAAACCAAGCATGTACCAGTTTTCTCTAATATTACAGAGCGCTGTTCCTGTCTTTGTTTCAGATATCTATAATGATTTTATTTTTAAATACCTTACTTTTTTCAATCAGAAAGGGACAAAAACATTTTTTTCTAAGTGTCCATCACTGGTTCCTTGCCCATTCTTTTTAAAATCTTGGATTACCAATACTCAGAGGCAGCTGGACCTCGAGGTTAGCATTTTCAGCATTTTCTAGCTATGGGGTCTGGCATGTGGCTTCACTTTGTTGCATCTTCCTCTCGTCCATCATCAACAAGCCTCACTGAGAGCCTACTCAATGCCATTCCTCTGTGCCAATCCTGGGGTGACTGTGGTGGACAAAATGCTCATCCCCTTCCTACTCGGAGTCGCATCTATAGCTGTAAAATCAGGTATCTTTGCAGGGCTACTGAAAAGATTAGTAACATAACAATTCCTGGCACACAAAAGGCCTTCAAAAACTGTCAGCTACTTAAAAAAAAAAATCCAAGGAGTATGACTTAGTTAAGGTGTGATAAGCTACCTAGTGAATTGCTCCTAATGGCTCAATAATGGAAGTTTATGTCTTGTTTATGTAACTATCCAGGGTGGGGGCTCCAGGTCTGGTGGTTCTGTTCCATGAAATGACCTTCCCTAGGCAGAGGAGGCTCTGCCATCTTTAGCTGTGGCTTTCAAGGTGACCCTGGGACTTTGCTCCATTCTAGACAGCCAGTGGGTAAGAGAAGAGCTTGGAGGAAACCCTAGAAAGCTTTTATGGTTGGACCAGAGGGGCACATGTCTTTTCTACTCACATCCCATTGGCCAGAACTCAAGCAGATGGCCACACATACGACTGCAAGAGAGACAGGGAAATGTAGTCTATCTGGGTACCTAGAAAGATAAACAAAACAGGTTTTGGGGGACTAACCAGCAATCATTGCCATGGTGAATTTGAGAGGGAAACAAATCCCTATGACTTTGTGTGTGTTTATTTGTGTCCAGTCTGCAAATAGCTGATGCTCAAAGAAGCCTTTGCTCTAGGAAGTTCAGAAGCTCTTTTTTGCTGAAGTTTTAGTTTTTTGGAAGAACTCTAAGAAGACATCTGTTTAAGCCTCTCTTTTTTATCATCAAGGTTGTCCTGCCGCCATGTGAGATATTACTAAAAAACAATGCCAGCCCCCAGCTCTGACTTTCACAAGATTTGAGATGCTGTCAAAAATAAATGCCAGCTCCTCAGATTCTGTGTGAGAGAGATGCCAACACACATCTAACTCAAACTAAAAGCTGCAGACAAGAAGCTGTACCATGCATACATTGTCACTCCCACTCCATAAAGAACCTCACATGCTAACCAGTGAATCCATGGATTAATCACGGCAACTAAGAGGGAATATCATTTTTTCCCTAAGCTCGAACTTTCCAGAACCAGTACTTGTATGTCTGTCTGTCAGAGGCTTACATTATAGATTCAGAAGGCTTACGATTTAATTCTACAGTATGGTTTGCAGAAAGTTCATGTGTGTGGTCGGTATAGGGACAAGACGTGTACAATACAATACTATTCATTTGTTCATTTATTCATTCATCCATTCAATCAATATATATTGAGTGATTCCTCAATTACGAGCGCCGTGGATCCTGGGCTGAGGATAACAAGGTGGAAGGCACATTCTCTGTGTGGTGGGGGAGTCAGCTGTGTGAACACGCAATTACAGTGCAGCAGGACACCTGCTGCGGTGGAAGCACGTGTGGTGGCAGTGGAAGAAGCACGAAACAGATTATTAGAAAGGCCACTCAATTCTTGGTTATTTCTCTGATTTGCTTGGCACAGAAGCATCAAGTAACTCATCAAAAATCTTCCTATGGCTCATTAGATGAAACGACTGGAAATGTGAAGAGAAAGGAAATGCTCTAGGGCCCCACGGGCTCTTTATTCATGCTGTCACTGGAAAGAAAGTGCGCAAAGTACTAGCAGCTGCAGACGTTGGACCTCTCCTGTGTACCAGGCATCTTGCATATTTGTCACTCATCCTGACAGGCAAGTATCATTGCCACCCACTGTACAGTTGGCATCTCTGAGGCCCAGAGAGATGAAGACACTCGTCCCATTATGTAGTAGTTGGCAGACCTAAGAATTTGGTCTGTTTGACTCTAAAGAATGACCCCTTTCCATTGCATCCCCTGACTGCCCACACTTTATGGAAAACCAGGGAGAGCAGACCCAGTGGAGAGCAGGAGGCTTAATCTCACTGTGAGGGAGAGACAGCAAAGGATGGTGGAAGGCGTTAGCCTCAGGAGCTGATGCTCACCCCCGGGAGTAATATGAGGATAAACTGTCATCATTCATTAATTGATTCAACAATACTTATATTAAGCAACTGCTAGGTTCCAGGTGGTGATGGGACATGGCAGTCAGTAGAAGAGGAGAAATAAATACGCTAAAAAAATTTTTTTGTCACCCATAAGAGGTAATAAAACAGGTACCTTTTCATTCTTGATGTTAATGATTAGGGAAACATAAATGATCAGCAAAGCTTTGAGAAAATCAATTTAAGCACAAGAAGACTTTGAATTGTAAAGCTCCAAACTCCTGGAGAAAATAGATAATATATGCATAGGGAAAAAAATGAGTGTGAGGACATGAACCAAGACGGTGATAGTGGCAATCTCTGGGTATCAGGAATGTGAATGATACTTATTTTCTTCTTGAGTCTTCTCATACTTGTAAATTTTTTAAAGTAAGTATGTCTATTTTTATGATCATAGAAAAACAAGATTTATTACCAAGGTAAAGAAAATAAAACTTCAAAAAACCAGAAGAGGAGGATTCCTGTGTTTCATCCCTTTCTCTCCTAGCACATAGGCGGTGACCGGCATGTCAGCCAGACAGCTATGCCTCACTCCTATAGTAACACCCAGTGATATCTTATTTCAACACACTGCCTGATTATTTCAGAACTCACTCGCAGGAGGAGCCACAGGAGAAAATATACACTCATCACTGAGATATTAGGGACTGAATCTTGAAATTTGATTTTTCATTAGGGCATTGTGCAATTTTTCAATTAAGACAGGTTCATCTTTTTTTTTCTTTTTGAAAAGTGCTGATGTGTAAAACCTCATTTCCTTCCTTACCACACTCGCCTGTGGATTTTATTTGTAATGCATTTCCATGCGCTCCTACAAGTGGCAGAGAAACTGAGCTGATGAGTTGTGTTGCGACAGTGCTCCTGGTGCTGGAAAGGAAACTGCAGCTCTGTGAGAACAATGCTCTGAAAAATCTGTAAAACCCAATTGAACACACCTAAGGTTTGCGTGAAAGGGCAGACATTACTCACGGCAGCTTTGACAGTGAGAATGGAGACAGAAAAGCCATCCAGCCCTTCAGCAATGAATGTGCCTGGATGAATTGGTCAGGTCTAATCTAGAAGCCAAGGAAGAACTGTCTAATGTCTCGATACAGTGGGTTCATTGCATTAACTTTTTATTAAAAGTATTTTCCATGTTCTTGAATTAAAAAAAATGATTCCAACCCTACTCCCTCAAGTATTAAATCTAGAAATGAAAATATCCTCATTCAAACTAACAGAGTCTGTGAGGGGCTTAGGTTCTTAACATAAGATTCTATTTCCTGCTAGAAATATTGTTTCAGAAAAAATAGAAGCAATGATAGAAGGGCCACAGGAAACATCTGTGTATACAAACAGGCAGCTCACTAGGAATAAAAATGCATTATGCATCATGAAAGTCTAAATATTTTTATTAACATAGTTTGTTAACTAAGAATTGAGAAATAAGGTTCCCTAAGAGTCCTCCATCAAATGCTTTCTTCAATATTTCATTTTATTCTTAGGAGAGAAGTTACGCGGAAATCTTATCTTAGATTTTTGCAATGAGTTTTCTATTAAAAGTTATTTCTTTTCCATCTCAGGCGGAGCAAAGCTCTGGGCCAAGAGGGTTAGGGAATTCATTTCACAAAACTGACAGCTTGGCGAGCATTCAATCACTCGGCACTCCACAGCCCAGGAGAACAAATAAGTCCTTTGCTGATGCCGCTCCAGACACATTACGATGTATGTTCCATAGCTTGATTCCCACCTTCCTACTTTTTGCCTCCTGCAGCAAAAAGAAAAGGGGGCAGAAAGCACATAGAAAAATACAATAAGACCTATGAATAAGAGAAATTCATCAATCACACTCTCATCTGGAAGTTGGAGAAAACTGTCCTCGTTGGATATGCTGTTTTAGTGGCTGTGCCTGGCTTTACCTTCCAGAAGGCCAGTTGATTCAGAGCACTCCCAGCTATTTTATTGTCCTATCCTTGGTGCTCTTAGACATGTGTCTTTGCAAGGTCTGACAGAGGCTTTAATAAGGCAGATAAAGCAAGCTTGGTGGCTACCTTTGGCCCAGGTGGTGCCAAGAACAAACAGGTTACTGGCTTGCAGCCTGGGCATTGTCCTGGGCAGAAGAGACCAGCCTGCCCCAAACCCTATACCAGCAAGAACCCAGCTTGGAAACTTCCTGTTTAACGAGCCTAACTCAGAGCAGCCAGAGAAAGGAAACCATTACAAAATTTCTGCTCCCACCCTCCCCACTAAAATAAATCACAGGACTTGTTTTGGCACTCATACGCAAAGCTATGATTTAAAAATCCCTGTGTGTGATACAAGAAATCTATGCTGTTAAAAGATAGTGGCTATTGTTGGTGAGGATAATGAAGAGGGCATGAAGAAGCTTCTGACGGCTTCTGCAGTCTGTGTCTCCATAATGGCACTGGCAACGTGGGTGTGCTGTTTGTGAAAATTCTTCAAGCTGTACACTTAATAATATATGCAATTTTGTGTATATATGTAAGAATTTTAGACAAAAATCCCAAAATAAAAATTTGTGTTGGATAATTTTTAAGACTTCTCCCATCCATGTAGCTGGATTTAAAAACCAAACATTACCAAGGAAAGAATAAACCATGTCACCCCACTGCTTAAAAATTGACATATTTGAAGTGAAATAGACAACCTTTAAAAAATGCTGATGCTATTATTTAAGGTCTAATATCTATTCCTCATACAGTGGTACAGAGGGGCACAAATGAACAACAACACTATTTTTCTCTCTCAGACTCATTTTAGGAGCACAGGGTATCATTGGGGGCACTTTCCAAAGACCCAAGTCCCATTTTGGGTGGTTCTCCACTATCTGAACTAGATGGCCGTGGCAGAGGAATCTTCCTTTTTTCACATCTTTCTCTAGTTTTCCCCTTAGCTTTTATTTCCCTGAACTGAATTCCTCCTAGACCACCCTCTATATTCCAGTTGCTAAGGGGTCAGTTCCCACCATGAAAATAAACTCTGAGTGCTTTTCCCTGTCACTGGTGTCCTAAGATGAGTATGTCACCTCACTCTGCATTTCTCTCTGCATTTCTTAATGTATCTGAAGGCTTGTACCAGGAACCAGCAGGAAAAATCCCTTTCATTAGCTTCCTACTCCAAGCTTTCCTCTGTACCATTTACAACACGTTGCCTGTTTATTTACTGAGGTTTGTTTTGCAAGAGAAATCTTTGGGACAGGGGTGGAGAAAGGAAGCTTTTGAAAACTTAAAAATTTTTAAATTTGGTTTCAGGAGAGTGATGAATAATGGAGGACTACAGTTGCTTTGCAAAGTTCAAATCTGCATGGCCTTACTGCTAAGCAAGATTCTGCATCTTACTTCTCCTAGAAAAATAAAAAGACTTTTCTATTCAAGATTTTAAGGATGTAGGAATGTATTATATAAAGAAATTGTTTTTCTCATCCAGGACGCAGTTTAACATATTCCCATGTCCAGTTAAGAAGTTACTAGTCTCAGATTCCAGCAGGACTGAAGGATTTGTTCACTTATCTGAAATTCACCTGAAATATCTGGACAAGATCTCAGATGGGTAGGATAACAAGAAGGGCATAGATACCATGGTCTAGTTTCCAGGAAGGCAGGGTAAAAATCTCAGGCTCCTATTTTCAGAGAAGTGCTTCAGTTGGTACCAGAGAAGCTATTGGAAAGGGCTTGGGGTATGTTCTTGCCTTTTCTATTCCCAAGCTCATTCTCTTCTCTGTGGTGGCATCCCCATACTGATGACAGTTCAGGTGGAACTGAATCTCCAATTTGGTTCCAATCAGCTCAGCCACCCATGTCGCAACGCCTCCCCTGGCAGGTGGGGTGACCCACTCACCCTAGTTTGCTCAGGACTGTCGAGTTTTAAAACTGAAAGTCGCATGTCTTAAGCACCCTCTCAATCCTGGGCAAATGAGGACAGGATGATTGGTCATGCTAGCAGCAGGCCACCAGCCAAACCCCCCTGCCCTAGCTGGGCCCAGTCAAAGCCTGAACCAGCAGGCTCACTCAAAGTCCCCTCCTACTTACAGAGTCTAACCTATTTAAAGCATATGTATTTGTGAAGTTCATTTAAAGCTGTGGACTGAAGGTGCTCCTGGGCTGTCGACTATGTCTGTCAGATTTTGTTTTTGTCCCCAGAATGGCTTCAAAGGGCTCTTGTGACCCATTCATTTGTTTTCATTGCATTTCCTTCAGAATTGAGGACTCAGAATAGGATTGCCTGGGCCACACCAAGATTTTCTGGCTACTCACCTAGGCCTGGCTGCAGAGGGAGGGGAGGCCCAGGTACCCACTCTCTCCCTTCGTCTGAGTTTCTTGACCCACTAAGGGACCCAAAAGCCAGAAACCAGGTGCTGTCATCATTTAGTCTATCAGCCTAATATGGTTTGGCTGTGTGCCCATCCAAATCTCACTTGAATTGTAATAATCCCCATGTGTCAAGGGTAGGGCCAGGTGGAGATCATTGAATCATGGGGGTGGTTTCCCCAATACTGTTCTCGTGATAGTGAATGAGTCTCAAGAGATTGGATGGTTTTATAAAGGGGAGGTCCCCTGCACAAACCCTCTCTTGCCTGCCACTATGTAAGACATCCCTTTGTGCTTCCTTCATCTTCCACCATGTTTGTGAGGCCTCCCCAGCCATGTGGAACTGTGAGCCCACTAAATACCTTTCCTTTATAAATACCCAGTCTTGAGTATGTCTTTATTAGCAGCATGAGAACAGACTAATATAAAGCCATCACCAAGCCTCAGAGAGGCAGCCTTCTAGATCCTTTCTGAATCCAGCCACTGACCTCCCTATCCGCTGCACTCCTCTACTTGGGTTCTTCCTCACCTCTCTTTCTGGGTTACCGCAACAGGGCCTTCCCCATCCCCCACCCTCCAGTTCATCTCCACTGGGAAAAAGACCAAACACATAAATTAGATCATGTCACAGGCCTCCTGAAAACTGCTCAGGATAAAGTCCAAGGTCTTTATCAAGGCACACAAGATCCATTATGATATGAGCCCTGCCCGCCTTTTCTGCTCATCACTCAGAAGGTGCCCTTTTGCTGCCTCAGTTTCCTCATCCTGCAAATGAAACTAGCTATTTCCAAAAGTGACTGTGTGGTCGAAGTGAAAGCACATATGTTAAAGCCACCCAGTGCTTCAAGTCCATCTTAGGTTTGGAGACCACGGGGTCCTTCGCCCCCAGCCACAGACGTGGTCAAAAGGAATGAAGGGGAAGGGTGGAGCACTTGGCCTAGCCCTCTGCAGAAAGCAACGGATTTGAAGGCAGCAAAGAAGTATCCATATGGATGGGGGATGAAGAACTTCCTGTCCAAATATCCACAATGGAGTTAACAGTGCGTTTGGCCGACTAGAGGAAGGCAGGCCTCGGCCCCTGGTGATGATCGTGACAAAGGACCAGAGAGGGCCAGAAATCTGGGACCTACCATGTGCTGGTATTTACTGAGCCCTCTCATGGGTAGATGACACAGAGCTAAGTGGTAGGAAAATAGAAGTATTAAAAGCCCAAGAAATTTACATTTCACCATCAATCAATGGGGACAGAGCCTCTATAATAATGCAAAAGAAGTCCTTGACTTCATTCCTTTTGGAGACTTACTTTTGGAAACAGACAAACTGAGGAAAACTTGTGTGTTAGCACTTTTTTGTTCAATCTATTATCAGCATCTAAGTGCTGCCAGGAGCCAAGGAGGGCTGGACTGTCATAGACTATGATTAAAATGAGCTTTAGAAAGTGCTGCCTGGCTCAAGAGAATGAATGTTGGTTTGAGACCAAGCCACAAAAAAAGACACATGATTTCTGCTCTCAAATAAAACAAAAAACAAAACAAAAAAAAAAAAGAGGGAGAGACAGAGAGAAAAAAAAGCTTAGTCTCTGTGGGGGGGAAAACAATATTTGTGCACACCCAGAAAAAAATGATTCCATATCACTGTTTTATTTTACAAATATTCATAAGAAAAACAGCTCAACAGCTGCTTTGGTGAGTAACCTCAAATACTTCTTTCCACCTATTTTTTTTTTTAAACAAGAACATTCTCAGCACTGCTGAAATCGAGATCAAGTGTTAAGGTGGCTGACATCACAGTCTCCTTCCACAGACCTTTCCAGACCTTCCCTGGCCACCTAGCCACTCACACCCCCTTGCCTCCATCCCTGCCCCAGGGAGGCTGGCTTTTGCCCTCCAAAATGGACAAAGACTTTAATTAGGATGAAGAAATAAGTGTAGGGGCACGGAGGAGGTGGGGAAACCGGGCTTCATTATCTGTCTGTCTCACTCTTTCCTAGTCAACTTTTCTGCCCTGTTTAATTACAGAGACTAGCAGATAGGACAGCGAATGGGCCTCTCTGCCTAGGCTTGCCCTAGATTGCTAGGGTGGTCAGGGAGTTCCTAGAGCCCATGCTTCTTCCTTCACCCGCAACTGGCTCTCCACCTTCTTCCTCCCGAAAGAGTCCCAAATTAAAATGAATGCTTTCAAGAACAACTGCCAAGAAACTGACCAAATCTGTTGCCCAAATACAGCTTGGATGATGAGGAGAGGGTAAGCTCTTCAGGACAGCAGTGGGAAGGAAGCTTCTCCCTGCTGACTTGAACCAGCGACCACTACTCCCTGAAGTACAGAGGCAATTGTAATGCACACTCACCCTTGAGAATTGCTGGCTACAGGCCTCTGGGAAAAGGCAGGACTGTATTGTGTCTGGAGGGAGGAAGAGAGATGTAAAGTCTGCAGAGAGCAGAGAGACGGAACTATGCGGTGAAACAAGCATATTCTAGAGCTGCTACCAAAGTGTACATTCAGTAAAATCCACTTCCTCGGCCACACCAGCCACATTTCTAGTGCTCCTACCATTACTCGTAGCTAGTGGCTACCATATCAGACGGTGCACATTTCCATCATTGCATAAAGTTTTACTGAACCAGGCTGTATAGAATCTCAGTTCCACCTCCTATAAGTGGCGTGACCTTGTGTAAGTTACTAAACTTCTCGAAGCCTCTGATTCCTTCTCTGTGAGATAGAGTTCATAATACCTATACCTACCTCATATGGTGATGAAGCTGGAAATAAAATGATACATGTAAATCACCTGGTACCACTGTCCAGCCTATAGCAGGAGCTTCATAAATGATAGATAACATCCTTGCTTTTATGACTTCATGAGCAGTCACTGGAGGATGTTTCCTTACAGAATGGACAGTCTGCATTGACTACGATGGACCCCTTCCACTATGTTTGAGTTGTAAATTTCAGAGCTTGTGTAAGTGGCTCAGTTCTCAACAGGATAAGCTTGTAGAGTAATTCTGAAGCAATACCCATTTGCTGGCAGGTCAGAAAGGTGGCATCCTAACACAGAGTGGTAAGAGACTTGTAGTAAGGCTGCAATTCTTGAAACCAGAAAGCCTCATTTTATTAATGGCTTTTTCTTTTCTTTTCTTTTCTTTTCTTTTCTTTTTTCTTTCTTTCCTTCTCTTCTCTCTCTCTCTCTCTCTCACACACACACGCACATTAAACTCAAGCCTTCCATTTTCTTCATCTAGAAAGATGCTCTAGACATCCCATAACCTTTTTGGAAGTCTCCCCCATATAAATGAACAAAACCCAGCACAGAGAAGTTGTACAACCTGGAGACGCCCTCCCATGATGCCTTACTGAATGCCAGTCTAAGCTCCAGGATGGGAGGAATGGGCTGGGAAAGTAGAGAGGGCTTCATATGTGGCATTTTATTCAACCTTATTAGGAAATAGGGAGTCACTGAATGTTCTTGAGCTAGAGTGACAAGACTAGAGAGGTGCTTTAGCAGGAGGAAATTGATGCAGGCCTGTAGAACAGCAGCTGGGGAGAGCAAGACAACAAATCATGCAGAGCAGTGAGGAGAACAGGGCCACACCGGGAGCCTTTGGAGGCCTGTGCTCATTACAGCAGTGGGCATGGCTGAGGAGAGGGTGAAGGAGGTCAAGCCCATGAGAACCAGCAATGGTGCTGACATTGGGAGTCAGGGAAAAAGGGCCCAGGCTCTCAGCATTGAGGCTGCACGCTTGCACTTTCATGTTCAAGAGGCCAGTTTTACCCCCTCGGACTCCTCCCAAGAAGCAATTCCATTCTTCACATGGGCTTTGGGAAAAGCCAGCTCTCTATGAGGGGTCAGAAGAGCTGAGTAAAGAGGGGATTCAGGGAAGCAGCCCCGGGATCCTTTCTCAGGTTGCTGTTTCTGGCTTAGGAATCATAACAAAGGCTCCCCTTCCAGGTTTACTTGGGTCTCCTGGGTGAATCTCAAACTTTTGAATGTTATGGATGAGTAACATCTTTAAAATGAAGGATCCAATACGAGTTGGACAACTTCTCACTTTGTCAAATAAAGATGTCAGAATACAAATGTCATCCACTATCTCTTGATCAGTCATAAAAGAAAGTTTCACACGAAGGACAGTGGGAATGATCATTTTGGAATATAGGGCAGTTTTGTAACGTGAAAAAGGTTTAGCTTTAAACACGATAAATTCATGCATTTTCACTTTTCTTCCATTTCACTGTGAAGGGGCAGAAATCCTGTCCCATACAGGCAGTGGTCTGCAAACCTGGTCTGTGGGGACCACTGGCATATGTGGCATTCTAAGATGTTTCCCCTTGCAGTTTGGGCTGTAAGCTTCAGCCCTGATGACTTCAAATCCAACTTCCCAGCTCCTATGAGCACAAACAAAGCTTGGGGTTTCTGGTGTGGCTGTGTCCAACATGGAAACGCAGGTCAGAATTGGCCTTTTCTAACCTTAAAATGCAAGTGATCGGCCAAAAAGGATCTTAGAACAAATGGCCCCATATTGATATTTTCACATTCAATAATTTCATATTTAGTTTACAGGGTTAGTTATTCTTTTTTCATAAAAGGAAACTGCAGCCAGAGCTAATTGCTCAATCTAAAATGGATCTGGACATTGTTTAGATATTGGAAAGGAAATGGTAACATTGTAGAGCTTTAGTAAAGAGGGGAGCATTGTTTTAAAACAAAATTTAAATGGAAATTAATAAGAACTGTAACTCCGTATGGTTTTCAAAGCTTTGATATATATAGTCGAGAGAGCACCTCTATTTTGTGCTTTCCTGACATTTTCCTTGTTTATAAAATGCAATAGGAAATTCATCGGCACAGGCTCAATCCATTCCCATCCATTGATTGCTAACCAATCAATGGCCATTGTAATCTGAAAAAAAATAACACTGGTTTCTATGACCCTTTCCAAGCACAGCAGTGTTCAGCTAAGCTTAATAAAGAGAAAAACAGCGAGGACCATCTGGAAAACACTCTTCCGGAGTCTCGAAAGATAGTGGCAGCCTCTGCCCAACCTGCTATAAATAAATGTCTCAGGAAAAAAAAAAAAAAAAACACCCGATTTCCAAATCTGTTTCTACTTAATACAGCTGCAATAGGGTTTATTTAGCTTTTCTCTATAGAAGGAAGACTGTTTGCATTTTTATGACAAGGTCCTAAATGTTTTTCACAGCCATTTCCATTGCCATTATTTTGAGGAACAACATACCACTCGGACCTGTCTGTTTGCTTCTGCAGCACACAGCGGTGGCCCCAGTGGCCTCTGCACCACGAAACTGGCCTCCAACGCCCAGATTTATGATCCTGTTTCCTCTCCCAGTGTTTCGACCATCACCCGAATCCTGGCCTGCAAGGGACTGGCAACTTAGAATGACCAAGTGTCACGTGCTGCAAATCAATTATTTATCCGACTGAGCCCAGCACACTGTGGATCCCTGCCAGCCTCTCTCTCTCTTCATGGCGACAAGGAAGACTTCAACTATACTTTAAGAGATGCTGGAACTCACCAATGAAGAAATGGTGCCGGCTTGCCAAATCCCTCGATGCTCACCTTTCCATCTTTCCTCACTGGCTAGCATGCAAGGGAATCCTACGCATGACACTCTTTGGAAAAGGTCAGCCTACCTTGGATGGCTGCAAAATGAAGTGGCCTATGTTGACTTCTGCACTGAGCAACTGCCCGTATCCTCCACCAGCATCCCCCATTCCCACATCACTCCCAGAGACTGGCAGGGGAGGGCTGATCTGGGGGACACTCTCTGCCCTCTCCCTGTCCCCTAAACACCCATTCCATTTCCATATATGGGCAGGGCACAGTTTGCCCCATGACACCTTTCCTGTGTAAGACATGACCCTCTTTTCTAGCCTTTCAAGGGACTACCAGAAAGTATATGGCTGAGGGCTTGTCCTGGTGGCAACATTTCATCTGCTGTTGCTGCCTGTAGGCATTACCAGGTGCTAGCTGCCTGAAGGAGAATTGCTTCAAGAAAACAAATGTGTGTAAAAGGAAACAAAATTGCCAGGGGTGATGCGGGTCACCTGAATTTCAACTTCCAATCATTATGAAAAATGATCCATCTACCAAGAAAGTACTGTTGACTTTCTTTCTCGATAGTACTGGAAAACACAGAATTCAGTGGTGAGTAAAGGGCTGCCACAATCTGAAATGAGTCCATTACAATATTACAAGCAGAGCTCTCACAAGTACACTAAAAGGCTAAATTAATTGGCTCAGGCTTAAGATGCTACTGGAGAAATGACAGTGGGAGGAGCCAGGGGTAGGGGAAGATGCCTGGTTGCTTTGAAGTCACGCCTGGAATCAGGTGCATATGAAATAGAAATTATGGAGGAATAAACCTGTTCTCTTTATGAAAAACCAGAGAAGCCACTAGTTCTTACAATGCACCCCCCAATTACCTATGACTTATAAAATTGCCTGCCTTAAAAAAGCCTCCATGCTTATACAATCTTATAGACCCTTCTGCCAACCTTAGAATTAAGTCAGGCACATGACCCACTTACAACTGTTAATTAATCATGCCCATGAATTGTATATCTAAAAGTCAGAGGAGGAAAATTGTGTCTTTTATTATTTCAAATGGAATTTTCACAAAAACACAAAGTACTTATTAAATTTTGGTCTAGACGAGTGGTCCTTAATAGGGTTAATTTTGTCCCAGAGGGGACATTTGGCAGGGTTTGGAGTAGAGGGATGTGGTGCTAACGGTGTCTAGTGGGTGGAGGCCAGGGATGCAGCTGAACATCTTAAGGTGCATGGGACAGTCCCCTGCAACAAACAATTCTCTGGTCTGAAATGTCAACAGGACCAAGGTGAAGAAACCATGCTCCAGATAAAGCCAAATATGCTTGGCCTTTAACATTCATAATTTTGGCAGTCATCAAAGGGAAAAGATCGATTTTTTTCAAAATCTAAGGAAGGTTTACATATATGTTGACTAACATATTTACTTGTTTTCCATATAAATGAAATACTTTCTCCTTCTGAATCTAGGGACATTAAAGAAATACTGTGATGATGGTGGGGTAGGTGTGGCATATTTTAAATGCATATTTCATCACTCTAAATGGGTGGAAATTAATATCTCATAAAACAAAATGATTATCTAGTTATGTTCCATACAAAACCAAAATCAATACACTGTATCTTACTTAACCTGCAATTAGAGTTTAAAAAAAAAACTAAAACAAGGAAATGCTATTCTTTCCCATTTTTTGCTAGCTGGGCACACACTTCTGAGCATGAAGCATTAAAAAACAGGCAGACAAAAACCTTTTCTTAAGACACATTTTTCCAGAGCACAAAAAGCTTCCTGAATCTTTCCTTGTATTTACTGTAGATTCAATCATTCTTTAGTGAGCAAAACATGCAGCTCATTCTCTTGGTTATGCTTGCCTGGCTTTCCAAATGCCCTCAAAACTGGGATGATGAATCACATACTTTGGCCCCACTGTGCCAATTAATAGTAAGCAAAAGAATTCCACACGGCCAAGATCGGACTTTCTGCCTGGTTGTATGTATGGGGGTGGAGAGGGATTCTTCAGCCAATTGCTTTCAGAGAATCTTAAGAACAGGTGTTTCAGTTCCCTAAAATTCCTTTCATCCTAGAACATTCTATGTGGTTCTGCGGTGCCCCCACATTGGGGATGGGCTTTGATCAGGAAAAACCTATGTTCCTACAGTCAGCCTGAAGCTTCCAGGCTTAAAGCCACGAAGGAAAGAATGGCTGACAGCTACACCATTTCAATCCTTCCAGGCCTCCATTTCTTTCTCTGAATTATAAGGAAAAAGTGGCCATACACACAAAGGCAAAAATAACAGCAACAAAAACGCCCAAACACACCCAGTCTTGGCTGCCAGCAAGGCCCAATTCTGCTGCTGAAAAAGAACAGTTGCTACAGTGCAGCTGGAGGAGCTTTTCCAGGGAACTGGTAATACCCTGGCTGTTAATGAATTATTTTTCGCCAGAATGTCGGATTCTTCCTGTGCTCCAGTAAACAGTCTGCTTCTGCCATGTGAAACAAAACCAACTCCTTCTGAGGAGCCGAAGGAGGTCAGCCAAGGGTTCCCTGTGAGGGCAGCCCCCTCAGGAGCCAGAGCCACAGACGCCTGACCTGTAAATCACTGCAGTCCCAAGTTCATTATCCCATCCTTTTCTGCCTATTCGTGCCATGCCCACTGCCTAGGGAAGGACCCAGGAATGATGTGATATGATGATACCACGGTACCAGCCAAAATCCTTCTTCCACCTCCCTGAACTCTCTTTTGGCCAGGTTTCTTCATCTGTGGTGCTATGGTTGTGTGAAATTGACCTTCCTTATTCTGTCTCCCTCGCAGAAATTTTATTTATGTCTTTGCTCTTGTTCTCATCAAGCTGTCAGGAAATGACACTGTGCATCCTCTTTTTTATTTTCTTTAAGGCTGGCCCTGGCCCCAAATAACCCACTCTCAGCATGAGGGTGTCTACTGGCAACATTACTCTCCAAGCACAAATCCCCGGGATGGATATTACTTTAAGCTGCTACTAGAACAGGTGTCAAAGAATTCTCTGATGGACGAGGACACCGGCCTGGGGTGGACAGGGTCGAGGAAAGGAAAGAAGCCATTTCATTTCAGCCAATCCTGCCTGTGCTCCTTCTGCCTTGCTCATTCTATTGGGTTTCTGGGTCCCACATTACTCACAGAACATGAGACTGAGCCAACATGCTCAGGGGTAGGGAACCCCCATGGTGGCACCTGAGCTACTGAAAATCAAAATCGCTTGATGCCAGGCTGCTGTGGCTACTGAGTCAGCCCCCTGCCTCCCATCTGCCATCAAGATGGAGAGCATTTATGTCCCCAAAACATCTGGAGGCTGAAGTCACAAGTTTAGTTAGTTTGCTCCAGAGCAGCTCTGGTTAATAGAAATGTTTATGTAATTTTAAATGTTTTAGTAGGCACATTAAAAAAAAGAAAAGAAACCAGTGACAGTAATTTAAATACTCTATCGTATTTAACTAATATATTGAAAATATTATCATTTCACCATGTAATCAATGTAAGATTAACGAGCTATTTTGGATTCTTTTTTTGTATTAAGTCATAGAAATCCCATGCATGTGTTATATTTAGTGCACATCCTAATTTGGACCAACCACTTTTCAAGCACTCCACGGCTATATGTGGTTAGTGGCTACTGTGTGGGACAGTGCAGACATGGGACATTTCCCTCATCATAGAAAGTTCTATTAGACAATGCTGTGCTGAAAGACCAAAAAGTTATGGGAAGAGGAGTGATAGGTGTGAGCAGTATCCGCTCCAAAGTTCTCTAGAATTACTGAGTTGTTGGAGCTAATTACAGCAGAAATTGAATTGCAAGGATTGGGATGTTCGAGGAGCCCAGCCCTATGTCTAAGTAGAGATTAAAATTGGCTTTTATGAAAGGCCCTGGGACCATGCATAGTCTGAATGTGTATGTCCCCTCCAAAGCCCTATGTTGAAATCCTAATCCCCAACGTGATGGTATTAAGAGGTAGGGCCTTTGCTTGGTGATTAGATCATGAGAGTGGAGCCCTCATGAATGGGATGAGTGCCCTTGTAAAAGAAGCCCCAGAGAGCTCACTTGCCCCTTCCACTATGTGAGGGCACAGCAAAAAGATGCCCTCTCTGAATCAGTAAAAAAGCGCTCCCCACACACTGAATCTGCTGGCACCTTGATCTTTGACTTTCCATTTTCTAGAATTATGAGAAATGCATTTCTATCATTTATAAGTCACCCAGCCTATGGGATTTTGTTAGAGCAGCCCAGATGGATGAAGGCAGACCATGCCCATGTTTTGGGGTGCTGCCCCCACAGTAGTGGGAAGTCCAGCAAGTATGATCAATGTCTCAAGACATCTGCTGGCTGAGCCGCCTCCATCTTAGCTGTTCTGGTCTGTTCAGGCCAGGGGCTGGGAGAGAAGAACACCAAAGTCGCGTACTTCTTTCAATAACAATTCTGGGTTCGAATCTAATTTGGTGAAGCAGATACAGAAATGTGATCAAATTATGTGCTCCTGTGTCTGTGTGTGCATGTGTGCTCGTGTGTGTGTTCTTGGCAGGAGAGAGGAGGGTCATGTGTGAAGTCCACAAGTACTAACCTGGCTGCCAAAATCAGCGTCTCACCAGCTGCCATCAGAGGACAGGGAAGTGGCAGACTCAAGAGGCTCATCAAACACTGTGAGCCACGGAGAAAAGGCCTTGAGTCTGGAAAGAATGAGATGATGGGCACCCAGGCAGACAATCAGGTTGGAGGGAGAAGTGGTAATCAGAGGCATTCTCTCAAGACAAGAGCTGCCAACTCTATAGCAAGGATGTCACCCTGATCCCCAAATCAAGCTTAATTCAGAAGCCCACGCAGGCTTTTGTGTGCGGGAAGAGTGCAATTAGCCATCTTTCCCCCTCATTCTCTGAGGTCTCCCTCATATTCTGATCAGGGAGGCAACATTCGGAAGCACCTCATACATAGATTCGAAGCCCAGCTCTCTCAGTCGCTCCAGAATTTTTAGGAGGTTAAAGGCTACCACCTGGTTTGAAGGGGGCTAAGGGGCTTGCTTTAATGATACATTTGCATAGCAAGTCCCCTCCTCATTTTCCTATAGAATGTTTGTTTATTTGAGACATTACTAGTAAAAATACCTCACCCACCCTTTGGTCCCATCATGGACTTTGAGTTAGCTGCTTAACCTTTCTGAGCCTCACTTTTGTCATCTAAAAGATGGGAATAATCTTGCCCATCTCACGTGGATTTTGTAAAGATTAAATTGGGGCTTGTTGGCATGGAGCTGCCAAAGGCTAAAACTGGAGTATGACACCAGGAATTTCAGGCCCCCAACCAAACATACAAATCTTGGATCTCTCCCTGCTGGGTCTCCCTTAACAATGATTTACAGTCCCCTCCCCATCGCTGTTCACTTCATCAGTGCCATCATTTAGTCACTCAACTCTCATTTATTAAGCAACATTTGGGTGGTGGGGACTCCAAGATGTAAAGGCACACTCTGTCCATCTGACATAGCTATTATCGGATCTATCTACTTGGCACATAAGTATGCACTGTGAGCAACTGGGCTGCCCACTGGTGGGCTTCCACCTTCCCCCTCAACCCCCACCAATTGGGTACCAGATTTTGTCAAGGTGGAGGGGCTGAAAGATCCAGCAGGATTTGTATGTTTGGTTGGGGGCCTGAAGTACCTGGTGTCATACTCTAGTTTTAGCCCCGTGGTTTCATGCTGACAAATGTCCATGTGAGATGGGAAAAATTATTCTCATCTTGTAGGTAAGGAAACTGAGGCTCAGACAGGTTAAGAGGAATAAATAAGAGACCTGGAGCAGAAGAGGGACATGTTGCCCCTTTAAATCATAACCGCCAAAGTCTGAAATCTGACACACGATTGGAAATTTATCTGAGCCTCAGATTCCTTATCTGTAAAATAATTCTTCCATCATACGGTGGCTGAGAAGGTTTACCACATGTGAAGTGCCTGGCAGACAGAGGCCAACAATAAATGTTAGTTCCCTTCCCAATTTATTTCCTTCCACTACCATCCTCTCCAAAATTCTAAGGTTAGGGAAAAAGCAGAGAACAGACGTTTTCTATTTTCTTATCATAGATTTGGAGCACATTCTACAGGGCTCTCTGCACATCCAGACTATCTCCATTCTGGGTCAATGGATTTGGGAGGCCAGTCCTACCCTCAGCTTCTGGGTCATTACAGCTAGAGCACTCCCAGCAACAGCTCCTCATACACCTTTCAGTCTTTGATTTTTCTTTCTTGCAGTTCAGATGGTCCTGTCTCAGGGACTCTATTCTGGATACAAGGTTTTGAAACGTATCTTACAGGTCTTGCCTAACTGCCTATCAAAGCGAGTTTTCACCCCAGCAAGCAGCATCACGTGGAAAACTGTCTTTTCATTTGCTCAGATGTTCCTCAGATGAACTGGTTTTCCTGGGCAGAACGTCACCGCTGGAGGTCTTGGCTTTTTTTCATCATAAAGGAACCCCCTCGGGTGGCTGAATGGTCCCCTGGGCTGGTGCCAAAGTAGCCACTACCCCTAAGTTCCAGTCTGACTTGGTTCACAGTGTCTGGGCTGCCCTGGGGATGCCTCTAGTGGGCATCTGTCAGGACGAGAAGCGAGTGCCCATTCGAAGGAGACTGTGTGTATGTGGGGCTGTGGGGGGAGGTGGCTTCTCTGGGCTTGTGAGGGGCAGGGAAACTGGGATGCCACCAAGCTTATGATTCTCTGCCTTCTAGCCCACCCCTGGCTTCTCATGTTCCCGTTTGAGAAGAAAACTAGCCTCCATACTGTCCCCGTCCATATTGTCCCCCTCCCACCTTGCCACTCCTCTACTGTAACAAAGGCATGTCCACACCACATTTTCAAAGTTATCACAAGTCTCTCGGTCCACCAACAACCAATTCTGAGGACTCCAAAGGAGCAAGAGAGACATCTAGAAAACGGTGGGAAAGATTTCCTGGGAAAAGCACAGAAAACCTCGCCTGACTCATGCAAGGCTAAGAATTGTTTTCTCCCTGCTGGCTGCTTTTCTCTCTGTTCTAAAGAGAAGCTTCCAAGAATCAGCTAAATAAAGGGATCACACCAGAGGATGCGAGATAATGCTAAACCAACAAAAACAAAGACCCAAATGAAACAGAGAGAGCCATGAGAATACGCGGTTATCAAAACTTTGTTTGGCCATATCTATTTATCATCGCTGCACACCCGGGCTCTGCGGAATATCATTCTGTTGATGTCACTTATCCTCAGCAAAATATTTACACATCCTTAAAAACGCCAGATGAGGGGGGCCAGCCCGCGCACTGCCGCAAGCCACCCCTCAAACCCCATCGCCGGGTTCTGGGAAGCCCAGGATGTAGGGGCACGACGGTGGGTGGCACCAGCGGGCACAGGTGAGAGCTACCAATAATTCCTGGAACACGGTCACCCAGACGCTGCGCCGTGCCCTGCCCACCTCTCCCCTACCTGACTCTGCAAGCAGCAACCACATACCCGATATGGTGTCGGCGCCTCCTTGTCCTCCTCTCCTGCCTTTTTCATTGATTAAGTTCTCAAACCATTGTTAAAGCTGGGTTGCTTTTCCTTGGAAAACTGGGCTAAATTCATTAAGCTTCCCTTTGCCACAAAAGGAATATTCATAAAAGTTTGGCAGGCAGAAAGGGAGGCTGAGTGAGTGCCATGGTGCCGGTGACAATCCGCTCCTCCAAAGCCACCCTCTTCTTCCGTGCCCCATCCCTCTCTCCATCCGTCCGTCCTGCCCCAAACCTACTCCAGGGACTTCTGATAGGGAAACACAAAGCAGCAGCTGTTTGGCAACATTTCTACCCCTCGCCAGCAACTGTGGTGGGATGCCATTTCCCCACCCAGGCGGAGCTTATCCTGAACAATAGTCGGGCTTTAAATGGCAAACAAACAAACACACAGAGCACAACCCCAACCCCGAAAAAGCCACCGCGGAGAGAAGCAGTAACTCCCTCCGCAGCAAAAGGCGCCACTGAAACGCACGCAAAAATGCAACGAGAACGTTGCTCTGTGCCTAACATGGCAGAAAGCCCGAGCTGGTGCGGCCACCCCGGGGCTGGGCATTGGGGGGCACCGGAGCTCTCGGGGCGTCGGCGCACACTCACCCGGCTCCGGGGGGATGCGGGGCTGGCCGCGCATCACAAAGAGGAGCCCGGCGCGATCTGGCAAAACCCAACTTTCCACCCGGCTCGCCAGGGCCGCCAGATACGTCAACAGAATCCATCTTTCGAAGGGCCTGGAAGGCGCCGGGTTTTCCCGGCCGGGGCAGAAAGGCAGATCCGGAGACTGCCCGGTGCGGTGCTGGGGCTCGGAGTCCGCCGTGAACCGCCCTCCGCGCCCGGTGCCAGTGCGGGCGGCGACCCGAAACCCACTTCGGGGCCCCCGCCCCGCCGGCCGGCGCCGCCTCCCCGGCAGTCCCTGGCCCCGCCGGCCAGTGCGCGGCGCCGGGAACGGGAGCGGAGCCCCGGCGCGCCACACGGGCGGCGGCCTCGGCCAGCGTCCCCGCCCCCGCCCTGCCCTCCCCGCCGGCCCCGGCCTCCGGGCGCCGTCCTGCCCCCGGGAGCAGGCCCCTCCCCGGGCGCCGGGCCCCGCCAGGCGCGCCCAGCCCGGCGCGCCCCCTGCGTCCCTGTGGCAGGTCCGCGCGGGGAGGGTGGGGGTGACCCCGGCCCGCACGGGGGCGCCGCGGCCGCTACCTTGCAATCGCGGCCGCCGCCTCCAGGAAGCCGCGGGGTGGTCGCGGGTGCGGGAACTCTCGGGTCTGGCCTCGCCGCCGGCCGCCTGAAGGGGGTGCGCCGCGGTGGGAGCCGCCGTCGCCGCTGTCACGGAGCCGCTGTCGCCGCCGCCGCTGCCGGTTGTGCGTGAGCGTGTGTGCGCCTGTGTCCGGGCGAGAGTGTGTCTGCGTGCGGCGCCCGGCCTTTACTATATACACCAAGGGGTGGGAGGAGGCGGGGAAGGGGAGGGCTTGGGGGAGGCGGCGGAGGAGGGGGAGCAGGAGGGGGGCGAAAGGGTACCCGAGGAGGCGGCTGCGGAGGAGGGACAGGTGATCTAGCCCACGGGGAGGGCGTGGCCGTGGGCGGCGCGGGGTGCCTGGAGGAAGGGGTGTCGGGGAGACCTTGTGGGGAGCGCCGGGGAGGGCCGGAGGAGCTGGGACCCTATTGCCTCCCGGCGAACTGGGGACCATTCCAGACCCCAGGATGGAGAAGAGCGAGGAACTGAGCCCAGGAGGGTGGAATGGCTGGCTGATGGAGCCAGGGGAGGTGGGAAGAAGAGCCCAGAGATCACCCGAAAATGACAATTGTGATACCGGTGGAAGATGCTTCTTACAAGGTGGGAGATTAGAAAAGATCAAATTAGTCCACCTACATAATGTAATTTCCATCCAAGAGGTGATTCATGTATCAATGTAACCTTTATTAAGCGCCTAGTGTTTGCCAGACACTGGGCTAAGAACTGGAGTTACAGGGACGGTGACTGTATGATTGCTGACCAGCAAATAATTGGTAGGTGTCAGTTGTACTATTGATCATTTTAAAATTGAAAACAATAAATCCTTAGAATTCTTGAGACAGCCAAGGAAGCAACCAAATTGGTTTAATGAATCTCCAAAGATGTAAAGATTTTTTCTATTAATCAAAACAGAATGAAGATATTTGAGAGAGAATAGCAGAGCAGAAATTATTTAATCAGAGCAGAGAACAGGATGAATCTATCTGTTCTTGGCAGTCTCGAGCCCCCTGAAGTTCCAATACTGTGTGTATTAACCATGACTTTCCTCTTATCAAATCTGAGTTTTATAACACAGTTTATAATTGGCATGGGAACCTGAACTTGCATTCAAAAAGCTCTATTCTAACCATGTTGTGTTGCAGGCATAAGGTGGTAGTAAGTGAGGCTGAATGATGACTGTCTTGAGCACTTTTGCCTTTGTGGACTCCTTCCTCTGTAGAAAGATATTACAAATTACATGTTACAATTGCATTAGTGTAAAGATGAATATAATAGTATTATATATTAAAAGTTTCTTCAACCTAAAAAATCATTTTTCTTCTTATTTTAAAAGAAATTAAAAGATTTCTGTGGGTCCTTAAAAGTACCGTGAGCCCCAGGCACTGTGTCTACTATGCCTAAAGGAGGAATCAGCCCTGGTAAGTAGTACCATTCCTTGATACTGAATTTCCTCTTTGGAAAAAGAAGAGTTAAATTAAGAAATACCGAGACCGGCCGGGCGCGGTGGCTCAAGCCTGTAATCCCAGCACTTTGGGAGGCCGAGGCGGGTGGATCACGAGGTCAAGAGATTGAGATCATCCTGGTCAATATGGTGAAACCCCGTCTCTACTAAAAATACAAAAAATTAGCTGGGCCTGGTGGTGCGCGCCTGTAATCCCAGGTACTCAGGAGGCTGAGGCAGGAGAATTACCTGAACCCAGGAGGCGGAGGTTGCGGTGAGCCGAGATCGCGCCATTGCACTCCAGCCTGGGTAACGAGCGAAACTCCGTCTCAAAAAAAAAAAAAAAAGAAATACCGAGACCACACAGGGGTGGAAAGACACACAGTGCAAGCTGAAGAATTGACAATCATGAATATCAACAGAAAATGTCAGCTTCTACTTGTTTCAATCAGGCTATGGGGGGTTTGAAATCAGCCCCAAGTAATTAATGATACCTGCGGAAATATTTGTCTATGAATGTGTCTTCAATCATTTCAGTAACCAAAGACTTCCTCTATAGACCTCATAACTATTATAAGTTCTTGGATCAGGTATGTGAGGTCTCGGCTGCCAAGACCTAGCCTGAATACAACTAAAGACGCAGCTGGGCAATTATAACTGGGCAAGTTCATGGATGAAAGATCCATAAAGACTTTGTGTGTGTTGAGGGGCTATGTGTGTATAAGGTAGGGATTGATATCCTGGAAGGCAATTACTAGCCTATTTCTTTTTTTGGCTTCATCGCAACCTTGGGTTAATGTTTGATCCTCACTGCCAGTTGTGATTCATATTTGCTGCCCTTTGAGGTGCTTATGTTTTCAGGAAAGGTTATATTGATTCGGATTAATGCATAGGAAACAGGTATCATGGCCCCCATTCCCAAAGAAATGTACAGTGGCACCCCTCTGCCTTTTCATCCTGGCTGCCCTTGCAAAGGGAAGGAAAAAAGAGGTTCATAAAGGATAGGTCTGGATTTGTGTATGAGGGGGTGCTTTGGGACAGAAATCGGACATTAATGTGGAATAATTGTGTTCATACATTAAAAGGGGTGCCTAAGAAAATGGAGGGAAGAAGGAACATGCCAAAACGGCAGGAAAGAACAACCTCAAAATCTTTCAGGATGGGTCAGGGTGATTTTTGAGATCTGTAAGTGTAATATTTGATGATTTTAAATAAGCACCCAAGAAATTTCCCATCCCAGATATTATTTTTTATCCATATCCTGCTTCTCTAATACAACATCTCCTTATAACTGAGTTTTCACATACTTGCCAGATGAGCGATTCATTTGTTTATCCAACAAACATCTATTAAGTACCTACCAGCTGCCCAGTCACTGAGCTAAGGATGTCGGTTAGAGGTATGGTAAATATATGGTTTCTGACCCCAGTCTGCTCACAGATTAATAAAAACTATTCATAATACAATGTGACATTATGTGGTACATGGTGAGTTATACAATGAGCTGGGTGAACGCCCAAGGAGTGGGCCTATTCCTGCACTGGGAAGGAATAGGGAATGGCATGGGGCAGGGAAGTCAGAAAATGTTGCCAGAGATGGTGACAGTTGCTGAGCGCTGAGAGATAAATAGAAGCTTTCCAAAGTAAACGAAAGGCATTATAAGTGAAGGGAACTGAAGCTGGGATGCGGAACACTGTCTAGAGGCTGCAGGTATTTTGTAAGTCCATAGTAAAGGCTGTGAGGAATAGTAGAGGAGGGGGAAAATGAAGCTAAGGGCAACTTGAGGTTTCTGGTCCGTCCTGTCAAGGAGCTTTTTCTTGTTGTCAGTGAGAGCCATTGAAAGGCTTTAAGCAAGAGCGTGACAAGGAAAGATTTGGATTGAGGAATGATCACTCTGTTGGTTGTTGTGGAGGACTGATCAGAGGGAGGTGAGATTGGCAGCAGGGAGGCCAGGTAAGAGAGGCTGTTGCAATGATTGGGGTTTGAATGAAGGTTGTGCCAGCAGAGATGAAGAATAGGAACTTGAGTCAAGTGGTCCTTGGGATGCAGAATCGACAAGGCTTAATGACGGAGGATACAGAAGGAGTAAGAGTGACTGACACCTGGTTTCCTGAGTTGGGTGACAGGATGGGAGGGCGTGGTCACTGAGATACAGGTCCCTAGGAAGAGAAGTCGATTTTGCGCTGGCGATGACAAGTGTCGTAGGTTCCCCCAGAAGCAGATCCTGAGACAAGGATTCCAGTGCAGAAAGTTGTTTTGGGAAGTGAAGGAAACACTGTAGGGGAGTAGGGAAGTAGGAAGGGAGCCAGAGGGACAGCGGTCAATGGGAGGCATGTTCGCAAGGCCAGTTACCACTGTGAGCAGCTGGAGCTTGATCACACAGGCAAACCCTCGGACAGGATACAAAGCACCCACTCCAGAGGTGAGGAAGCTAGTTAAGAGCGGTCCAGGGGATGCTGAATTTCTGGCAATTCCAGCTTGCCACCCAGCTTAGGCAGAAAGTTTTCCCCAAATACAGAGAGAAGATCCTGGCAGCTGGATGTCTGTGGAGCACATTGAAGTGGTAGCACTCAAGGGATATGGGTGGTGCACCATCAGTATCTGCTCCAGGGAGTTCTGGTTAGGACATCTCAAATTGGAGGTGCCTGTTGATTAGCCACACAGAGATGTCCAGTAGGCATTTGGAAGAGCAGATCTGGACTTCAAGATTTAAGTCAGAGACCAAGATTTTGGAGTTGTTAGGCCCTGGGTGTTGGTTGAACCAGTATAATTGGTGACCTCTGTAGAAGACATATGTGAATTGGGCTGGTCGCTGAACCCATCACCCTGGGGTGCACCAACACAATCTGACCTCATCTGCATAAACATATGGGTTTCTCAAGGGGTTCTTGAAAGCCCTTAAGTTGTAGACGTCAGTTTAGTGCTCACCGGTGCGAATGCATCTGGGGAAATTGTCTATTGCTTTCAAGAGTTTCTTAAGGGGTCTATATTTTACTGAAGTGGAATAATGTATTTAAAATGGGAACTTTGTTTTACAAATGTTTTCGTGGTTAATAATATTTACTGGGTGATTGGATGAGGCAGACATTTGAAAACATAATCACAAGGCAGAAGGAGAAATGCTGAAGAAAATGCAAGGGATAACTGAAGCACAGAGGACAGAAATCAAACCCCAGTTTAGGGAAAGAAGATGGAAAGCATTCAGAGAAACAGCCCAGTGAGAATGACATTTTTACCTGAGGAGTGTTCAGAGCTCATGGGGTAAGGGAAAGGTTTGACTATTTGGATGGGAAAGAGACATCTAGTGCACTCTGCATTGGGGTGGGGAGTTTCAGTATTCTTCATTTGAGGACTTCCTATGAACTGTTTTATGCCCTTTGGATAAAATTAGCAAAGACCGGATCAAAGGATATGTGAGTTGGTCCTTCAGTTAGGCAATCAATAAGTATATACTGAACATCTATTACTTTAAAGTACTAAGCTACATGCTAGAAGGCAAGGAATAATAAAGTACTATCCCTGTACTGCACTGAAGCCTCTCATTGTCCAGCTGCAGCTCTGACTAGTCTCACAAGCAGTAGAGCATTGCATTTCATAGAGATTTTTGAGAAATTATCACGAGTAAGAAGCAGGCTCATTATAAAGGGCTTTGCTTGTGGCTGCTGTATTCTTTATTCTCCATTTCTCTTTCCTAGCAGAGCACTAATAATCAGACACCCATCCCTCTCCTGTGAAACTTAGGTATCTTAGAATTTCATCCTAGATTTAGGGTAGGTCTATTTTAACTAAGAAAAATGGCATCTCTCCTGCTATAATTAGGGCCAAGTAAATGAGAGGAGAGATTTGCTGGGGATTCCCAGCAAAGTTCTTACTCTCTAAGAGAGCATCCCTCCCTGTCCCGATGGATGTGAGGCTGATGTAACTCCATTTGCAACTGACAGCAAAAATATTATGCAGGTGACCACATAGTTGATAACCTAAACCGGGATGCTACTGAGGGTGAAAGGCATTGCTATTAACAACTATGTCAGGGGAAAAGGTATGAATTGAGTCTTTCCAGTAAACCAGGATGGATGGATGATCACTATTATGCAAGGAACAAGGCCTAGAAAGGAGCTGATGCTCAAAGCATTACAGCAAAAGTAGAGAAAGAGCTTAGGACCATGGCTAAGTTGTCGAACTACTAGAATAAGTAGCTCTAGAGCCAGCCAACCATGTACTTCTGGTTATGTAAATTATTACACTGCTTTATAGGCTAAGCTTCTTTGAGTCAGGTCTCCATCACTTGCAATTTCATTGAAAGCATCCTAAGCCATACATGCAGCAACAGGGTTGTCTTTGTTTTGTTTTACCCTAAATCCTGGGGTGAAGGCCATTCTTGAGTCAAGCAATCTGACAAAAACAGGTGTCAGGAAGAAGTAGGTTAGGGATTGTCATGGTAAACTGACTTCCAAGTCAGTTTTCTGACTTTGGATTTCTATTTCACTCTATGTATTAGATAACGTGATAATCTAAACTAGAACATGGGTGAAGGCCCACTGCATGGGGCGGTTTCTGTTCTAGCTGCGCCTTCAAGGCACACTGCTGCCTCTGATGGAGGGCGAGACTCCTGTGCCAGGGGTCAGGATGGGGAACATCTATCCCACGCTCTGTCACTGCTCTAAGTGGCTTTGAGCAAGCTCTCTCTTCTCCCTCTGGGACCTAGATGCCTCGCACCAGTGGTACCCATCCTTCCCCTTGCGTCTCATCTCTCTGAGTTGATGGTGCACATCGAGGGAGGCCTCGTGGCTTGCACGTCCCACAGATGCCACTTTAGTTCTCCCGGCGTGGGAGGCCAGCAGTAAGTAGTTGTTAAACTCACTGCTATCTCCCCTCCCTTTTGGGCTTGGTCTCTTGCTCCGAAGGAGCTGAAACAGCCACATCTCCTACAAGTATCATGACTGTCAAACATGTATTCCTTTCCCATATGGAGGGAGGATGTGGGCAGAGTGGGGTTGGAGTTAGAGTCATGTGACTGTCACTTGAGGTCACCAGGGTTTGCCCAAATCTGCGGAGAGCCCTGTAAAAGCCAAATAAGAAGGAAGCCAGGCTGCATGAGACAGAGTAGGGTCCATGAAGGTCACCAAGGAAGGACCAGAACACAATTATAGCCCCAGTAGAGAGTTGGAGTCAGGGGGATGAAATTATAAGGCAGGGATGTCAGTGAAGTGAAAATGCACCTAGATTTGTTTTGGGCAGTGAATTATCTGGCTGGATGGGACACCTGTGCCAACTGTGGCATGAGTGTGGGTGAAATACTGGCACATCACAGACTAGGGGTAGGAGAGCTCAGAGATGACCCCGCACAACCCAGCCTTCGCATGTGGAGCATGAGGCTCAGAGATGTTTGCACAGAAGAACTGGATACACACACATACCCATGCACACACATGCACACATGTACATGTACACACATGCACATGCACACACACATGCACATAAACGCACACATGCACACACACACCCCTTTGCACATGCCAAGTCCCGTTCCATTTCCAGGTATGAGGTTCACCTTTTCGTCTCTTAGAAGTTCATTCACAAATGAACCAGATTCATCTCTGAGTAAGAAAGGAAAAATCGGCAAAATTGCCCTGGACTAATGAGCATCAACAATTAGAACATCGCCCAAAACAGATGCTAAAAAATAGCCATGTTGACACTCCAAAGCAGGAATGTTATTGTTAAAGAGGACAATGGAGTGGCCAGTAAGTATCCTCCATCGCCCAAATCCACAGGCCCCTGGTACCCAGCACTGTGGTGAGTCTGAGATCTAGCTCTGCAGTGGTCGCTTGGGAGAAGAGCTATTGCGGGCTTTCTCAGCCATCAAACGCATAGCCTTTTGGTAGGGATTAGTTGCCCCAGAGACATAACCTGTCTTACCTGGCTCGCATGCATTTCATGAACAAACAAGGGTGTGGTAGTAAGTTTCACAAACGGTAGTAAGTTTCACAAACGGTAGTAAGTTTCACACCCTGCAGCGCATACTCCTACCACCCTCAGCGTGTCCATGGCCTGTTAGGTCTGCTCCGATTCATGCACCGTAAGTCTCCCCAATGTAACTGGCAAGGGTTCTGCTACTATAATTTCAAGGGATAAAAGGAGTTGCCAGGTCATTCATTTTTTGAACAGGACATCAATGTGTAGTACAAAAGAGACTTTAACGGTTTCATTTTTCTTCACCTAGGAGAATTTCTCAAATTACAAATTTTATGAATGGAACAATTTTATAGAAGAAAGAAAAGAGAGCAAGTGTAAAATCTCTCATGTCTAGGCTGGTTAGCATTTTTAATTGCCATCTTTGCATTTGTGGCCTCTTCGTGCCAAGTCAACACCTACGTGCTCTCATAAGATCGCTTACTGGCAGCTCCTGCTCACCTTGGTCCCTTTCAGGTGAATTCACTGATACTCTTCACCCCCAGTATTACCCTTGCCCAATTTCTGAGTCAGACCACCAGTGTGCTGGGCCCCAGATGAGGCCTGCTTCTCTCTTCTAAGCTCCTTGTGTTCTTGAGGATAGTACACTAGGCATCATTCAGCCATGGAGCCTCAGCATTCACCAGTCATCGTCCATGATCTCTTCCCACATTGGCCCTATTTGTAGAACTAGGCTTCTGGGTCTGATTCTCTTCGTACCTCTCAAAACTTCCATTGGAAATGTGGCTCCACCACACAGCCCAATTCACTGAAGTGTCTTTGTCGATCTCTGTTGTTCAAATTTCTGTGCACATGGGAGAGAGTTGGTTTCTCATTCACTGACATCCTGCCTTAAAGGAGCTGTCCCCAAACTTAACAGCCACGTTTCATAAATTGTGAACCACTACCATCTTGGATTTCTATTTCACTCAATCTATTAGATGAGTCCTTGTTTTTTGAAGAAGAATCATTTTAGAGGAAATAGAAGTGACATTTTGAAAGCTACAACATTATTGCTTCAGAAAATATTCACAATTAGTGTAGTAATACTGTAGACTATATATAATGTATTATTTTTAAAATGAATTGTTCATTGTAATATTCATTAAAAATTAAATATAAGTGTGAAAGTTTATTCTATCTTCAGCATAAACATCCAATTATAACCACTTTCAGTGATCTTTATATTTCAAGTTTTTCTCTATACTATTTACTCAACTGAAATAATATTACATATGGTTTTAGTCCTGTTTTTATCCCTTAACATCTTCAAAGAATAAGCATTTTATCATAGCATTCTAATCACACTACAGAATCACCATAAATATTTTTAATGGTGGTATACAACTATATTAGGTGGATTTATTACCATATACTTCATTTCCACCCATTAGAAGTATAAGCCATTTCCAAAATCTGCTGTTAAAAAGAACACTGCAGTTAATATCTTTGTGTATATCAATGTTCCCCATTAATAATTATTTATCAGCGTAAATACACAGCTGTAATATTTCTGGGATGGACACAGAGACATGAACATGTTGCCAAACTGATTTCGAAAAGGATATATGAGGTCTGAGACCACCTGCCTTGTGAGTACTCACCAGCCTGGGCCAAAAAAAAATCAACTCATTTTGTTTTAAAATGTATTTTTCTGATTACTAGGGAGGTGAGCCATTTTTATTTGTGTGCTTGCTACTTGGATGTCCAAGGGAATTGTCTTTATTCAGTTTTTCATTAAATCATAGTGTTTGCATCTTATTGGTGTGTATGTGTCATTTACTTAATACAGAATAAATGTTTGTCATAATGGCAACAAATATATACTCCATTTTCTTTTCATTCCATGAATGTGGCTATTATTTTATATGGATAAGATTTTTATTTTTGTAAAGTTAAATCTATCCCTATTTTGTGTTGTGAAGTCTTCTATTATTTGAGTAAAAACTAATATAATTAATTCCATTTTATTCATTTAGAATTTTTTGGTATTTATTATAAGGTGGATTCTAATTGTATTATTTTTTCCCCAAGTAGCTGGACAATTGTCTCAACGCTATTTAATATGAAATAGCTTCTTCATTAACTTGTGCTTTCTATTTTAGCAAATAATAAGCTAATATTTAAAAGATTCTAATTTGGGGCTCTCAGTTCTGTTTTGTTGCTCTCTTTTTTTAAAGATAAAACTCTTTGAGGTAATTATAGATTCACATGCAGCTGTGAGAAATAATACAAAGAGATCCCCTCTATCGTTTCCCCAATTTTCGCCATTGGTAATGTCTTGCAAAACTATATGATGTCACAACCAGAATATTGACATTGATACAATTCACAATCTTATTAAGATTTCTCCAGTTTTATTTGTACTCAGGTGTGTGTGTGTGTATTTGGTTTATGCAATTTTATTACATGAGTAGGTTTGTGTATCCACACTATAGTTAATATATAGAACATTTTCATAACAACAAGGATCTCTCTTACTGCTTTTTTATAGCCATATCCACCTCTCTTCCTCTCCTCCATCCCATCCCTACCACTGGAAACCACCACGCTGTTCTCCATTACTATTTTTTTTTTTCATTTAAAAATGTCACATAGATGGACGTATACAGTATGTAACCTTTTGGGATTGGCTTTTTTCACTCAGCATAATTCACTGGCAATTCATCCACATTGCTGTATGTATCAACAGTTCATTCCTTGTAATTGCAGAATAGTATTTCATGGGACATACATACCATGGTTTATTTAACCATTAACTTGTTGGAGCACATCTGGGCTGTTTTCGGTTTTGGTCTGCTGTCAGCTTTGGGCTACTATAGCTAAAGCTACTGTGAACATTCCTGTATGGGTTTTTATGTGAACATAAGTTTTCATTTCTCTAGGATAATGCCCAAAAGTTCACTTGCTGAGTCGTATGGTAATTGCATGCTTGTTTTTTTAAGAAACAGCTAAACTGCTTTATAGAGTTGCTGTAACATTTTACATTCCCAACAGAAATGTATGAGTGAACCAGTTTCTCCACATACTCACCAATTTTTGGTATTAGAACCATTTTTATTTTAGCCATTCTAATAGGTGTGTAGTGATAGCTCACTGTGGTTTTAATTTGTATTTCTCTAATAGCTAATGATGTTGAACATATTTTTTTGTGCTTATCTACCACTTGTATATCCTCTTTGGTGAAATGTCATGCTTTTTGCCCATTTTATGATTGAATTGTTTGGGTATTTATACTGTTGAATTTTGAGTTCTTTATATATTCTAAATATTAATTCTTTGTCAGAAGTGTGGTTTGCACATATTTTCTCTTAGTCTTATCTTGCCTTTTTTATCCTTTTTAATATGGTCTTTTACAGAGCAAAAGACTTTACTTTAGTTTTATTTATTTATTTATTTTTGTCTATAGATGTCCAGTTTCTCTAGCACTATTTTTTGAAAAGGCTACCTTTCCTCTTTTGAGTTGCTTTTGCACCTGTGTCAAAAATCAGTTGGCCATATTTGTGTGAGTCTATTTCTGGATTCTTTATTCCATTCCACTTATCTATGTATCTATGTGTCTGCCCCTCCACCTACACATACTATCTTGATTACTGTAGTAATCATTAATATCAGGTAGAGTAATTACTTCTACTTTATTCTTCTTTTTCAAGATAGTTTAAACTATTCTAGTTATTTGACTTTTCAATATAAATTTTAGAATAAGCTTGTATATGCCTATAAACATTTTTCTGAGATTTTGATAGGAATAGCTTTCAATCTGTAGATCAAATTGAAAAGAAATTACACTTTCAGTATGTTGAATCTCCTAATTCATTAACTTAGAAAGTGTCACCATTTATTAAGGTCTTCTTTAACGTCATCAGCACATTGTTATTTTTCAGTTAAATTTAGACCTAAGTGTTTCATTTTCTTTGGAGTGATTGTAAATGGTATTGTGTTTTAAATTTCTGCTTCCATATGCTTTCTGTTAGTATATAGAAATAAGATAGATTTTTTTGTGCTCATCTTTCATTCTGTGACCTTCCTAAACTCAATTATTGCAATTATTAATTCTAGAATATCTTTTTATGTTTTAGAAATTCCTTGGAATTTTCTACATAGGCAATCATGTCATCTGCAAATAGGAACTATTTTGTTTGTTTCTTTCCAATCTGTATGGCTTTATTTCTTTTTCTTGTTTTACTGCAGTGGCTAAAACTTCCAGTACTATGTTGAGTATGAGTGGTGAGAATAGACATCCTTACCTTGTTTCTGATCTTAGGGAGAAAATATTCAGTCTTTCACCATTAAGTATAATGTTTTCTATAGGTTTACTGTAAATACTCTTTGTCAAGTGGAGATAATTCTTCTCTCTTCCTAACTTGCTGAGAACTTTTATGATGAATGAGTGTTAATTTTGACAAATGTGTTTTAGCATCAATTAATATTGATTACCTGAATTTTTTGTTTAGCCTGCTGATATGATAGGTTAACACTGATTTATTTTTGAATATTGTATCATTCTTTTGTATCTGAAATAAACTTCACTTGGTCCACGTGTATTCTCTTAATACATTGTTGGATTTGATTTGCTATTTTATTAAGGATGTTGGCATCTGAGTTTATAAGCAATATTGATATCTATTTGTACTTTTTTGTACTATTTGTCTAGTTTTGATATCAGGATATTTGTCTCATAATGTAAGCTGGAAATTTTTTCTGTTACTCAATTTCCTGGAAAATATTATATATAATTGGTGTTAATTTTCTTTAAATGTTTGATAGAGTTTTCCAATGAAACTGTCTGAGCCTGGATGTTTCTTTTTGGAGGAGTTTTTAAATTACAAGTTCAATTTCCTTCATGGTTATAGGACTATTTAGATTATTTAATCTTGGCTGACATTTCGCAGTTTGTGGTTTTGGAGGGATTGGTCGATTTATTCTAAGTTGTTAAATTTATTAGTAGAAATTATTTGTAGTATCCTCTTATTTTCCTTCTAATGACTATGAGATCTGTACTGGTAGTCTCTGCTTCCTAATATTCTCAATATTCCTAATATTGGTGACTTGTTTTTCTTTATTTTTATTTTATTTACTCTACTAAAACTTTATCAATCTTATTTCATTTTTTGATAAACCAGCATTTAGTTTTATTTCATTTTTACTCATTTTTCTGTTTTTAATTTTATTGATTTCTGTTTTTTATGATTTCTGTCATTCTGCTTGCTTTGGGCTTATCTTACTCTTCTTTTCCTAGTTTATTGAGGTAGCAACTTAGATTACCGACTCAAGACCTTGCCTCTTTTCTAATATAAGCTTTTGATGCCATAGATTTCCCTCTCAGTGCTGCTTAGCTGCATCCCAGATATTTAATTAATTTCCATAATTTTATTTTCATGGAGACAACCTCTTTGGCACATGAATTATTTAGACGTGTGCTGCTTAATTTCCAGGCATTTAGATATTTTTCTTTTTCATTCTTTCTGTTATTGATTTCTACTTTGATTCTATTAAGATCAGAGAATATGCTGTATATATATATATATATATATATATTTTTTTTTTTTTACTGCACTTTAGGTTCTAGGGTACATGTGAAGAACATGCAGCATTGTTGCATAGGTACATACATGGCAATGTGGTTTGCTGCCTCTATCCCCATCACCTATATCTGACATTTCTCCCCATGTTATACTTTTAACTCTTTCAAATTTATTGAGATTTGTTTAATGGCTCAAGATATTGTCTGTTTCAGAGACTGTTATATGGATAATTGAAAAAGATGTGTATTCTTCTGTTACTGAGTGGGATGTTTTATATATGTCAATAGGATCATCTTGATGGTTGATTGTGCTGTTCAGATCTTTTATATCCCAATTTTGTTTTTAGTAATTTTATCAGTTGCTGAGACAAAAGCATTGAAGTCCCTAACTATAATTGTAAATTTGTCTATTTCTCCTTTCAGCTGTATTAGCTTATGCTTTCACTCATTTTAAGGCTCTGTTATTGGTTGCATGTATATTTATAATTGCTATAGCGTCTTGGTATATTTACATAATGTCTCTATCTGTAGCAATTTTCTTTGCTCTGAATTTTATCTTATATTAATATAGCTTCTCCTAATTGTATTTTTTTTTTTGAGATGGAGACTCACTCTGTCACCCAGGCTGAAGTGCAGTGGTGTGATCTTGGCTCACTGCAACCTCCGCCTCCCGGGTTCAAGCGATTCTCCTGCCTCAACCTCCCAAGTAGCTGGGATTACAGGTGCTCGCCACCACACCCAGCTATTTTTCTTTCTTTCTCTCTCTCTTTTTTTTTTTTTTGTATTTTTAGTACAGATGAAGTTTTACCATTGTTGGACAGGCTAGTCTTGAACTCCTGACCTCAGGTAATCCACCTGCTTTGGCCTGCAAAAGTGCTGGGATTACACACTTGAGCCACAGCACTTGGCCCTAATTGTTTTAATTAGTGTTTGCATAGTATATCTGTCTCTATCCTCTTTTAACCTACCTATGCCCTTGAATTTGAGAGTTTTTTGTAAACCACATATATGTACTTGAGTTGTTTTGTAAATCTATTCTGCTAATATCTGTCTTTTTATTGGTATATTCAGATCTTTTACATTTAAGATAACTATTGGTATGTTAGAACCTTACCCTACCATTTTATTATTTGTTTTATGACTGTTTCCTTTGTTTATCATTCTTCTGTTTCTTTCTTCTTGCTTTCCTGTGGGTTACTTGAGCATTTTAATAAATCCGTCTTGAATTATTTATAGTGTTTCTGAGTGTATCTCTTTATATAGCTTGCTTAATTGTTTCTCTGGGTATTACAATATAGATAAGTGATGCATCACAGTATACTGGTAGCAGCATTTTGCCACTTCAAGTCAACTGTGGAAACTTTAATTCCATTTAGGTCCCTTTAATCTGATTGCTTTCAAATATAATTGTGTTGAGTATCAAGTGTTATTATGACTTTTGTTTTAATCATTAAATATAATTTATAAAGCTTGTAGGAAAGATAGTCTATTTTATTCACCCATATTTCCCCTCTTTCTGTTGTTCTTTCTTCCTTCTTGATGCTCCAAGATTTTTTCTTTTATAATTTCCTTTCTGTCTGAAGAATTTCCTTTAGACAATATTAAGGATAGGTCTGATAGAGACAAATTCTCCTGATTTTCCTTCTTCTGCAACTACCTTGATTTCCCTTTCATTCTCAAAGGATATTCTAGATCGGCAGTTCTTTTCCTTCAGAACTTTTAAAAATATTGTATCACTTCCTTCTGGCCTCTATGGTTTCAGATGAGAACCCCATTGTCATCCAAATTGGTGTTCCCTGATAGGTAATGCATCATTTATCTCTGGCTGCTTTCAAGATCTTATCTTTGCTTTAGTTTTCAGAAGTTTAACTATGATGTGTCATGATACAGATTGTGGGGGGAGATATCTTTTTGAGGTTTGCTCAGCTTCTTGAATCTATGTGTTTTCTTTTGCCCCATTTGAGATGTTTTCAGTCATTACGTGTAATATTCTTTCAGCCTCATTCTTTTTCTTCTTTTTCTGGAACTCCAATTATATACATGTTTGATCTTTTGTTATTGTTCTACAGGTCTTTGAGAGTCTGTTCATTTTTTTTTCCAGGCTTTTTTCTCTCTGTTTTTCAGATCATGTGACTCTTCTTTAGACAATGTTTATTCACCGATTCCATGT
This sequence comes from Aotus nancymaae, assembly GCF_030222135.1. Taxonomy (NCBI): domain Eukaryota; kingdom Metazoa; phylum Chordata; class Mammalia; order Primates; family Aotidae; genus Aotus; species Aotus nancymaae. Next base: position 40,757,135 of record NW_026988472.1, read on the forward strand.
GCTGACATATTTGCTCTACTATCAAGTCCATCCAGCAAGTTAATAAATTTGGAGTATTGTACGTTTCAGTTATAAGATTTTTGTTTCATTATTTTTTATAACTTGTATTCTTTTCTGATTTTTTTCTATTTTTCACTTATTTAAAAAGAATTTATTATTTATTTGAGTTATTTATTATGCTTACCTTAAATTCCTTGTCAGATGATTCTAGCATCCTATTCATCTTTTTGTTCACATCCCTGGATTGTCTTTTTTCATTCAAATTGTGGTTTCCCTGGCTCCTGATATGGTGAGTGAATTTTTGTTGTATCCTGGACATTTTTTTCTTTTATCTTAGGGGATTCTAGGTCCTATTTAAGTATTTTATTTTAAGAGGCAAACACCCAGTTTAGGTTTAGCGAACAGATCCTGATCTACATTTTTGGACTGTAGTTTCAATGACAGTTTAATTTTCAGAGCCTTTTCAGTGCTTCTTGGTATGCTTGATTTAGCTGGTGCTGCTGAGACTCCCACTGGTCCCTGGTGGTGCTGCCTGAAAGGATCAAAAGGGTTTCCCAGTGCAGGGCCACCCGGTGTCTCAAGGTGGAGGAAGGGAATCTCTAGCCCATAAAGATAAAGAATGCTTCCTGGAATAAGAAGCTTATTGTGTGTGACAGAATCCATCTTGCCAGTGCCAACTTGTCACCAAGTGTCTCTCAGTAGAAGAGGAGTATCTCAGGTCTTGCAGGGGAAGAGAGACTTTGCCTTAGCTGCTTATTTTTAGTGGGGCTCCTAATCAATCCTTCTTACCAGCACTGTAGGCTCACTGGGCATTATCAGTAGGACTGCCATTCATTACGGTGGAGAAATCAGCTTACCTGCACTGCCTTGTGTTGCCAGGTTGGGGGCTTAGAAATGCCAGGCCAGGGTTGCCTTCTTCTGTTGGGTAGGGGGATATAAGACCCTCTGCTGCCGTGTTGTTCCTTCAGTACTGTGATCCCAAACTAGCTCACCTTCTTCTTACTACCCTTCATAGTGTTATTTTGGTTGTCTCTTGAGCTTTTTTCTAAGGTTTATAGTCGTACTTAGCAGGTAGGAGCAGAGAGAAATAGGTCTAAGCCATCTTGCTCAAGCAAAACTTCATTTTAATTGTTAATTGCTTGTTTTACAACTAGAGAAAAATTCAAGAAAATCATTATTATGATTATTAAATGATCAATACTAAAGATAATTTTGGAATAGAAAGAAAGCACATTTTTAGAAATGATCTACTCCAAGTGTCAAATATATTAGCTATGCCACTGAGAGTGGGCAAAGTAAAAGGAGAGATTAGAAAGACTGTGAAGAATGGCCTTGAAACCAAGGGTGGAAAGAGTGTTAAGAAGCTGACAAGGGTTATTATATTTGTTTTATGATGGGATTAGAAACCAGAGTATCTGAAGCATTAGGTTGCTTGCCCAAAATTGCTAGAGCATTTGACTGCATGATGGTTGCAGAATTCAGGATTATGACATTCCAAGACCATGGTAACAGCACACTGTTTCCCAGAGCACTGCTTTCAAACTCCAAACACAACATTTGCTAGAAGATATACTGCAACAGTGAAGTTAACCTTTGGCTTATCTGGCAAATGAACAAAAAGTTTCAATGGAAACAAATGTTTACTAAATTTGACTAGTATCAAATGTCTGTTATTAATTATCTCCTAATCATGATGCTTGGATGGGACTTAATTAATGTTCATGAATTCATTTTGAGATAATAATTACCAAGTGAAGTGCTTACTCTTAGAAGGAGAATATTAAATTATTATTGGCATTTGGATAAGTTTGTGAAACCATTATTTATGTCTTTCTTTAAGCTTCTGACTTCTAGAATTTATCTACAACAATTTCGAATAAGTCGCATTTCTCTAAGTTTCATTTGCCCCCTGTTCACTTCCACATAAGCTAAACATTTGCTCTCAATAGTATATACAGGATTTCAGATAAAAGCTGACCACTTTCTGATTGAATGTGTTTGCATCTTTCATTCGATTTCTAAAATTTGACCCTGAAAAAATATATATGAAATGGATTTAAAATTTTTAAGGAAAAATCTTTTTTAAAAAACTCAAAACAAGAGACCTCTTCCCACTCAGGAAAGCAACCCTTCAGGAAAACTGTCCCCAAATGAGGCCAAACTGCAGATAGCATCCTGGATGAAAAGATCTGCTTTGCTACCCTGTCCAAAAAGTCTATGCATTTTGTCGATTGGGCTGTGTTTATTTGTTATATTTAGACATGAGAAACTAATCACTGGGAATAGATTAAGATAGCTTTGGAAAGTCTAGTAACAGTTTCAAGACATAGGGATGCCATCTCCCCCACATTCCAAATTCATCCAACATATTAAATGGCTTCCCATCATCCTGAAAATGTGAACCAAGGTTCTACAGTGTCTATCTTGCAGTTAGCTTATGCTCCTGCCTGAGGTGTAACTGGTTTCAGTGGTCTTTGCTTCCTCTTGCATGTCTCATAGTATTCATGGTAAAAGTTATGATGCTTTGGTAATTTGAGATCCCATCTCACAGCTGAGCTATTAAATCATGACTGTATGAGGAGGTGAGATGCCAAGGATTTGGGTGGGAATGATCAGGTTTATAAATTATGGGAGCAAGAAGTTGTTAGTATAAATTATTACTCAATGTGGAAGAATCTAAGGGTCAGGTCCACAAAATATCATTCATGGGATACGTGAATGATTCACCAAGGGGAGTGATGCACTTAACAGGGCAAGCTCTAACATCTGTAATTCTGCAACTCAGGGGAGCAGGAAGCAAGTCTGCCCTTGCGAACCTGCTTAGAAGAAGCACTATTATTATTAGTTCCCCTCCTTATTTGTTCCTGTATATCATATCATCAACTAGTGCTTTAGAGTACTTCCTTGCATCAAATACTGCCCTATAAGAAGTGAACAGGTTAAATCGTGATTGTAATGTTTTATCTGCAATGTGACCAGCTCTTTAGTGCCAAAGTGGAGAAATGATTACTTGATATTAAATAATCATCTACTTATTTTATAGTAGAAGAACCCAAATTATTATTTAAAACCCAAATGTTTTCTTGGGGATATGAATGAAATCAAATTAATCCAAACTTCTGGCTTTTAACTCTACTTACTTATTCAAGGTCACCAGCTTTCTGGAAAAGTTCTCCCTCTCCCAATTGAATATTCCTGGCTATCCCTTGCAGGAATTCATAGGGAGCTCATGAACCAGTATGGCAGCTGCAGGTCCCATACATCCACCATTATCAAAATTTCCTTCTCTTCCTGAAATGGCTTCCCCTTGTCAGTGTTACCTGCTCAGAAGTAGGATGAAAGCCTTTTCCCACTGCTGCTGCTGATGGTAAGAATTCCAACTTCCCCACCAAGTACGTTCTCTTGCCATGCTCTCTAAATAGTCCATGATGCAGTAGCAGAGAGCATTCTGTTTCGGGCAACAGTTCAGAGAATGTCTCTATTCTCTACTGTGTGATATTCTTTGTCACCCCAGCCCCCAAGACAAAAATACTTATATTTGATCTCACCATAGTATCTCATACTCCTTCCATGTTAGAGCTCAATATCTTTTTCCACTGGGGATCAAAACCATGCCATGAAACCAGGCAAGAACAAAAATCTTGCCTTCTCCTTTCTTGTCCTCACTTCTAATTACTCCAGCCTTCTCTAGCTCCACACTTCATGCATCTAAATCCTCTTTCTTCCTTCAGACACCGAAGTAAAGGCCTCAAGCACTCGTGGACATCAGTTCACGGAAATGTTGCCCATCCTACCACTAACCCTCAACCTCCAGTTGTAAATGAGTCTCTGTGAGCTCTTTATTGGCATCAATTGTCCACTTGTCTTTGGTTTCTTAAATATGACCTTAGATTTTCTAGAGCAGTGGCCTACAAAATGGAGTGATCATACCCCAAAGGTGAATGAGATAATATATTGGGGTATAGGGAGCAAACGTTAGAATGATTAGACAGATAGATAGATAGATTGATAGATAGATAGATAGATAGATTCAGTTTGACTACCATTTAATATATAGATTGCTATCAGTGACCTTCCTCTGTCTATCTGAGCAGGTCATATGTCCCATGTGCTTTTAGAGGTATTCTAGGGAAGGAGGGAATGTTTCACACTGAGAAGAGTTGACAGTGGAGCCCTCATGTGATCACTTCTTTCAGCATATTGCAAAGTATTGCAGTTTACATATTCCTGGTTAGGTAGCATTACAAATTGTATTAGCCAGTTGTAACTAAAAATCCTCTCACAATAGGTATGTAACTTTAAAAAAAAAATCCTTGCAAAGAAACCATAGATCAAGATACTACTATTCATTTATTCTTATAAAATCAGAAGAAAATGGCAGCACTGCCAATTCTCCTACCTTAGTTGTAGCTCAGCACCAACCACATTACATAAAATAATGACATTATAATCAGATTACTTAAAAATAGAGAGTGTCGAGACCATTTAAAATGTTATTAACAATTATCTTAATTTGCCCCCCCCAACAAAAAAGACTCCAAGACAAAGATTTAGATAGAAGTATCCTATTTGGGAGGTGATTCCCGGAAGCACAGTGAGGGAGTTGGAAAGTTTCACAAAAGCAAGAAAGCCAATAAAGGATATTCTGGTGAGGACCCTCTGAGAGACTGTGTGGGACTGAATTATACCTCTCTATTACTGTGTTCTCATGCTGCTGATACAGACATACCCAAGACCGGGCAATTTATAAAGATAAAAAGGTTTAAGGGACTCACAGTTCCACATGGCTGGGGAGTCCTCATAATCATAGTGGAAAGTGAAGGGAGAGCAAAGTCACATCTTACATGGTGGCAGGCAAGAGAGCTTGTGCAGGGGAACTCCCACTTATAAAACCATCAGACATCTTGAGACTTATTCACTACTATGAGAATAGTATGGGGGAAACCACCCTCATAATTCAGTTATCTCCACCTGGCCCTGCCCTTGACACGTGGGGATTATTACAATTCAAGGTGAGATTTGGGTGGGAACACAGCCAAACCATATCACCCCCGAGGTGCAAGGAAGTTGGGGCATTTATCCACTGACTCCCCTCCCTCATTGGTTGAGAGTCATTCCTGGGGTGTTGGGTCCCTAGTACTGCAAACACTTGTGCATACTAGTTACACTTTAATAGAGAATGCTTTCACGCAGAGAAACACGGGAGCTGTTGCTTGTACAGGAATCCTGCAGATGCCTGCTAGGGTGGACCAAGACAATAGGTTGAGTCCTGACAGTGTCTGCCAATGTAATGAAGCTTTCTGTGACCCATATTATTTGTTGGCCTATTAGCAAATGATAGCAGGAAGATATCACAATTGGAAAGTACTTTAAAAATATTCATTTCATATGTTCCCCCAACCTTTTAAAATGTATTTCTGTGTATGTGTTTCATTATGCACACATAATTCATCAGAACAGTAGTGCACAAATATAACTTAGAAACAAATATATCTGTGTTGGTGGTACATGCTCAAAGTATTTTTTAATTGATATAGGTGCCTGGATCAAAAAAGTTTAGAGTTCACTCCTCTAAAGGAGGCTGGAATCTCAAAATGGTTTATGAGCACTAACTCCAAATCCTGTTGAAACACCATAGGCCAGAGAAGAACCATGGAATAAAAATCGCAAACCCCTTTTTCCCCAGAGGCGTCTTACAAATGATTCTCTCCTCTCACAAGATATCTAGCAACCTGGTTGCTTTTTTTTTTTTTTTCAGGTGGGGTCTTGCTCTGTCACCCAGGCTGGAATGCAGTGGTGCAATCAAAGCTCACTGCAGTCTCCAACTCCTGGGCTCAAGCAATTCTCCAGCCTCAGCTTCCTGAATCGCTGGGAGTATGGCATATGCCACCACATTCTGCTAATTTTAAAATTTTTTTTGCGGAGAAGGGATCTCAATTCTGTTGCCCAGGCTGGTCTTGAACTTCTGGCCTTAAGCAACCCTCCTGGGTCAGCTTCCTAAAGCACTGAGATTACAGGTATGAGCCACCACACCTGGCCCCTGGTTGCTTCTTTAACGTCTCTTTGGACATCATGGCATTTAAGGGCAAATTGCCTTATACATGAAATGTCAAAATGTGGGATTCATGATGGGTAAAGAGGAGAGGAAATACTGAAAATAGATGGTATTGAAAGGAAGAGGTTCTGATGATCCTGTGTGTGCCCTTTATTTTACTGGTGGACTCTGAGAGAGGATGAGGTACATCTCATGATTTTTGGCTATGGTGCTCTCCATGTTGAAAAGGGTTGTTTCCCCAGAGAATGGGATGGGAGTAGGTGGAGAGCAACAGGGACTTACTATTTGGTCACATTGATCTTTTTGGTTTGCCATTTAGTGCCCTTTGTCTTAATTAGTCTGACTGAGCCAATAAAGTTTGCTAAATCATGATTTTTCTGGGACCTGCTTTAGTCATTAATAGTTAGCACATCAATAGTCTGTATTAATCACTTACAGTATCTCCAGAATATTAAACCTCAAGAAGTGCTAGAGATGGGGTCAGGAGCCATCAGCACTGGAATTCTGTTTGTGACAGGAGAACTAAAGGACAAGTGTTGGAAGGACATGTCTTTCTTCCAGACTTCAAAGCTGGAAAGATACTACCAACACATATGAATTGTGTTTAGTCGCCTAACCACAACCAATCAACAATTGCTGAGTAGCTGTGCTAGGGCTTTGGTGCATTGGGCAAGATGGAGGAGAGGGAGGCAGAGAAGAAAAGAGAGAGGAGGGAGGGAGAGAGAAGGGAGAAGGTGGGGGAGGGAGGAAAGGAGACCAGAGAGAAGGGAGAGGCAAGAAGAAGGGTAGGAGAAGGAGAGTGAGGGAGAAAGAGAAGGAAGGAAGAAAGAAAAGAGAAAAAGGGGTGGAAATCATCCTTGGCTTCCTTACAAGATAGCTAACTGCAAGCAAAGCTGCACGTGGTGATTGCCAAATAAGATAAGCAAACATGGAAGCATCTTAAGAGCCTGGACAAAAGCTGTGGAGACCAGGGAAGCATCCAGCAAGAGGTGAGATCCGAGCTAAAATGCGTCATCAAACCTGCAAGGACTGTTAAATTGGATTGCGGGTTCTCATCACCAGAGTTTCTGAGTCAGCAGGTCTGGAGTGGGGCCTGAGCATTTGCATTTTTAACAAGTTCCCAGGTGATGCTCATGCTGGTGTTCTGGAGACCACACTGAGAACCAACCACTTCTCTGAAGAATTTTGGATATGTAGAAGGGAGACCGATGTGAAGGGTTAAGATGAGAAAGACGTTAAGAGGAATAAGGTGGGGGAAAAGAGGAAGACCTGTTTAGGAGGATTCTGAAATGAAGGGATTGTATAACAGAAAAGCGAGAGAAAAGAATGGAAAGGACTTGGGAATCTATCCTATAGGCAAATGGGAGTCATTGAATGCGTCTGAGTGGTGACATGGCATGATGGAAACTTTAATTTGGGACTGTTTAATCTGTCATCAGTATACTCTATGGTGTGGTGCAAGGCAAGGGGAGACATGGATGCAGAAAGCACATGTAAGAGCTCGTGCATGTATTTAAGTGGTTTAAAGTCTATTTATATGCTGTTCTTTCCAAACAGAAGTAATGAAAGAAGTGCTTGGGGGTTAAATTTTGGTGAGGAGCATGAGCCAGCATTCTTCTTGGAAAAGAAGACAGAGGAAAAGAAATGGAATCTGAGCTTTGGTCTTCCGTTATTCAAGTTTTCCTACAAAGTGATAGCATGGAAACCCTCAGGTCTGCTCAGAGCCTGCGCCAATTTGATGGGAGAATCTGCAGATTTTCAGGCAGGAAGTTGATCCATCATGGCCTTCAACTCAGGAGGGAGGAATTTTCTGTTTATAGATTTGACTCAAAAAGGCTCCAAATTTGCCCCACCCTGGAAGTGCATCACTAAGGGGGAATTTTCAATGTTTAAAAATTGTTTACAATAGAATCACATTGAATTTTCTTCTTTTTTTCTCTCTCTGAATATAAATGCGATCTGTGTGACACTGATTCCACATCAGGCAAGACAATTATGTGGTGAGGACACACACACACACACACACACACACACACACACACACACACACCATTGAGCACCAGCCAGCTCAGCTCTGCTCTGATAGAGCTTCCTGGGCATATTTCTGCATGAAGCAAAATCGATGTGGGTGAACCTGTAGACGATCTGTGGGAACCTTTGGAAAGGTAGATGAAAGAGGAGATGAGAGGCAAAGGTGAAGACTTGGGAAACAGTCCAAAGAAGCTCTTTCAATGATTCAAATCATTTGACATTGATGTAGCCACCAGTGAGGCATCAAGGTAAGCCCATAGCCCTGTGCAAAGGAGCCTAGAGACAACATGGGGTGGATACGATTGAGAACAAACCTCTGACACCTCCCAGTGTCCTTGGGCCTTTGTTGTCTTCAGCGCCACCTTGCTAGGGAACCCTTGTTCTCTGTGGTTTTTCTTCCATTTCCTGCTTTTCTCCTTCTTTAGCTACTACCCAGCTCCCTATGAGTTGAATAATAATTTAGCGCAAGTTCAATATTTTCAAAATGTTTTGCAATAAAATCTTATTGCTCTGTTCTCTGTGGCTAGCAGGTTAGAGGCCTGGTATGACTGCTCCAAATTTAAAGGCAGGAAAAATAGGGATAATGGATTAAGTGATTTGCCAGAGAAGAAACAAATGAGATTAGTGCCTTTTACTTTTTATCCCAGCAGATGAAATACATACAAGAGCTGGATTGTAATAATTATTTGAGGAAGAATGGAAAACATCATTCTTTGTGATTCTTATGTAATGAACGTGGTAAGAGAGAAGATATCTATGCCAGTTTTTAATTTGATGGAGGTTTTGAACATATTTCTAATTCCTTTAGTACATCCCCAGTGTTCTCATGCCTAATATGCAGCTAATACAATAGTTAGTATTTACTATAGGGTCATTGTAAGGATTAAATGATTTAAAACATGTTGAGCACTTAGAGTAGTATGTGGCATCTAGTAAGGGCTCAATAAATTTATTATTGGTATTACAACAACAATTTGTTTTAAACTGAAAACAAATATCCCAAAAATGTGTACCCTACAATGCCTATATGAAAAGGAATCAAGCCGGGCACAGTGTCTCAGGCCTGTAATCCCAGCACTTTGGGAGACTGAGGCAGGTAGATCACCTGAGGTCAGGAGCTTGAGACCAGCCTGGCCAACGTGGCGAAACCCCATCTCTCGAAAAATAGAAAAATTATCCGGGCGTGGTTGTGTGCAACTCTAGTACCCGCTACCCGGGAGGCTGAGGCACGAGAATTGCTTGCAATCTGGAGGCAGAGGTTGCAGTGAGCCAAATCATGCTACTACACTCCAATCTGGGTGACAGAGCAAAATGCTGTCTCAAAAAAAAGAAAAAATCATACCGGTTTTCCTAAAAACTTTTTTGGAATGAGAAATTAAGGGGTGGAGATTGAGTAAATGAGTGGTCCAGCCCTCTTCCAGGACATTTTGGAAACTAAACCCTTCATTTCAGGTTATTTGTATCAGGGCTGGGTGTGCCTCTGGGCAAATGAAATCCAAAAGCTGCAGGCGCCATTCCTGCTTCTACCTATCTGAACCCCATTATAGCAGAAGTTATTTTCCTGTTACTAGGAAGCCAAAGGTGTACTGTGATCAGGCCCTGATGTGACACTAAATTTATCTGTGACTGCTAAGGCAGTCAATCCTGCCTGTCACACCTGTGTCACTTCTCAAATATAACCCTCACATGTCATCTCTCCTCTTTCATATTCTCAGCCAAGAATTTTTTTGTTCTGCTTTTCACCTCTGTTGCTCTTCCTGTTATTCCTAATCCTTTTTACAGTGTTCCCTGGAACTTCCATTCCCCTTTCCTTAGCAAGCAACCCTGTGTACTCCCACTCTTCCACCATCTAGTGTTAGTTCAAATCTGGATCTCCCATGAAGCTCTGCTTCCTAAAGCTCTCTTAGGCAGATGGTGTTTATTCTACTGAGATTTGTGGCAATTATTATCATCATCTACCTGTTCTCTATCCAAACGTTTTTTCCTCCACCTTTATATAAAGACCTGTTGGAGAACTTCTACTTTCAGGAAAATGAAGTAGCTCTACTTCTACCCATTCCTCCTGCTAAGTACAACTAAAAACTCTAAGCATTATATATGAAACAAACATGAGAAGATTCTGAAAGCTGGAAAGAAGAAAGCAGGCCAGCTAGGGACTTTAGGACCTGATGAACAACAAGGCAATGAATTCTGTGGGTTTTCTTTTTGCCTCATATATCCCGGACTTGGACTGGCAATCTGGGAACAGCAACAGGAGTAGACAGGAAAAGCCCCAACAAAAGCCTGTTCTCTCTAGCCAAAGTACCAGAAAGTGTCTAAGACAGATAGAAAATAACCACTCCACTCCAACTAAGCACCACAGAAAGAACAGAGAGAACCGTGCCCCACCCCCAGGGACATCAGCAAACCCTGAGTGAATAATCTTGACTTCCACCATTGCATGGCTGTAATGAGGACCCCCTCATCAGGGTGGTGTCAGAAGAAGCTGAGTATGGAGTCAGGGCTTTCATCCCTACTGGATGATAGCAAACACTCCCCTTGTGGAAAGCCTGGTCTCCTATCTTCATCTGGCAGTAACAAGGCACTCTTCCCTACTGGGGTGATGTCAGGGGATGCTCAGCGGAGAGTGAGGACTTTCACCACCACTGAGCAATAATGAGGGAACCACCCCAGAGCTGTCACTGTCCAGAGTGTCAATGGAGTCTACATAGGGAGTCTAATGACATCTCAGATGACAACAGAGCCTGCCTGAGGGACCTGGACGTCTGTGCTCACTTGGCAGGGATATGGTGGCACTTCTACTTCCCCTGCCAGAGCTGCATCAGCAGAAACCAGCTACAGCAAAAGGTTTAAATAAGATCCAGAATATCATAGCATAAGTGTCCAGGTCTCAATAAAATGATCATGTGTCATGCAAAGAACCAGAAAATTCTCAACTTGAATGAAACAGACAATGGATGCCAACACTGAGATGGCAGAAATATTAGGATTCTATCATGCACATTTAAAACCAGTCATTATAAAAATCCTTTAATAAGTAATTGCAGGCATGATTGAAACCAATAAAAAAGTAGAAAATCTCAGCAAAGAAAGAGAAGATATAAAGAAGGACCAAAGGGAAATTACAGAGCTGAAAATACAAGAATCAAAATAATAAACTCAATGGATGGACACTATAGCAGAATGGAGAGGCTAGTGAACAAAATCAGTGAATTTGAAGAGAGAACTATAAAAATTATCCAATCTGAACAACAGAGAAAAACATATACTGGAAAAAAAAATGAACAGAGCTATAATAAAAGATCTAACATCTGGGCATGGAAGTCCTGGAAGGAGAGGAGAAAGAGGAAGGGGCTAAAAAAAGTGCTCAAAGAAATAGTGGTTGAACACTTTCCAAATTTGGTAAAATAAGTTAATATACAGTTTCCAGAAAGTAAGCAAACCCCAAACAGGATAAACGCAAAGAAATCCACACCAAGTCACATAAAAGTCAGACTTCTGAAAATTAAAGCCCAAGATGAATCTTGCAGTAAAAGAGAAACAACACATTCCATATTAAGGAAAAACAATTCACATGACAGCAGATTTCTCATCAGAAACCATCGAGGCCAGAAGAAAATGGCCTAACATTTTTCAAGTGCTCAAAGAACTGTCAGTTTAGAATTCTACATCCAGTGAACATATCCATGATGAATGAAGAAGAAATCAAGACAATCTCAGATGAAGAAAGGTAAGAGAATCTTTTGCCAGCAGGCCCTACCCTAAAAGAGTGGCTAACAGAAGCTCTCTAAACAGAAAGGAAATGATTAAAGAAGGAATCTTAGAACACCAGGAAGAAAGAACAACAGGATGAGTAAAAATATGGGTAAATACATTTTTCTTCTCTTCAGTCTTCTGAAGTATGTTTGATGTTTGAAGCAAAAGTTGTAACACTGATGCGTTTCTAAATGTAGGCAGGAAAAATATTTAAGATAATGTATTATAAACAAAAAAGGGTAAAGACACATAAAGAGAGGTAAGGTTTCTATACTTCTAACAAACTGGTATAATGTCTAGTAAACTGTGATAAATTATGTGTATATAATGCAGTACCTAGAGCAACCACTAAAAACGCTATGCAAGGAGATACCCTCAAAAATACTATAGGTAAATCAAAATTGAATTTTAAAAAATGTTTATGTAAAGGAATGTTCATCTACAGGAAGACAGGAAAAATGACAACAGAGAAATGATCAACAGAGGAAAAATTTAAAACATAATTATAAATGGCAGACATAGCTTTAACACACCAGTAATTACATTAAATGTAACTGGTCTAAATGCACCAATTAACACACAGAAATTGGCTTAGTGCATTAAAAACTCAACTATGTGGTGCCTACAAAAAAACTAAATTCAAATATAATGATATAGCTAGGTTGAAAGTAAAAGGACAGATAAAGATATAGTATGTGAGCATTAGTCAAAAAAGGCAGGCGTGGCTATATTAATACTAGATAAGGTAGATTTCGGTGCAAATAAAATTGCCAGAGACAGAGGGGGACGTTACATAATGATAAAAAGGTCAACTCACCATAGCATCTTAAATGACTGTACATCAAATGACAAAGCTGCAAACTATGTGAAACAAAAACAACACCAAAAAAAAAAATTCAATATAACTAAAAGGAGAAATAGACAAATCCACAATTATATCTAGAAACTATGATACCCCTCTCTCAATAGTTGATAGAATGTCTAGACAGGAAATTGAGCAAATATATACAACAACTCAACACCACCAACAACCAACAGGATTTAATAGACATTTATAGAATACTCCACCCAACAACAGAGAAATACATATTATTTTCAAGTACCCAGGGATCATACCAAGATAGGTGACACTCTGACCATAAAACAAAACTTAACTTATTTTAAAGAATTGAAATAATACACAGTATATTTTCTAACCCCAATGGCTTCAATCTAGAAATCAATAACTGTTAAAAAAAAAAAAAAAAGGCAAGTATCCAAACAATTGCAATTAAAAGTTAACACACTTCTAAATCATCCATGTGTCTAAGAGAAAATCTCAAGGAAAATTCAAAAAATCAACTTGAACAAGAATGAAAATGTACAAATCAAAATATATGAGACTCAGCTAAAGCTGAGAGGGAAATTTATGACACTAATCGTTAACATTAGAAGAGAAAAAGTCCCATATCAATAATATAAGCACATCAAGAACTTAGGAAAACAAAAGCAAAATAAGCCCACAGCAAGCAGAAAGAAGGAACTAATAAGAGCAAAAAGAAATTATTGAAATTGACAACAGAAAAATAGAGAAAATCAATGAAACAAAAAAAGCTGTTTTTATTTTGAAAAAAATCAGTAAAATTGACAAATTTCTGGCAAGACTGACAAGTAAAAAACAGTGACAAATAAAAATACCAATATCAGGCCAGGTGCAGTGGCTTACGCCCGTGATCCCAGCACTTTGGAAGGCTGAGGCAGGTGGATCACAAGGTCAGGAGTTCGAGACCAGCCTGGGCAACACAGTGAAACTCTGTCTCTACTAAAATACAAAAAATTAGCCGAGCATGGCAGCGTGCACCTGTAGTCCCAGCTACTTGAGAGGCTGAGGCAGGAGAATTGCTTGAATATGGGAAGCAGAGGTTGCAGTGAGCTGAGATCATGTCACTGCACTCCAGCCTGGTCAACAGAAAGAGACTCCGTCTCAAAAAAAATATATATGTGTATATATATATGTATATATACACACACACACACATATGTATATATATGTATATCAGAAATTAAGCAGGAGTTATCACAACAGACTCTCAGACATCAAAAGGATAACAAGGAAATAGAGTCGACCCTTGACCAACACAAGTTTCAACTGCGTGGGTCCACTTGTCCACGAATTTTTTTCCAGCCTGGCCAGCATGGTGAAACCCCCTCTCTACTAAAAATACAAAAAATTAGCGGGCATGGTGGCACGCACCTGTAGTCCCAGCTGCTTGGGGGGCTGAGGCAGGAGAATCACTTGAACCCAGCAGGCAGAGGTTGCAGTAGGCCGAGATCGTGTCATTGCACTCCACTGCAATGTGGCAACTTGCTCTGGGTGGCAGAGTGAGACTACATTTAAAAAAAAAAAAAAGGTTATATTTAGTGTGCCTGTTTCTCCTACCTCCCCTTCCACCTCCTCCACCTCTTTCACTTCTGCCACCCTTGAGACAGCAAGACCAACCCCTCCTCCTCCTCAGCCTACTCAATGTAAAGATGAGCAGGGACTTTATGATGGTCCACTTCCACTTAATGAATAGTAAATATGTTTTCTCTTCCTTATGATTTTCTTAGCATTCTCTTTTCTCTAGCTTGCTTTATCCTAAGAATACAGTATATAATATACACATACAAAAATGTGGCAATTGACTCTTCATGTTATTTGTAAGGCTTCTGGTTTACAGTAGGCTATTAGTAGTTAAGTTTTGGGGAAATCAAAAGTTATATGTGGATTTTCAGCTGTGCAAGGAGTCAGTGTCCATTAACCTCTGCATTGTTCAAGGGTCAATTGTACTATGAAAATTCTACACACATAACTTGGACAACTTAAATAAAATGGACCAAGCCCTCAAAAAGTGGAAAGTATGACTCACCCCATAAGTGACAATTAGAATAGCCCGACAACTATTAAAGAAATTGAGTTTGTAATCTAAAACTCCCCAAAAGAAATCTTCAGGCCTACATGGTTTCATTACAGAATTCCGCTAAATGTTTAAAGAATTCGGTGGCTCACGCCTGTAATCTCAGCACTTTGGGAGGCCAAGGAGGGCGGATCATGAGGTCAGGAGTTCGAGACCAACCTGACCAACATGGTGAAATCCCACCTTTACTAAAAATGCAAATATTAGCCAGGTGTGGTGGCATGTGCCTGTAATCCCAGCTACTCAGGAGGCTGAGGCAAGAGAATCACTTGAACCTGGGAGGCAGAGATTGCAGTGAGCCAAGATCGTGCCACTGCACTCTAGCCTGGGCAACAGAGGGAGACTGTGAAAAAAAAAAAAAAAGAATTAACACTAATTCTATACAATCTCTTACAAAAAATAGAAAAGGAGAGAATTTTTTTTAAAACTAATATTACCCTGATACCAAACCAAAGACAGAACCAAAAGAGTAACCTATCTCTTGCATATATAGATATAAAAATTCTTAAAATTATTTCAGCAAATAAATTCACCGCCATATTTTTAAAAAAATTCTACATCATGACCAAGTGGGACTTGGACAAGGACACAAGTCTGGTTCAAATTCGAAATCAATCAATGTAATCCACCATAATAACAGGCTAAAGAAGAAAACTCACAGGATCATAGCAATTGATGTAGGAAAAGCATTTGAAAATTCAACACCCTTTCATGATAAAAAGAAAAATATATGAACTAGCAATAGAGGGAGAATTTCTTCAACTTGGTAAAGAACATCTATCAAAAAACTCCAACTACCATTATATTTAATGATGAAAGACTGACTGATTTCCCTCTATGATCAGAAAAAAATGTTTTCTCTCACCATTCTTACTCAACAAAGTACCAGGAGTTCTAACCAGAGTAATAAGAAACAAAACAAAAATATAAGGCTCAGATATTGGGAAGAAAGAAGTGAAACTGTGCCTATTTGCAGATGACATGAGTGTCTATATGAAAAGTCCTAAGAAATCTACAAAATATTCCCAGAATAAATGAGTTTAGCAAGGTGGCAGGATACAAGACAAAACATATAAAAGTCAATCACATTTTTATATACTAGCAATAGACATGTGAACACCAAAATTAAAAATACAATACCATTTACAATTGCTATAAAAGTCAAATACTGTGTATAATTCTAACAAAACACATATGATGGCTGGGCATGGTGGCGCACACCTCTAATCCCAACATCTTGGGAGGCTGAGGGAGGTGGATCACTTGAGGTCAGGAATTCAAGACCAGCCTGGCCAACATGGTGAAAACCCATCTCTACTAAAAATACGAAAATTAGCTGGGCATGGTGGTACATGCCTGTAGTCCCAGCCACTAGGGAGGCTGAGGCAGGAGAATCTCTTGAACCCAGGAGACAGAGGTTGCAGTGAGCTGAGATTGCACCACTCTACTCCAGCCTGGGTGACAGAGCAAGACTCTGTCTTAAAAAAAAAAAAAGTATGAAACTTGTATGCCTCCAGTTTCTATTTCTTTGATGAAAGAAATAAAACAAGATATACATAAATGGAGAGACATATTATGTCCCTGGGTTGAAAGATTCAACATAGAAAAGATTACAATTCTCACCAAATTTATATACACCCTTAATACAATCCCTATCAAAATCCCAGCAAGATTTATGTTGTAGTTTTAGGCAAGATTATCTTACAGTTTATATGGAAAGGCAAAGGAATTACAGTAGCTAAAGCAGTTTCGGGAAAGAAGAAGAAAGTGGGAGGATAACTTTATCTAATATTAATGTTACTGTAATCAGAATAGTGTGGTTTGGTGGATACATAGATCAATGGAACAGAATCGAGAACCCAGAAATAGACCCATATAAGTATGCCAAACTGATTTCTGAAAAAGGTGAAAAAACAACTCAAAAGAAGAAGGATAACCTTTCCAACAAATGGTGCTGGACCATCCATAAGCAAACAAACAAAAAGAACCTCGACGTAGACCTCACACATGAAATGGACCATAAACTTATACACAGAATGTGAAACTGCAATGCATTTGTTTCAAAAACAGCAGAATGTCTGAGATCTAGAGCTAGACAAGAAGTCTTAGACTTGATACCAAAAGTGTGATATGATCCATAAAAGGAAAACTGGATAAATTGGACCTAATCTACATAAAAGCTTTTGTTCCGTGTAAGCTCTATAGCAGAAGGTAAAGACAAGCTACAGACTGAGATAAAATATTTGCAAACCACATATCCAACCAAGAACTAGTACCTAGAATATAGAAAGAACTCAAAACTTAACATTAAAAAAGCCTAAACAACCCAATTTTAAAATGGACAAAAGGCATAAACAGACATTTCAACAAAGAGGATATACAGATGGCAAATACTCACAAGAAAAGATGTTCACCATCATGAACCATTTGTGAAATGCAAATTAAACCCGCAAAGAGATATGCCTACACCTGTCAGAGTGGTAATGAAAAACGGTGACATCACCGAACTCTGGCAAATGCTGACAAAGATGTAGAGAAACTGGATTGTCCATATACTAGTGGTGGGGATGTAAAATGGCATAGCTAGTCTGGAAAATTGTTTGGTAATTATTTTTAAAAAGGAATCATGCCACTATCATATGATTCAGCAATTGTACTCCTGGGCACTCATCCCAGAAAAATGAAAACTTATGTTCATGCAAAAACCTGTTCACGAATATCCATAGTCTCTTTATTCATAATAGCCCCAAACTGAAAACAACCCAGATGTCCTACCACAGGGGACACGCTGTCCTACTCAGCAATAAAAAGGAATGAACTATTGAGACACACTAAAACTTGGATGACTTTCCAGGGAATTATGCTAAGTTTAAAAAAAAAAGCCAATGCCAAAAGATTACAAACTGTATGATATCATTTATATTACATTTCTGAAATGACAAAATTTTAGAACTTAGAACAGATTAGTTGTTGCCAGTGGTTAGGAATGAGGTAGAGAAGTGGAAGAGAGATGGGTGTGGTTCTAAGAGGGCAAAAGGAGAGATCTTGTGGTGATGGAAATGTTCTGTATCTTGACTATATCAATGTTAGTATCTTAGTTGTAATATTGTACTACAGTTTGCAAGACATTTATTACCACGGGGGAAACTGAGTATTATTCTTTACATTATTTATTAACCGCATGTGAATCTACAATTATCTTAAATAAAAACTTTGATTTAATACAAATCTTTTAATATCTCCTGCTTTGAGAATCATTATCTTCTGGCTGTACCACTCACTAACTCTCTTCATCACTATCATCCACCAGATGGAAGTTGATGGTGACTTGGACTAGGGAGGAAGTGATGGAAATTGTGAGAAGTGGGTGGTTTCTGGGTGTATTTTAAAGGTCAAACCAAAAGGGGTTGCTGATGAATCAAACGTGAAATAAATGGAAGGATCCAAAAATGGCTACAAAGTTTTTCCTGAGCCATCTGGATGATGGATTTACTTCCTGAAATGGGGAAGACTGCAGGAGAAGCATGTTTTGGGGGAATGTTGCGAGTGTGGCTTTGGACATCCTGAGTCTGAGATTTATAGACCTCAAAGTGGAGTTGTACAGCAGGCAGTGAGAAATATGAATCTGGAGTGAAGAGGAAAGGTTAGATCTGGAGAATCAAAGCGAGGAGTCATCAGCACATGGATAGTAATTGGTTGTGAGTTTAGGTAAGATTGCCTAGGTAATAAGTATAGAAGAGAAGTAGCTTATGTCTGAGCTTAGGGACTTGAAAGTTTAGAGGACTGAGGAATGAAGAGAAAGCAGCAAAGACACTGAGAAGCAATGATCAGTGAGGCAGAGGAAAGCAATGAGAAAGGAGGACTTTGGAAATCGGGACCTAACTCTGACCATCTTTCTTGACCTTTTAAGTGAACGGATGAATGAATGAATGGGCGTCTGGTTTCATCTTCAGCCCTTCTAACCACCATGTATATGCAGATTCTCCTTAAATCATTGTCTTCAGCATTGACCTCTCCCTTAAAGTTCTAACTTATAAAATCCATTGATCATTGGATACTCTGTTGAGAGCACATAGGTACCTGTTCTAGTTATTCTTTAACGCATAGCAAATCACCTATAAACTTAATGCCTTCAAACAATAACAATCATTTATAATCTCTCACAGTTTTCGTGGGTCAGGAACTCAGGAGTGATTTGGTTGGGCAGGTTTTGACTCAGGATCTCTCAAATGGATGCAGATGGCTGGGACTGAGATCATGTGAAACTACACTCACTCACATAGTCTGGCACCTGGGCAGAGAAGACTCAAATCATTGGTCCACATACACCTCATCAATCTTGGAGTTACACAATACACAATGCAATGGCAGAGTATGGCATTTTCAGGCATAAAAAAAAGTGGTATCCAATCACCCTCCAACTCTAGTGGCTGGCAAAGTCCAAGTACATGCCAGAACTCAGTCATTTGGAAGCAGAACTAGATGCTGGTTTTGCAGATATGGGACAGAATCTTACCAGATAGGATTGTATTATCCTTGAGTGTCTGTCACAGGCAGTCTGTTCTTCTGGGGTGCCAAATTGTTTATCTTAATCCACCAAATCACTGCATTCTCTCATATGCATGTAATAAGCAACATTTACCTTGTTGACAATTCCTACAATCCTCTCTGTGAGCTTTGGAGAAGATTGCCATTGTGGGAGCATTCTATGTATCAGGTTTAGCAGATGTCTCAGTTTTTCAAGACAGACGTCCTAAGTTTTACACCTGTTATCCTATTTTTTAATAGTGCCCCCTTTACTCACCTCAAAAGATGGGTATTCGGAACACCCATCAAGGTCAGCCCTAAGCTGTAGCCCAACTGAGACAGGTTAGATAATAAGTTTTATATACCTATATAATTTCTCTACTCCAAATGTATTTCCTCCTTGCAATCATATTGTTTCAGAATTGAGCTGGAAGTGCAAATTATTCCTCCAGGAAGCAATAGGCTGATGTGTCAGCAAAGGGTTCTGAAAGAGAAAAGAAGCAGTCTTTCCCTGAATGTGGGGTAGGGGGCACGTAAGAAAGAACCCAATGAGTCCAATGACAAAAGGAAATTCATATAGACACTAAATATAAAGTCATTTTCCTTATAATAGTAATAAGTAAAGCACTCAGAAACTCTCTTAACCCTTTGCCACTTAATTGATTCACCTAATCAAGCAATATTATCCACTAGAAGTAATAATGATGCCCAGGGCCTGCAGCTGCTCAGAGGTAGAGGGCTACTCTGTAAGATGCCAGGATACTTCTGCTCCTGCTGGTTGAGTTGTATATTCAGCCAAGAGTAAACTGAGTTTGTTTCCAATTCTGCTTATGCTTGCAGTTGTCACTAGAATTCTGTAATCTAATTTGAAGTGACTGAAATTAACGAAAAGGACCATAAAAGCCTGAGAGTTACTGGATAGACTTCATTAAGGCAGTTTGCTGGAGGAAAAAAAAAGGTGGGGGGACCGGCTATTGGTTTGGATGTAGTAGATTCAAAAAGATTAGGTGGACCTTAGAAAACTCTAGAAAGAGTCTGTACTCAGATTTCCTTGCAAATATGACAAAACTTGTGATTGTGATTGTAGGAAAGTTGTGGCTACTCAGCAACTTTTAAAGATCCTTTCTAAGTTTTAAGAATTTTCCTCCTCAATGTAGAAGTCAGAACTTATTCTCCCAGCATCCCTTGCAGCTGGAGAGCAGACACATGACCTAGGCTCTGCCCAATCAAGATTTAAATTAGACGTGAACAAATATTTATCGAATGCTTACTTGGTGCCAAGCACTGATACAGACACTATGATGATAAAGAAGCTTACATTTTAGTTGGAGTAGACAAACACTAACCAAATATAAATTATTATATATTAAGTGATGATAAGAACTATATAGAAAAATGATGTAGGTTAGAGGGATACAGAATGATGAGGGATGGTCAGTAAACACCCCTGATAAAGTGAAATTTGAGCAGAGACCTGAATAAGGTGATGGAGTAAGTCATATTGGATATCTAGGCAAGTGTGTTCTAGACAGAAGAAAAGGCAAGAGCAAAGGCCCTAGGGCAGGAGCATGCCTGAAGTGTTCAAAGAACAGCAAGAAAGATAGTGGTCAAGTGGAATAAGCAATAAGGACAGTGGTAGGAGATGAGTTAAGAGAGGAAGGAGATGGGTAGGTCATTCATTCGGGTACTCGGGACACCTATCAAGGTCAGCCCTAAGCTGTAGCCCAACTGAGACAGGTAGGAAGAAGCCTCTAAGCCCCAGACTCTACCTGGCTCAGTTGGGTTACAGCATGGGGCTGACCTTGATGGGTGTCCCGAATAGTCACCCTTGGGCCCTGGTCAGTCATGCTGCCTGCTTTTACCCCACTGAAGATATCCTGACCACCACAGAGGACCCTGGTGGGAAGGGAAACACCACAGCCAGAGGAAGCTAAAGATGTTTTCCCAGGAGAAGGGGCAAATGTGTAGGGATGATACGTTCAAAAGAAACCAACTGAAAATGAAAATCAATCACCACAGAGTCAGGAAGGCAAGGGAGGTGAGATGGGAAAGGGGAGAGAAGCGGACTCACTGTCACAGGCAGAGGTAGGAAGGGCAGGGGGCAGGCCAGTCAGGGGATGAAGATGCTCCTGTTTGTGGGCATACTATCTTCCCTCCTGGGGCCACTTCTGCTGGGGTGAAGATGGGCTTTGGGGAGATGTCAAAATGGAAGGGTCCTTGTAGGTGTAGGGAATGGGGAGGTCAATACTGCTCTGCTTGGACAAGATGGTTTTACAGGGCCATATGCCGTCCAGATGAGGGTTGCCAACTGAGCTTGGAGGTGCAGTCCTCCATAGTGCGGGTAGTTACTTGCTGGAAATGTTCATCTTCCTGGAGCTTCCCAGGCCCCGCAAGAGGACAGGCAGAGTGTCTATGATGTTCATGCTCAGCACTGAGGCCGGTGGCTTCCCCAGTTGGAGCCATGCAAGCTGCAGCTGGGGATTAGGGACAAAGGGCATGCTGCCTTTATCCAGGCTACTATCACTGAAGGAGCGTGTGGGTGGAGGCCCCTAGGAGACACATGTGGTAGAGCAGGATGGGTAGGGTCTTCAGGAACGTGGTGGCTGCAAGGCAAGATGATGGGGCCCAGGATGAAGCTAAATGGGGCTTGCCTACCTTGGGCCCCTGCTGCTCCCTAGAAGACAGAACAGGTAAGTGGGTTCTAGGGCCTGCATCCCACATCATTCAGGGTAGCTGGGATACAGGGCAGACTGCAGCAACAACCAAATGTTCCCATGGGTACCTCTCTTCTCTCATCATACAGTATGCTCTCACCCAGGTTGAGGCATTCACATGGCCCCCATTAAAGCTGTACACCAATCTCCCCAGAAAAAAAGTCAGAACTCATTCTCTCAGTGTCCCTTGCACCTGGAGAGCAGGCACATGACCTAGGCTCTGCCCAATCAAGATTTAATTTAGAAGTGAACAAATATTTATCGAATGCTTACTTGGTGCCAGGCAAGAATAAGCCTCTGTTATCTCCATATAAGCAAAGAAGAAACTGAGGCTCAGAGGACTGAAGTGAGTTGTGCAGCCACCAAGTGGCAGAGCCAAGATTCAGACCAAAATCTGTTGGAATGTAGTCTTTTATTTAACACATCTGAAAGTGAACTCTTAATTCTTGCTCTCTACACAAGCTCCCTGGCAGGTTTGTCACTGGTGAGTCTCCAGCACCTGGCATGGTACCTGGCACAGAATAGAAATGCAAACACTGTATTGATTGTGTGAAGGAAAGTTGTGCAGCTTGCCCAAGGTCCTCGAGGCCCACAGGTGTCCAGTGTGGGGTGGGGGCGAGCCCCTTGCATTCTGTGGGACTCCATTTCCAGATCTCTGGAAATGGTCAAGAAACCAGCATCTTCCTAGGGTCCTTCCCACTCTGGGGTTCTGACTCTTTGCTTCTGGATGTGGATGGCAAGAATGAAAACAAACCCAAGGAAAGGAAGCCTTCCTCAGCCTTGGGGTCAGACTCCAGTGGCTGCACAGAGGTGGGGCTTTGCAGCCCCTCAAGCCATGGGCAGGGCAGAATTGGTTCCCTCTGAGCTGGAGAAAGAAGCAGGAGGGATCTAATCATAGTATTTAGACCAACAGAGAAGGAAAGTCAATGTGACTGATTGTTAAACAGAGCCATTATTAAAAAGTAAATTAACATACAATTACATAAATTATATTAAAAGCAAAGGTACTGAATACTCAAAACTCATCATTTGTTATTTTATTATATTTGATATTTTCTATGCTCCCAAGGTTTTAAAATGCCTATTGCATCAATATGGTAGAAATATTATCTAATGCTGTGCTGCTGTGCACCCCTTTCCAACTCCTCATGGCCTTAGTAGCTTGGAATCAGCCATGCTGGAAGTATTTACACCACAGATTTTGGCAAATGCTACAAATCTGGCTTTTAACACCAAGAACTATTTGGTCAATATTTACCAGCATCCCACTGGACAGGAAAAAGGGCACATCAGGCCATTTCACACATTTTCTGGTTCCTGCCAAAAACACGTCTAACATTCCCCACCTGGCAGCACCATGCCACCTGCAAAGTCCCCTGGGATGTTATGCATCTTTAAAGGAAAGGTGGAAAAACAGAACTCTTTAGAGATTAATAGGTAACTTAAAAATGGTGAGATAATATTAAGATACAGGCTTCTCTCACAGTGCATCACTTCTGCTGGCTGGAGAATTTCAAGGTGCTATCCAGCACAATGGACAGACCTGAGTGCCTATCCCTTCTTAACCCTCTTGCATGCTTAGGGATATACTTCCTTAGCTTGAAGAAAAGTGTCATTAGGGCAGGAATTCCAAGAGAATCAGATGAGATCATTTATGCAAAAATATTTAGTGCAGTGCCTGGCACGTAGTAAGTATTCAGTTTATTTGAAGTTTTAATGACGTGCAGTGCTGGGTGCATAATTTGTGGGACTAGTGCAAAATGAAAATGTGGGGTACTTTGTTTAAAAGGCTGAGGGGAGTGCTAAAATATGAAGCTTTTTCCTTTCTTCCTCTCTCTCTCTGTCATTGTGCTTTTATTTGCTATTTAAGGTCGTTCTAGATAAAGACAAAATGAAATGTTTGCATCATTATTAGCACACATTTGACTGTACACACTTGGACCCGATAGCTGCCTGCTGTACCAAGATGGGTGAGCTCTGAGGAAGTCAAGCCAGGTTTTCCATGGCAGATGGATGACCCTCAGGAATTGTTAAACCTCTATGCCAGGGCACACTAGTACTTGGATTCAGGGTGGGTGAGAGGCTTGACCCCACCAAGATGCAGCCTCTGTTAAGCTTCCTGGATACGCTGTGACACTGCCAATCAGAGGCAGGATGGCCACCATCACACCCTGCCCTGGGAGGCCCCAGGGTGTGCACCTGAGCCAGACCACCCTAATACCCATACTCCACCAGTGGGCGGTAGGGGGTAGGAGGACATGGGAAATCGGGCCTTTCCCACTTTCCTCATCAAGTCACCCCTGGGCATAGGACAGTAAGCTGGTAGGGCAGGGCCCGGGAGCAGGAGACCAGATGATGCCTGGGCCACCAAAGGTCTGGGGAGCAGGTGGCCAAGAACTTGTCCTGGAGACATGAGGGAAGGCAAGACTGTGTGTGAGCCGAGGCTCCAGGTCCCCTAGCACGTGCCTCTATGTTTCATCAGACTCCACTTACAAAGGGAAGGTTATGTAGAATTTGAAGACAGTGACAGAGCATTGCATCAAGTGTAAGATGCCTGGGCCCTGGAAGCCTACGCAGGATGCAGACCCATGAGGCTGGTCCTGCTCACTCATCTGCTCAAGGAATTACCCCAGCAATTCTCTCCTACGTCAGCAATTTCCCACTCTGTGCTGGAGAAAGCTGGGCCAGCTTACAAATGTGCTGTACTATCCTCATGAATTAAAACACACACATGCCTCCTTCAATTCTGCATTCAGAACTCTTTCAATGAATTCAATGCCAGTCATTGCCGTAATTTTCCACTTCCTTTCACACCCGAAGTGCTGGAATGAGTTGTCTCTACTTGCCATCTTCACTTGTTCTCCTGTTTCTTGAACCCACTCCAGTCGGGTTTTGTTCGTCACGCCATTGAAATTGCAGTCAGCATCACCTCTGGATTCTCTGCTCACCTTTTTCTTCTCTTCCTCACAGACATGACTGGCTTGAGTATCCTGCTGAGCATCTCTCAGCAGAGAGGTATGACCTCTCCATGAGTGGAGGGGCCATTTCACGTGGCTGCCTCCACTGGTGTTGCCGTCTCTTTCCAAGGTTGAGAATGGAACTTGACCCAATCTCTACAGGAGATTGTTGCTGCAGGTCACCTCAGCCCCAGCAGAGATTCAGGAGAATAATCAAGCTGCCTTCAGTTAGAGTGGCTGATTTATTTTCCCGTTGCCCCTTTACTCCCTGTCAAAGAGAATACCAGTGCAGATTCTGCATAATAATATTACCGAGGATGCTCTATCTAACTCTCTGAATTCAGAACATTCCCAAGTTATCATTGCTGCAAGATGTTTATTTAGACATAATAGTTCGAGCTCCATATTTTTCTGTTGCTATTCTGTTCTTTAAACATACCCCCAAAATCAAATGAGGGTCAAGAGGGTATTACTGTTCATTATGAAACACCTGGCTTTTGGGATACTTAATAGCTATCCTCTACTCATGCCTCTAATTAATGCATTTAAGAACTAGATACATGTTTTCTTCTTTAGGATTTTTCATTTTGAGATCACATCATCATCTTTCTCTTTAAAAAAGGAGCTGGTTGGCAAATTTGCTACATCTCAGCAGCAGATCTCACTTTTAAGAAGCCCAGCGTGAAAAGCCCATTGGATTTGAAATTTTCTGGCGCCTCAGTCATATGTAATGAGTCACAGCTCCGCTCACACTATACTTTCATATATAAAAAAAAGAAGAAACCAAAAAACCATTCCATTTATGTGCCTGTATTTGACCTAATCCTCATATTCTCTCCTGCTAAGTAGCAGAAAATTTCAGCTTTTTAGTTGATTATGTATTTATCTCTCCCAGTTTTAAAACTTTCTTTTCAGTTTACAAAAGAAGCTCGTTTCTGCACTAATTTCCCTCACATATATAAAGAACTTTTAAAAATCAAGAAGAAAAACACCAAGCCTGAACAACACGGTGAAATCCCATTTCTACAAAAAGTATAAATATTAGCCAGGTGTGGTGGCACATACCTGTAGTCACAGTTACTCAACAGGCTGAGGTGGGAGGATGGCTTGGATTCAGGAGGTCGAGGCTGCAGTGAGCCATGATTGCACCACTGCACTCCAGCCTGGGTGACAGAGTGGGAGCCTGTCTAAAGAAGAGAAGAAGGAGAAGAAGGAGAAGGAGAAAAAGAGAAGGAAGAGGAGGAAGAGAGGGAAGGGGAGGGAGAGGGGGAGGGGGAGGAGGAGGGGAAGGAAAGGAGGAGGAGGAGGAGGAAAGAGTAAACACACAGTAGAAAAGTGGACAAAAGATATAAACAGACAGCCCACAGAAAAACACATACAGATGACTCTTACATGTAAGAAAATAGGCTCAACTTCATTTTAATAAATTAAAACTACACTGAGACTACATACTTTTATCCATACTTTGGGCAAAAATCGAAAAGTTTAACAAAATACTTTGCTGGCAATGCTGTGGGAAAACAGGCATGCTTCTGCATTGCAGTGGAAGTGAAAAATAGTGGAGCCACCATTTATGAGAATTTGGCTATAGGTAACAGAATTACATTTGTACTTATCATTTGACCCATCAATCTTACTTACTTCACAAACACACTCTGAGGAAGCCCCTCCATGAATATGAAATAATGCATATATAATTTTATTCACTGTGGCATTATTTGTATTAACAAAAGCTTGGAAAAGCCCTAATGTACATTGGTTCACAGTTGAATAAACTATGGTACATCTGCATCATGGAGTACTATGTGGCTGTAAGAAGGCATGAGGAAAATCACGCACTTTAAAAGGTAAGGCATAAAACAGGGTATATTATATGTTACAAGGGAAAATTATAATGCATACGTGTTTGTTTTTTATTATTGAAAAACAAATGAAGCAGAGAAAGGATAAACCAGAAATGATTTGGTAAGTACTTATAGTCTGTCTGTGTCATATTATCTAGAGTAGCTAGGAGAGAGCAGGACTCCCTGAGTGCTCAGGCAAACCTTGTTGCATCTGAAAAGGGCCGAGGGCAGGCAGTCTGACAGATGTGGGGAAGGGATGGAGTACAAGCCCTAGGTCTTTCAAAAACTCAGGGCATGACACTGCTTATGGCTCCCAGCAGGTCAGCCTGGTTGAAAGCCATGGGGCTTGATGGACACAAAATCTTCTAACCCTTAAAATATAATTTGATTTAGTAAAACAAGATTGACGTAGAGAATTTCAGGGACATCTAATGTCTAGATCAGATTTTCTCAACCTTGGCACTATTGGTATCTAGGACTGAATTCATGTTTGTCGTGGGGACTGTCTTGTGCACTGTAGGATGTTTTACAGCATCTCTGACCTCTACCCACTGAATGCCAATAACACCCGACCCCGCCCTCATAACACCCGACCCCGCCCCAGTTGTGACAACCAAAACTGCCTCCGGACATTGCCAAATGTTCTCTGGGGTCCACAATCACCCTGATTTGAGAACAGGTGCTCTCAAATTACAGTGGACATCGGAGTCACATGGGGAGCCTTTTCAAGATGTGTTTCCCAGGCTTCACTTGAGGAGAGAGGGGCTGACTTGGAAGAGCCAGGGTGAGTCTGCCCTATAAGTTAGACACAAAGGGTGGGGCCTCGCCTTTGAGTCCAATTCCAATTTGATCTCAATCTGAAATAATGGGATTTACAAAGAATATCTCAGGGCCACCTACTGTAGCAGTAGTTCTCAATGGAGGCAGTATTTCTGCCCCTCAACAAGCCCAGATTAAATTTGAAAATGTTTGAGAGTGATTCATTTCGTGATTCTGATTGTCACAGACTGGAGTCTGTTACTGGCATCTAGTACACAGAGGCCAAGGATGCCAAATGTTCTTAAGTTCAAGGAATATTCTGGAACAATCAAGTTTTGTCCCACCTAAGATGTCATTAGAACTGCTGTTGAGAAACCACTACAAGAAGTACAAGCAATTTTTAAGCTGTTTATGTTACCTCGTGAAAATCCCGTTTGTCCAGGATAGCTGTAAATCCAGAGATTACTTGGTTCACTTACAATATAAGCTTTCAGAGGGCTTAACTTGTCTGTAGATTTCTGAAAAGCGTGCTGTGAGACCTAAAGCTTATAGAATTTGGTGGTGGTGGAAGGAATTCTTTCAAAAAGCATATAAAATAACAAATACAAAATTAGGTACAAGTGTGAATATTTATTTACGATGAGACTAAAACTTGCAAGAAATTGCAAATTTCAAAAAAGATGGCAAATATCCCAAACAAAAAATAAGAAAAACAACATAATATTTTGTATTAATTATCTTCCTGAAATATCTGTATACTACCTTTTCCCCTCCTTTTTTTCGTGGCTACTCTTTGATCACATCTTCATGTGACAACAATTCTGTAACGTCATTTTCTATAGAAATAATTCAGCCTTACCTCTGTCATGGCTGATCGAAATTCTTTGTTTAATTATTGATAGCTGGGATGCATATAATATGCAACTTCACACACACATTCCTACTGCTTATAGCATTGCCACAAGTTTGTGCTTATAAATAAAGGAATCCAGATCAATTCGATTTCTTCCACTTAGTAAAAGAAAGGAGATGTATTATGCACTTGTAATTGTAAATGCTGTATTTAAATGCATTAGTTTTCCAGTGTTGCCATAAAAAATGAGCATGAACTGGGCAGCTTAAAACAAAAGAAATGTATTCTCTCACAGTTCTGGAGGCCACAAGTCCAAAATCACGCTGCTGGGAGGGCCATACTTTCTCCAAAGTCTCTGTAGGAAAATTCTTCCTTGCCCTTTCCTGGCGGTTCCTGGCATTGCTTGGCTTGTGGCAGCATCACTCAATCACTGCCTCTGACTTCACATGACCTTCTTCTCTTTGTGTGATTTGCCCTGTATTAGTCTGTTCTCATGCTGCTAATAAAGACATACCCAAGACTGGGTGATTTATAAAGGAAAGAGGCTTAATGGATTCACAGTTCCACATGGCTGGGGAGGCCTCACAGTCATGCCAGAAGCAAAGAAAGAGCAAAGTCTCATCTTACATGGCTGCAGGCAGGAGAGCTGGTGCAGGGGAACTCCCATTTAAAAAACCATCGGATCTTGTGAGACTTATTCACTACCAAGAGAACAGCAAAAGAAAGAACCACCCCCATGATTCAATTATCTCCACCTGGCCCTGCCCTTGACACGTGGGGATTATTACAATTCAAGGTGAAATTTGGGTGGCGACACAGCCAAACCATATCATGCCCTTTCCTCTTCTTATAAGGATACCAGTCATTGGATTTACGGCCCACTTTAAACCTGTATGACCTCATCTTAATTACTTCTGCAAAGATCCTATTTCCAAATAAGGCTGATATTCTGAGGTTCCAGGTGGATATGAATTTTGGGGAGACAATATTCAACCCAGTACATCAAGTACATCCCTTGTACTTGTTGTTTGGAAGAATTGTTCACAGCATCAACCTATGTATTTTTCATACTTCGTTCCTTCTCCACTACTCATGTACATCTTGTACTAGGTGCCAGAGGTCCAGCTGATATCTCAAAGAGGATATGTTATGGTTTGAATGTTTGTCCTCTACAAAACTCATGTTGAAATTTAACCCCCAATATGGCAGTATTGAGATATACAGCCTTCCACAGGTGTTTAGATTATGAGGGCTCTGCCTTCACGAGTGGATTAGTCTATTCACAGATTCATGGATTAATGGATTATCATGGGAGTGGGATTGGTAGCTTTCTAAGAGGAAAAGAAACCTGAGATAGCACACCCAGGCCCTTGCCATGTGATGCCCTGTGCCACCTTGGAACTCTGTGGACACTCCCCAGCAGCAAGAAGGCCTTTGCCAGATGTGGCCCCTTGACCTTGGATTTCTCAGCCTCCATAACTGCAAGCAATAAATTCCTTTTCTTTATAAGTTACCCAATTTCAGGTGTTATAAGCAACAGAAAATGAATTAAGACAGCCTAGGAGTCATATGGTGTGCTGAGTCTTTGTGTCACAATACTGGATATGTTGGCACAGTTGGGAGAATTCCAGAGCCAATTCTATACCAAGATGGCTAGCAATAAATTAACTATATGTATAAGTCACTATAAACCACATAAACATCTCCCACTAAGAATAAACTAAATGTATTCCCCAACTCAAATTCCCCTCAGCCTGAGCTCAAAAATGTCCTTGGCCACTTCAACACCAGCAGACTTGAAGGGAAGTGTGATGGAGAGGGAGTAGAACTAAAAAGAAACAGAGAACTTAACAGATTATAATGAAAACATCCGATTTTTGAAAAATTTATAAAAACATATGACATGTGAGCACAGTGATAGGGCTCTTTCCAGGGTCTTGGAAGGGAGCTGTATAGGTGAGGGGCCTACATGTTTAATCTCTGTTGCTTTCCCTGTATATCCATCACTATTCATGGCAGCTAACTTTTTGACAGGGCTGTCAAACTGTTAAACCAGGGAAAGGCTATAGGCTGTCTACCTTTCAGCAAAGGAGTTAACCAAGATTGTTATCATTTCTTTATGACCAAATTGTGGCCATTTTGATGGAAGTGAACAACATTTAAGTCTGTAATCCATCTTGAGTTAATTTTCATACATGGTGTAAGAAAAGGATCCAGTCTCAATTTTCTGCATATGGCTAGCCAGTTCTCCCAGCACCATTTATTAAGCAGGAAATCTTTTCTCCATTGCTTGTACTTGTCAGATTTGTCGAAGATCAGATTGTTGTAGGTGCATGGTCTTATTTCTGAGCTCTCTATTCTGTTCCGTTGGTCTATGTATCTGTTCTTGTACTAGTACCATGTTGTTTTGGTTATGGTAGCCCTGTAGTAGTCAGGTAGCGTGATGCCTCCAGCTTTGTTCTTTTTGCTTAGGATTGTCTTGGCTACTTGGGCTCTTTTTGGGTTCCATATGAATTTTAAAATAGTTTTTTCTAATTCTGTGAGGAATGTCAATGGTAATTTAATGAGAATAGCACTGAAGCTATAAATTGCTTTGGGGCAGTATGGCTATTTTCACCATGCTAATTCTTCCTATTCATAAACATGGCATGTTTTTTCATTTGTTTGTTTCCTCTCTGATTTCTTTTGGCAATGGTTTGTAGTTCTCCTCGAAGAGGTCCTTCCCTTCCCTTGTTAACTGTATTCCTAGGTATTGTATTCTTTTTGTAGCAATTGAGAATGGGATTTCATTTATGATTTGGCTCTCTGCTTCCCTGTTGTTGGTGTATAGGAATGCTAGTTACTTTTGCACATTGATTTTGTATCCTGAGACTTTGCTGAAGTTACTTATCAGCTTAAGAGGCTTTTGGGCTGAGACAATGGGGTTTTCTAGATATAGGATCATGTCATCTGCAAACAAAGACAGTTTGACTTCCCTCTTCCTATTTGAATACCCTTTCTTTCTTTCTCTTGCCTAATTGCCCTGACCAGAACTTAACACTGCTTTAGCTGTGCCCCAGGGATTCTGGTATGTTGTCTCTGTTATCATTAGTTTCAAAGAACTTCTTGATTTCTGCCTTAACTTCATTATTTACCCAAGAGTCTTCAGAAGCAGGTTGTTCAATTTCCACTTCTCCATTAATTTAAGTTGGACAAAATCCATTTCTAAACCATGTTATATTTAATCTGGGTGGGAGAATTCTTTTATCACCATTTATAACAGCAAATCCAAAATAATTTTAGAGAGGGAAGTTTCAGTGCTTTGAGTGATATGGTTTGAGGATTATTAGAAAAGTTTTTTTTTTTTTTTTTTTTTTTTTGAGACGGAGTCTCGCTCTTGTTACCCAGGCTGGAGTGCAATGGCGCGATCTCGGCTCACCGCAACCTCCGCCTCCTGGGTTCAGGCAATTCTCCTGCCTCAGCCTCCTGAGTAGCTGGGATTACAGGCACGCGCCACCGTGCCCAGCTAATTTTTTTTTTGTATTAATAGAGACGGGGTTTCACAATGTTGACCAGGATGGTCTCGATCTCTCGACCTCGTGATCCACCCGCCTCGGCCTCCCAAAGTGCTGGGATTACAGGCTTGAGCCACCGCGCCCGGCCGATTATTAGAAAAGTTTTATCTCCCAAGAGCATATTTCTTCCTCTCTTATTCCATAGGTCTGAGCTCAATATTCAAAAGATGATAATTACACTATGGTCAAAGATGGTCTCTGTTCTTCAAAAGACACATTCTTGTCTTCTCAGACACACAACTGAGCCATATTTCCCAGCTTCTTTTTTCAGTTAGATGTGTTCATGTGATTGAATTATAACCTGTATACTTCCTTTGCAAGTTATTTTATTTTTTTCCTCTATGGTTTCTTTAGAGATTTTCTCAATTTCTTAGACATTCTGTAGTTTCACATTCATCTAGGTGTGGATTTGTTTTACTTTATCTTGCTTAGGACATGATATGTTTTATTTAATCTAGAAACACACATCTCTTTTCAGCCCTGGAAAATATTGCTTCTCACCATTTCCCTTTAATTTTTTATTCTGCAACTTTAATTAGACATATGTTGGAACTTCCTCAAAATCACATTCATAGTTCATTTCTCTCTCTCTCTTGCTCTCTCCCCTCGCCCTTTCTTTGTGCCACATTTTGTGTATATATCCTCATATATACCATCTAGTTCACTAATTTTCTTTTCACCTTTGTCTAGACTACTGTTTAACCTGTTCACCAATTTCCATGACTCTTTTTCACTACTGGAAACTCTGATTCTCTTTCATATCTTTCTGATTCTTTTTTCATATTGTTTTGGGCTGTTATTTTGGCTTCTCTTCTCTCATTTATGTCTTCAATCATTTAAAATATACTGATTTTATAGTCTATTTAAGATTAATCTATTATATTCAAATTGGGTGCTAATTCTCTTGTTTGGTAAGTTTTCTAACCCTCCCTCACAATGGGTGCATTTTTCTATACATTTAGAATTTTTTATTGTGAATTTATCTTCAGGGGATTTCTTTTTCCTAAAGAAGTCCTGAGAGTCACTGAAGATTCACTGAGAGTTGTGAAAATGGACCTACAGAGTGGTTTGGCATTTGTTTCAGTTTGGGAATTCTGAAGGTTTCCAAGGTTCCAGATCTGTTTTTAGGTTAGTTGTTTGACTTGGATTTCCTGTGCCATCCAGGTAGTGTCAATTCGAATTCTACATTCAGTAGAGTGCAATCTTAGGTTTTAATTTCCTGCAGATGACTTGTTTCCACCCAATAGCCCAGATACAAGCCTCCTCATAACTTCCCTGGGTCAGGATTGCTTCCCTGGCAACCTTTCTAATTCCCTTTTCAAAGCCTAGATAGGACAGCTGTCTAAGATGCCAGCTCCCCTGCCCCATCAAAGTCTGACGCCTCATTTCCCATACCACATTGGTATTAGAACCAGTTTGTGGTGCCTGTATCTCTGTATAAAATCTTCATGGTATGCGATAGTACCTGTTTGGCCTTACTGCTCTGACTTTGATTCCTTTCTTCCTGTCTGTCACTTGGGGATTTCCCCTGCATCCTTTTCTGAGTTCATATATGTATTTAAATTCTGGAGGATATGTTTTGTCTGCAGTTCTATGTGTTAGTGAGATGAGGGGCCTTGCTCACAAGCTCAGTCTGTCTTATTGCTGAAAGTCTGCTGTCTATTCTTTTAGAATCTCTCAGAAGGACTCTCTAGTCTCTTTTCTCTAATTTACTTCCAGCTTTCTTGTGATAGGCAGAGACTGACGGGAGGTTGTCTATATGACATTCCTAGTATAGACTGAATGCCCCATCATCCAAACAAACCATAGAGACATATAATTTCTGTAAAATTGACACCCAAAAGACATGATATGGTTGTGTGTGCTCTTAATGATATACAATGTAAATGTCAGACAGTAGCTTGAAAATTAGGGTCAGAAAACAGTGACCTTTGCATTCTGCCAAATATGTCCTTGGGATAAATTGCATTTTTATTGCATTATATTATATTACATCACTGCAATTATATGAGACTCTCATTGGAATCTTGAATGCTTCTTTTTATCATTTTAAATATGCATGCATATTATATATGGAAAGCTGAGTGTTCTACAGACAAAATTCATTGTATAAAACTGAAATGTAAAAATGTGATAACTCAGTAATGCATAGAAATATGTTGCAAAATAATAGAATATAAAAGAAATTATATGACTTCTATGAGCAGTTATCTAAAGCAAATCAGACCAGCATATGGGCCTAGAACAAAGGACCACTTTTATTTACTATATCAGTATTCCAAGAGAAAAATAAAAAGAAGATATTTGCAAAAGCAAAAAATGATTTTTGGTAGCTTTAAAATTTCTACCAAGCAATTTCAGTAGTATATAGAAATTATGGTGTAAAACTACTTACAGTTTTTGCAAACAATAATTAAGATGTAACGGAAGCCTGCATTTTTCATGTTGAATGATTCTGAAAAAGTGGTGAAAAGGATCTTTTGGTTGTTCTCAACTCCCTTGGAAAAAAATGCTAATAAGAAAGAAAAACAGGGAGAAAAAAATGCTAGAATTCTATAACACAAACAAGACACACAAGCCATTTTCCTAATTTCACACTGTTCAGGAGAGTGACAAAACACCAATTTCCACAAGATGGTCTGTCTTACAAATATGGAACACTTCCCATTCAAATAGGTATCTGGGGCATTCTGGGTAACCCAGCCAAAACGGGTAGCAATAGCATGTAAATTAAAATAGCAACCTCCCCCATCCTGAGTATTCATCCGTGCCACTGACACATTGCAGAAAGGATGCCAGACCTTTTTACTGGCATAAATCTCACGTCTGTAGCCTGCTGCGAGATCTCCAAAAAGCCCCACTTTCAGCATGTAGGGTTCCTTTGTTGGTGACATGCAGTTGAGAGGAGGAAATAACATACCATTTGGTATCCTCTGGGCAGGTCTGTGAACAGACTTGTGCTGGGTCCCTGTACTGCTTTTTCAAGATGTTCAAGATCTGCATGTGCTATGTGCTGCAACATGTAAGTGACATATAAACAAACCTGCGTTGATTTCCAGGAAAATACAATTACCATTTTAGGGAAACCATTACATTTGTCTCAACCCAAATGATTTGGAAAATGATGAATGGCTGTTTGTCAGTATAGCTTGTAAGGCAACACCTGATCCCTAGAAATTCAAACCTAGTCACAACTTCAAAGGAGGCCCAGGCTATCCTATCAGACACTGTCAGTGTTCTGCCTGTATTCCCCCAACCCTTACCACTGTGATGCATTCCAGCCTGACTTCCACTTGCCAGAACTTGCATTTCCTTGCCTTTTCTGGTCCCAGAGGTCTGTGTTACCCTCCCATGTGGCAGGCCAGAAGTACTGGGAAATTAATGCCAGTTGGCCACAGCAATCATTGGCTTGATCCCACACCATTTATTTGCTGCCTTCTCTTCCTTATTTCATGTTCCTACTCCTTTGCAGTGTTTCCTTGGACCAGCTCTCAAATCAGCTATGTGTGCTTGAACCATCGTGTCCAGGTCAGCTTCTGGAAGAACTCCATCTAAGACAATTATCTTTTCCTGGAGGTCCTGGCAACTTAGCATTTTGACAGGCATCAAGATGTCAGGGTTTCAGTTGAGGAAGACATACATTAGACAACTGTGTCAATGGAGCATACATTTGCCAGTTTATTGTTCACTTTAAGAGCCATTTTTTCATACTAAGTGTACATCTGTATGTCTAGTGTGTCTCCCTTCTCCTCATCCCTGATTCCAGCTTGCCACAGGGCTCTAACACCTAAAACGTCCATATGATAGTGCAGCCACCAAGATCCAAGAAACTAAACAATAGGCCATTTTAGGGGATGGCCCCAAGTGAGGAAGCTGGGCTGTGTTTGGAAGTTATGAGTGGAGGTAAAGCCAGAATAGCTTTGAGCCACATGTCTTAGAGTTAGAAATACCAGTTAAAATTTTATTTTCTTTTGTTTCAAAGTAACGAAGACTCTGGTTGACTTGGTTCTTGTGGGTTTAAAAACACGTGTGAAAATCATCTTATTCTTTACCCTCAATACAGCAAATGTTTTTGAGCACTTAATATGTAGAAGGCACTAAGTGCCTTACATGTATTGACTTATTTAATCTCCACAAAACGCTAAGTGGGCATTATTATTAACCCTGTTTGATGGATAGGGGAAGGGAGAAGTCAAATAAAAGTGTTGGGAATCTTGATCTTGTGCTTATGCCTAAAAGGAAAAGGAGGAATGGCAGTACAGGTGGCCTCATGGGAAATGGACTGGAGTTGTGGAGCCTCTTCGTTGGTAGCATGTGGCTTCGTGGCTGCTGCCTGTGGGCCTGCCATTCCTGTGACTCCGTGCCCTCATCCTCGAGACTTCTGTGCTTGCTCCTGCCAAGCAGCTGGTTCAGCTTCTAGCCTGCTAATCCTTTGGTTTCTGTGAATTCTAAGCTCATTCATGGTCATGGCCACTCATGCCTCTTCCTTCTCAAAGACTTTGCTGCCTGCCTGCTCTCAGACATCTTTTCCACTTCTGCCCTCACCCACCTGCCTGACTCTATCTGTACCACATCCCCAGGATGATTGGAGTTGCTCCAGTCAACCTTAGTCATCTCCACTTCTGTGAAACTCTTACTGAGTCCACCTCTTGGCTTCTGGTCACCTGTAGATCTGCTTCCCTTTGGTCATGTGTCCACCTCTGCCCAATCTAGTTGGCCTGCAGGTGAGGTCACGTGGTAGCAGTAGCATGAACTCTCAGTAAGGAACTACCTGAAGGCAGGGAGCATTTAGAGGGGCCTACAGGTGTGGCTGGTGGTAAGAGATGTGAGATGCACAGCACCAAAAGAGATCTGCTGAGGATTCTGCCGAGAGTCACAGAAAACGTCAGTGGACTTAAAGATTATGGCCATATTTGGCCCTGCTTCCTTCTTCCATTGGCTTGATTGCTATGGGAATCAGAGATTCTAGAAAAATCTGAGCATATTTGAAGCAAACAGTTGCCTTCCCTCTATTTCAGGGGCACCGAGTAGAGGGGCTGGAAGTCTTGGGGACGTGCCTAGCAAAGTGAGTAAATCCCACGCATGTTTTGTAGCCTGAATTGAATCTTGAAAACTATATTGGGTTCCATGTTTGAAAAGGGGTGGAAATAGTGACAGGCTTTTTTTTTCCTTCGTATACTTTTGAAATTGAAGAATAACATACATAAAGACAAGTGCACAAATCATAAGCGTATGGTTCGCTGAATTTTTACAAAGTAAACACATCTGTGTAACTACCAGCCAGATCAAGATATATAACAGGCGGCTTTTTTCATGGCTCTGAAAGTGCTCATTACCATTTAATAGTTTATAAGTCCTAGGATCACCGAAGACACTTGCAAAACAATTGGGTCAGCACATCATTTTTGCATAAACTAAGCCCCGGAGTGGTGAAGTGTCCTGCATAAAGCAATGTGGGTAGACAGCATCTAGTTTGGGGATTTGTTCTGTCTTTTCCAAAACAACAGACAGTGTTTCTGTTGCTTAACGAAATCAGTGCTTGTGGATAAACCATCCCACCTCCCCACTTCTCCCATTTATCTGCTCTACATGCTATATTATTTTTCTTTTCTTATTTTGTGTTCACTTCATGGTCAAGTCACCCCAGATCCTGATTTTCCCCAGGATCTCCATGCCTCGTACACAGAAAGATAGCTCTCCTCTCATGTCACTAGCCAATGACAGTCTGTGGACATGTGATGCACATCAGCAGAGGGCATGGGGTCAGTGCCCACCCTTCTGCAGAGTGCCCTTTGCCCCTTCCCAGTCCCATTAGCATCTTGAGAAATTGGAACTCATTCCAGCTCAGGTCCTCATGGCAGAGATGACTAGCTAGCCACCAGGATTGCCTGTCACTTCCATTTTGTAGAGCTGTGGCTGAAAAGCAGCTGCCCAGCCAGGGAGTCCATTTCCCACACTTCAGGGGATCCCACTAGAAGACTGCCTGTTACCAGTGTAATGTGAGTAGAAATACATTTTGCCCTTCCAGGCTAAGGTGTTTAAGCAGCAAGTGTGCCTTCTGTAGAGTCTCTTTCCCCAGCCACTGACTCTGAGGCCCTTAAGCAAGCTGGAAGAAGTTTGGGCCTCTGAAGGAGACAGTGGACGGCGACCTTCTGAGCAAGAGCCCTGGCACTGGACTTGACATTAGTGAGAAATCAACAACTAGTGGATTAATCCACCGAGATTCTACTGTTACCATAACTAATGCAGTTATAATAGGGATGGAGGAGGAGATTGTAACATTTTTAAAGGCTATTTTTTTTTAGAAATAAAATCTCACTTTGTCTCCCAGGCTGGAGTGCAGTGATACGATCCCAGCTCACTGCAGCCTCAAACTCCTGGGCCCAGGCAATCTTCCTGCCTCAGCCTCCCCAGGAGCTGGAACTGCAAGTGTGCACCACCATGCCTGGCTAATTTTTTACAAATTTCTTTTAGAGATGGGATCTCTAAAAAATTTTAGAGTTGCTCAGTCTGGTCTGGAACTCCTGGGCTCAAGCAATCCTCCTACCTTGGCCTCCCAAAATGCCAGGATTGCAGGCATGAGCCGCTGTGCAGGGCCAGCTATTTTTTTTTTTAGTCATCTTTTTTGCTTTTTCCAGCTATTGAAGACAACCAGAGCCTCCTTACTTATACAGGAAGGACAATTCCTAGACATTAAATACAGAAAGATAAGGAACTGATCTTTTTTTATTTTGAAAACAAAAAGAAAAGAAAAGAAAAAGAAAATACTTCCTAAGATCATGTGCGCTTTTCAAGATTGTTTTCAGGAATCCCTGAGGTGGCGAGGGAAGGTTGGTCCTCATGGAGCAAGGGAAGCCCTAGTTTCAGTTCCGCTGAGCTCAGCTTGGCACCCTGCACTTTCTTGTTTGCTAAAACATTGGACCATCACCTGTATCTGTGATACGGTTTTTATCAACAGAAATGCAAATTTCTCTTTGGGAAAGCTTGTCAATAAAGAAAATGACCTTTATTCATAGTGTCCTCTGATCCATTTAAACCAGACAAGCTTTTCGATAATGGAAACTTGAAAAAAAAAAAAATAGATGAGAATACGACAAAGGAGTACCCTTTACAACGCTGCTGTTGGGAAAGAGTGATAGTAAACAAGAATGAAGGCACTGATTCATTAAGAGTTTCCATATTACATAGTCACAGTGGGGGTACCAAGAGAATGGCTCCTTGCATTAGACTGCCTGAGTTCAGATTCTGTCCCTACCATGTACAAGCCAAATGACCTTAGGCAAGCTAGTTAACGTTTCTGTGCCTCAGGATCTCCATCCATAAAATAGAGCCCACCAGATATCCCTCTTAGCATTGTGAGAATTAAATTATTTAATACAGATAAAGCTGTTGGAAAAGTGCCTGGCACATAGGAGGCCCTATGTAAATGTCAGCTAGTATGATTACAAGTCTTTGGGGCCCAGATTTGTCTGTGGTACATCTGGATTCATGTCAGAATATAAAAAGAAAACCAAACAATTGCTTCACTGGGTCAGATTTGGATCTTTCTCTTTCTCCAAAGAATACTAAATGGGAGTCTCAAGGATTGGGGAGTGGGGAGAGCTTGGGGGATTCTCTTTTGACACCAGACCTACATTGAATTAGCAGCACACATGTTTATAAAATGTATCAATGTACATCAAAAATTTTAAACACTCTTTGACTTAATAATTCAACTTTGGAGAATGATCTAAATATATTCTGTTTAATTTGTTTTGAATTTACAAAAGTCTGTAAGGCACAAAGGTGCCCTTGAAAATCAAAATATATAAGATAGCATTAGATTATAACCCAAACAATAAAATAAATATACTTAGTGCATACTAACATAAATAAATGATTGAATATATCAGCAAATGGTGAACGAGAGGCCAGTCTTCTATGCAGACGAATTTCAAATAAATCATATCATTTCTGCCCTCAAAGGGGTGAAGCGTAACTCCCCATTCCTTAAGTGTGGGCTTCGCAGAGTATCTTCTTTCCAAAGAGCACAGTATGGAAAGAAGGGGAGGGAAGAGTCACTTTACAGTGGAGAAACCTGACAAACACTACCTCAGCCAAGTGACCAAGGCCAATATCAGCAGTCATAAATCATCTTGATGGATACATCCTTGATATAATATGATTAAAAATGGCATGTTACCTCTGTGATCTTTCTCCTGGAAACCCATAACCCCAATCTAGCCATGAGAAAAACAGACAAATTCACTGGAGGGACATCCTGCAATATACTTGAACGGTACTCCTTAAAACTATCAAGATCATTCAAAAACAAGGAAAGTCTGAGAAACTATCATGGCAAAGAAGAGGCTAAGAAGACATTACAACTAAATATGATGTGGCACCCTCATATCCAGAAAAAAGGGCATTAAGTGCAAACTAAGGAAATCTGAATAAGCTATAGACTTTAGCAAATAATAACAACAACGGATGGAGGATATTGGTTCATTAACTGTAACAACTGTTCCATACTATTGTAAGGTGTTAATAAGAGGGGAAATCACTCAATTTTTCTGTAAATCTAAAACTATTATTAAAAAAAAAGTACATTCTATTCTCATTATTTGCTTTAGTTATGTTCTATAAAGTCACCAAGAACACTGACTTGGTAAATATTGAATTATTACCTCTAGTTGTGAGCCTCTGGTCACAACATTTTTGGATCAGTAAATAACATTGTTTCTTGTGTGTTTCTGTTTAAAGACACCTTCTTTAACATGCATTGTTGACTCATTAACATTAAACTCATAGCTAACAGCTGTCACTCCTGCCTGGACAAAGCTTATCTAATGCACGTGGTTCCTCCATAAGGCATATCACAGCCTTCTTGGCTTAGGGATACTAGACAGCACTTCAGACACTAGATAACACTTTAGCACTATGCGTGGGGGGCCATTTTAAGCAGTGAATCATCAACAAAAGAGCCCATAAGAATACAAAAAACGTGGCACTAAATAGAATGTGAGGACACTTGTTTACAGTTTGAGAGCTGAAACAAGAAGACAAGAGTGTCACCTCATTCGACCTCAGCTGGGAATGTGCACATTGGGCAACTCAACTTTTTAACTGCTGTGTGCATGTGCATACTCACTGATGACGATATTGATTTTGGAATTTCAGATAAATTTTAGCAAGTAGGCAAATTCACAACTAAAAAATCTGTGAATAATAAGAATCAACTGTATGTTGTTAAAAGCCTATTAATATGTTCCATGATAGCCTAAGTTCTCTGCATAAGCGTTTATAGATCTCTCATTCTTAAATTTGCCTAACTCTTTAAAGTTTATCTGTTTATTTATTTATCTATTTTTGAGACAGAGTCTTGCTCTGTTGCCCAGGCTGGAGTGCAGTAGCACGATCTCGGCACACTGCAACCTCCACCTCCCAGGTTCAAGCGATTCTCCTGCCTCAGCCTCCTGAGTAGCTGGGACTACAGGCATGCACCACCTTGTCCGGCTATTTTTTGTATTTTTTTTAGTAGAGACAGAGTTTCACCATGTTGGCCAGGCTGGTCTTGAACTCTTGATCTAGTGATCTGCCTGCCTCGGCCTCCCAAAGTGCTGGGATTACAGGCGTGAGCCACCGTACCTGGCCTGTTTATCTGTTTATTTAGCCTATAATACCTGTGCTGTCCAACATGGTAGAATTGAGCCACGTGTCGCAAATGATACTTTAAAAGTGTCTAGTCCAATTGAGATGTACTATAAGGATAAACACCAGACTCTGAAGATACAAAAAAAGAATGTAAACTATCTCATTAATAATTTTTATATTGATTGTATATTGAAATGATACTGTTTTAGTATAATTGGTTAAATAAAATGTATTATTAAAATTAATTTCACCTGTTTCTTTTTACTTTTATAATGTGACTACTGGAATATTTAAAATTATAATATGTGGCTTGAATTTTATTTCTATCAGATAGCACCAATTTATTTTAACTCAGGGGAAAATTAATTCCATCAAGATATCAGTAACATGGGAAGGACATAGGACTATAGAATTTTTCGAGAAACCATTTAATCCTTTCCTTTTAGAAAGATAAGGTTTACACAGGTGAAGAGACCTGTCCCTCCTGTACTTCCATACACCAATAAATAAAATACAACAGCCTACAGAATCTTTTAAGAGAAAAACAAGATTGGCTGTTTCTGAATTGAAAGAAACCATTTTTTAAAGATCTTGCTAGATTTCTGTAAGTAGGGCTGCCAGATTTAGCAAACAAAAATACAGGGTTCTCTGCTAAAATTTGCATTTCAGATCAACAGTAAATAATGTTTAAGTATGACCCAAATATTTCATGGGACATACTTATGCCAAAAAAATTATTCCTTGTTTATGTGAAATGCAAATATAACTGAGCATCTGTGTTTTCAGTATGAGTATATCCCATACACTATTTGGGGACATGCTTATCCTAAAAAAAGTATTTGTTGTTTATCTGAAATGCAAATTTAACTTGTGTCCTGTATTTAATCTGGCAACGCTACTTACTATAAAGCCTTTGAGGAAAGAACCTTTTGGCTGATTTCTCCCA
Source organism: Aotus nancymaae (assembly GCF_030222135.1). Lineage (NCBI taxonomy): Eukaryota > Metazoa > Chordata > Mammalia > Primates > Aotidae > Aotus > Aotus nancymaae. The sequence goes on from NW_026988472.1 coordinate 40,799,700, forward strand.
GGCACTTATCTTTCTATGTTTCTGCAAGGAAGAGCCCAAACTAGTGAGTCATTCACGGGCTCCATAATAAAAAACGGAATCTCCAGATTTGCCTTCCCATCTGCAGGCTATCTTGGCTGTCAATGCTATCTTTCTAAACAGCCAACTTACCCAGGAATCAAGCCGCAGATCTCAACTGTCCCTCCCAACCTTTATAATCAATTTGAGTTGGGCAAGGTGCCAGCTTCAAAAAATTACACAGAACCAACTCTTGTAACTATGGAGATAAGAGGGGAGGAAAAGCCCAAGGAAACAAACAAGCTTTCCTCTTCTTTACAGAAGCTCTTCTAAATGGAACAGGCGGCGATTGGTACAAACATGCCAGCCATTTCCTGGATGTGTATACATATCAGAGAGCAAGGAAGAAGTTAACTGGGTTTTATGCTTTATTATTTTCTTTCCTTCATAACTATTATGTTGTGGTATACTAAAGGGGGTGGTAATGGAAGTGGGCCATCCAGTGTGCAGGCAAAAAGGGGGTACAGGCAGTAAGGAGTTTATCGCCTGTTGAGAATTTAGAAACAATAATAAAACTGACTGCAAGTTGCTCTGCTTTTTATTACTCCAATGTTCTGGCAATTCTAAACAATGTCATTGATAAAATACTCCTCCCACTGCACTTCCCCAACCACCGCTGACCCCAGACTGTTCTCATTTTAAGCAATGCCATCAACCATTTTTTTAAAACCTTCCTTATGGAGCTTTTCTTTACTGTTTTGGGGATGGTCTGGAGGAGGTGGAAGGGAGGGGAGAGGAGGTATATGAGGGTGGAACGCTTAAGTGATCAAAACAGCATTTCAATGAATGGAGAGTGCCCTCTCATGCACTACTATCGCTTGAGGTTTCCAAGGAAGGATGGGCAATATGATAGTAAAAGGAACACTGGATTCAGAGTTGGAAGATCCAGGTGCAAGATGTGGCTCGGTATCTCTGTAGGTGTGACTGAGGACAAAAGCCATGTCCTCTCTGAGCCTCCATTTCCTCCTGTCAAATAGAATCTCTAACGACTTCTCTCCCTGTCTGCTTCACCTGGGTGTTTTGAGCCACTAATAGATAAAATATATGAAAGAACATGTTTTTCAAATTGGAAAGTGCTTTACTGATGTAAATCACTGTATTCATTTTAACAGAGATCAAAATAACAGTGGCTTCAACAGGATAGAAGATCTGGTCAGATGAAAGCCCAAGCTTGCAGGCAGTTGATGGATGTAGAATGACCTTATTCCTCAAGGTCACCTAAGGACACAGTTTTTTTTTCTCTTATTACTCCATCATCCCATAGGGTGTCTTCCTTATTGTCAAGGTTGAAAATGAATCACCACTTACCACAACCTCATTCTTACCCACAAGAAGAGAAAAGAATAAATGGAAGATGAGCAGTTTCCGTTCATAGCACGATCCAGACATTACACACGTCAATCTGCTCCTTTCTCGTTGGTTAAAACTTAGTCGCATGGCCTCACATTGCTGCCATGGAGGCTGGGAAATGTAGTCTCCAGCTAGACAGCCATGTGTCTGGCTAAAAACTGAAGGATCTATTGCCAAAAGTTGAGAATGGATATGGATATGCAGTTCTGTAACAGTTACTGTCATTATTTTTCAAGCTAGTGGATGAAAGGTTGTTTCTTTGTTTGTTATTTCATTGCTCTGGGGAGTAAGACAAAATGGAAGTCCCATACTTTCAAAGCAGCTATTAATGAATTTTGGACATATATCAGTGTAAGTCATCCTGGTTTAAATGGAGAAGTGATTTCCAGAGCAATGGATTTCAAAGCACTTTCACCTGAGGTCTGTGTGCGACTGTTTGCAGGAGAAACATGAACTTTAGACCACGTTGCTGTTGTACTGACTTTCTATCCAGTCACTCAGCAAGCTCAGAATTGAGAAAGTGGTACATCATCTGGTTAGTGCCTTATCATCCTTGAGGCCTTGTGTCACTGCCTCCATAATTAAACACAGACCATTAGCTATAACCTACTGCACCCACATCAATTACGCCAGTTTGGATAACAGCCACAGAAACTCTTCTTTCCTGTCTTCTGCCTCTCTGGAAATGATTCTGGTCGCATCACACAGGTGTAGTTAGAATTGCCTTGGCTTTTAGAAGATGTCAAATTAGCAAGGTTGTTATGTCATGATGGAACAGAAACTTTATTCTTCCATATGCTGATTAAAAGGTAATTTAACCTCTTCCAAAGGTGGTCTAGCCAATCCCCAGCAGTATTGACATTGTGTTAATGAGAAATTGCTCTCCAGAGTGATAAATTAGCCCTCCGAGACTAGTATGCAAACCCATTTTCACTAGACGGCCCAGTCTTAAATAGCAAATTTGGTGGTTTCATCACCCTCTGCCCCTACCCCCATTAAATCTGCATGGACTGATGCACTGTATCTGAAATCCTGGATCTGTGCAGATTAAAATGCATGCATATAGCCTCCCCAGTGATGCTAACTGTCCCAGCTTGCTATTTTCTGGCATGTGCTAGGCCGAGTTGAATGTAGCTCAGCAGCAATGGGGCTGCTTAATACACCTCATTTCTTAGAGATAAGAAACTCAATTTGCCATGAGAGAAACGAGAATGAAGTCAAAGGGTCTCAGGATGTGGGAGGAGCCTTAGCACTCGATTAATGTAACACTTTCCCTTTACATATGAGGAAACTGAGGCCAGGGAGATGAAATACCTTGGCCAAAGATGTGGGAAGCTTAAGCAGCAGAGATGAACTAGAATTCATTTTCTCAGAAAATGATGTCATTGTCTTTTACCCTCCTCTACCCATCCTACCAAACTGACTACTAGCTACACACCAGTTGTCACATCATCTAGAGATACCCATTCTACCCCCACTGGTTTTCTTCCCAGATGAAGAAAGCACTCTTCTTGAGAATATAAACTTGACTTCCTCTAGTTCAGCAGGCATAAATCTCAATCCACAAACTCAGGTGAGAAAAGAACACTGCATGTTATTATTTTTAATAAAGCAACCAGCCTCATCCTGCTAATCTGGTGGAAAATTCAACCCCAGACATTCTTGGGACCCTTCCCTTACTCTTTGGAATGTGCTAAGGTTCTGCCTCAAGGTGTGCTAAGTCATCAGAGTGACCCTCAGGAAAATCCAAAGGTATCACTGAGATGGAACAGAGCCAGGCCACAGGGTCCCTTCAGCTCCTCAGATTCTGCAGGTTCTTGGCTATGCTGGGAGCTGGAAGCCTTGGTCAGCCAGGAGCCTAAGCCTTGGTCTAGCCTCCCTCCCTCAGCTCAGTTGTCTGAAATCCTCCTCCTCTCCTGGAACTGTCAGGATGAAGAACCTGTGGTTCTTGAAGTTCTCAAATTTGTCTCTCTTGTCCCCAGTCAAAGAAATTTCTCTTTAGTCTTAGGGAAATCCTTCTTGATTTTCTCAAAAATATTCTCTTTCTTGCCTTACACTCTCTAGGACACCATAACAATTCTCTGGAGAGGCTCAGGATTTGGAAAACAAAAGCCAGGAAGGGAAACGTTTTGTAAAGAACTTCTGCTCTTCATCCAACTGCAAACCTTTGCCATGGCAAAAATGCAGAGTGGGGAAAGAACAACCAGGGAGGGGAAACAGAAATTATCTCTCAAAAAATTATACTGCATAGGGTGATTTAAAGTTCCATGAAAGGGGAAACAACTGAAATTCCAATTTAGTTTCTCTGGTGAAAGAATGCTGGGAGAACATTTTCCCAGCTCCATCTTGAAAGGAGCATGAAAACCATGGAGTAACTTCTTTGCAGCAAGAGAGGCCACTAAGCAACCTCAAAATGCAGCAATGGCTGCACCAGCTCTTTGGTCTTCCTCATCACTTGATTGTTCCTTAACTCCTTGCTACCTGGCTACAGATGCCACCATATTTCAAAACCAACTATGCCCAAGGTCCCCACTGTCCTATTTGTCCAATCTAGTAGCCAACTCTTTGTCTTTATCCTCTTTGACCTTCTTCTCCTGAAAATTCTTTGGGGGAATGGTTGGTGGCACTATATCTTACTGATTCCTCCTCTATATTTCTCACCATGCTCTCTTTTATTGCTTTTCTGGATTTTCTTTGATTCATTTCCACTAATCAAAAAGAGCTGATATTGGTCACCTTCTCTTTTGTCTCTTTTCTGTCTTTCTCCTGAATTTAACCTACTCCATGACTTCTATTGTCTTTAAATCTCATCTCTAGCCCAACTCAAGTTCTTGAATTCTAGACCCAGAATCCCAACTGCCTTTTGGTTGTTTCCTGCTGGATGTGTTACCAGTACCTCAAACTTGCCATGTTCAAAGCCAACTCATCTTTCTTCCCTAAACCAGATTCTCTTTCTCACTTCCTTGCTCAATGAATGTATCACCATTCTTCCAAATTTTGAACCCTTCTTTGACTCCTCCTCTCCATTGTCCTTACATCCATACTGTTTGATTCTAAATAGATTTTGCCTCCTCAGTAGAATAATAAAAGTATGGTATGAGTAATACAGAATAAAGTGGAAATATCCCTCTTCTCCTGGATGCCATTTTTTCATTAATGTCATATAGCATTATATTAACCATGGTTTTAATTCTAGCCTTTTTCCTTCCATAACTTCTTCTACACAAATATGTATTTTTACATAAAACCTGTATTACTTAGCACTCTTGCTTGTTCTCCAAACATTAATACCTTAATTTTAATAGTGACTGGCTTTTGATTTTCATCTTGTTTCACCTTTAAGGTTGTAGGAATGGATCTTACCACATACGTGCTGAAGTTCACATCCAGAACCATCTATCTCATGACTCTGGTCTACCAATCAAAGAAGAAAAATAGGTGTATGGATTTTCTATATTCACGTGAGTGCTGTTTAGCACAGATTCTTGACACCGCAGTGGCATATGACATAAAGCACAGATTGAATTCATGTGTCTGAGGGTGGACAAGGGGCTCTGTCCATCTCCTCTGGGCTTACTTTGCATCTGTGGGTTGGCCCAATGAAGCTGGGCTTAGCTAGGTGGCTCCACTTCAGGCTACAGTGGCTGTGATGGTTCTGCTCTATGTGCCCCTGGTTTTCCTCTTAGAATTAGTAGACTAGCCGGCACGAGCTCTTCTCATTACAGTGACAGAAGCACAGGACATGAAGGAAAAGTACCGAAGTCCTCTTAAGGCCTAGGCTCAGAATGGACATTCTATTGGACAACGCAGATCACATATCAAACCCAAAGTCAGAAGTAGAGGAATACATTTCACTCCTTTGTTGGGAGAGACACACATGCCAAAAGGCATGGAGGGGTCATTTCCCACACTAGCAAAGTCTTGCCCTCCTTATGTTTAGCAAACCCAGGGCTGAATAGCATTCAGTACTTTCTTGTCCAGTTTCTGACAAACAACTGGCTTGTCCCAGGATCTGGCAAGATTTAATTAATCTCTCAGTCCTGAGTTTGCCAAATGTACTTTCTTCACCCTTTTGAAAATCAGAATAATGATTCTCCATTTTAAAACTTCAGATCATAGTCAATAGGTCTTTAATTTAGTTTGCAAGTTCTCTTGGTTCTCTAAGATTCCATTTTATTGGCCCCAAAGAGTCTATCTTTCAAATTTTTATTTATTTGGGTCAAGGTTGCCTTTACCCTATTCATTACAAGGATGACTGTTCTCGACACAAAGGCAGCGGAATATGCAACAGATATTTACTTCTCATAACAGTCTTCATAGTAGGAATTGTTCACCTGGCCTATATTGAACTTTCAGGCATCTCAGAGAAAGGCAGAGGGGCATTTTTTGGTAGGAACAGAACCTTGGTTATCTACCCAATCAGCAAAGAAACATCATTATTTTCCACTATCGAATATTTTATATATGATATAAGGGAAAAATGGTGCAAATGTTTCAAATTTGGAATTCAAAGTTAAGATAAAGTCAATTTCATGTTTGACGGTGATCTATAACAAGCATTCTACAGTTATTGGCTATGTACATATTATGCAGTATTCTGAAATAGTCTTCCATCATCTTTTAAAATCAAGTGATTATAGTCACTGTTCATTATTATTATCATGACTGTTGAAAAAATGTTTAATTCTAAAAGCTGTGCATGCTGTTCCTAGATCAGATAATTTCAATTTCATATTAAAAATGTCATTTATACACAAGAACAAACCTTATTCACTGATCTTCTTGGAATGATGCCTCCATCTTTTATCTGTACACATGTCTTCAGGGAAATGAATAATGTTTGGAGTTAGCATGACCTGGGCAGCTAGGAGGTCCAAAAGACTCCAGATATGAAATTCAGTTACTAACGGTTGTTCTTCTGTAGACCATTCGCAAGTTTCCATCACAGCTTGCTCGGTCTTTGTGTGAATGAGGAAAAGGCACCTTTTTGGGGTATCTGCTCTGCCTTAGGAAGAAGTGCTTGGATTTCAGTGCTCCTCAACCTCCTCACTTGGTGCCCTTATGAGGGACTCAGCCTGAACAACCCTGAAAAGAGGGGTGAAACTGTTGGTGGCCCCTCTGGCAGGAGAGGGAGAGAGCAGGGAGAAGAAACAGTAGGCAAGGCACAGAAGGTTCATGGCAAAGGATAGAGACTGGGAGGAAAGAAAGGGAGAGAAGCAGAGGAGATATGTAGGTAACAAGTAGTGTTAATGATGATAGCAATAATAATCATCTCAAACAGCGATCAGACCTTTATGAAGCATCCAACACTCTGCTTGATGCTTCACATGTATGAACCCATCAATCCTCTTAAAAATTCAGAAAGATGAGTACTGTTATTATCTCTCATTTTGCAGATGGAGAAACTGAAGCACAGAGAGGTGGAGAAACATGCCCAATGTCACAAAGCTATTAAGTGGCATAACCAGGATGTGAGCCAGGTCATCTGATGCTCCCTCTTAAGCATGTGAAGTGATTACTGCAGAACACATGATGTGCCACCCACACTGTTATGACATTCCAGCTATTATTGGTGTGCATGCAGCACACACACACACACACAAATACACAAACACACACACTCACCATGGGCAGGAAGCAAATTACCATTGCCCTTGCCATTACTATGTGCACATAAATGAATTGGCCTCGGGTGCCTCTCTTTATGCTTATTTGAAAACATTTTGATGAAATGGACATTTCGCCAATGCCCATACTTAGGGTAACCAACTCATCCCAGTTTGCCTGGTATTTCAGCAGTTTTGACACCAAAAGTCACCCGTGTCCAGGGAAACCCCTCATTCCTGGGCAATCAGAACAGTTGGTCACACTACCCATACTAATATTAAGAACCAACTGTATGTTTTGTTATTTCTTCCCACTGAATACACAAGGGGGCATTGTAACCATTCAGTCATGCATTCCTCAAACATTTATTGAGCGCCTAATCAGAGGTGTGATTGCTGCCCAAGAGCCTAGCTCTGAGGATGGGGCAGGATGATAGGAAAGTGAGAAAGAATAAGATACGTATTCAAGGGAACAACACACCCAGAGCCCTTACTATGTGCCAAGCACTGTCATGAGCACACTTACACTTTACCTTATTTGTTCCTCAGAAACACCCTATGCAATAGTTACTATTAGCATCCTTGTTTGAAAAAAAAAAGAAAGAAGGCAAAGAGAGGTTAAGTACCTCGCCTGACATCATGCAGCTGGCAAGTGGTACCAAGCAGTGTTTGAACCCAGGCAGGCCCTCATTGCTCCACAGCTCATGCCTCTAACTGCTATGCCATGCTACACTGGGACAAAAAAGGACTCGAACCCCATCAAGGACCTAAGCCCCATCTGCATGGCCTCAGTCTCTCTAGCCCTGCTCAGGGGTTCTTCCCTAGACCAGTGGTTCTCAACCCTGGCTACACATTAAAATCCCCTGGAGAGGCTAAAAAATAATACTGATTTCTGAAGGCCCCAATTGCAGACATTTTGACTTAATTCAGTTGCTTTGGCCTGGGCGTCAGGATTTTTAAAAGCTCCTTATGAGGATCTAATGTGCAGCTGGGCCTAAGAACCTAGATGGCTAGACCCTACCTGTTAGCAAACTGAGCTACCCAGAGACCTCTAATCCACTGCTTCCAAATGTTAATGTGCAGCTCCATCAGCTGAGGACCAAATTAGAATGCAGATTCAGTAGGTTTGGGACAGGGAGGACCTAGAAGGCAGTGCTTCTAACAAGCTCCTGGGGGATGCTGACGCTGCTGGTCCATGGACCACATTTCAAGTGGCAAGGATTTTAAACCAAAGTGTGGTCCTTAGACCAAAAGCCTCAGTATTCCCTGCTTGTTAGAAATGCACCACCACAGAATCTGCATTTTAATGTACATTTGATCTGAGGAAACACTGCTCAAATCCTGCGCTCTCCTGCAGGTGCTGGGGATGAATTACAAATATGCCAAGGTATTGTCTCCCCTCTTAAGAACTTGCACAGTGACTCCCGGGGTCCAGCTGCAAGCAGCCTCATTGACCCCATGTGTATACAAATATAAGTTTCAGTGCTAGTAGCCATGGAGAAAAGGTTGGGAAGTCCTGCTCTAATAGTCTTACTGCCCCCTTCCCTCACGGCCCCAACAAGCCTTTGCTCACCCTGTTTCTCCCACCTGGGCAGACTCTGACGGGCCTCACCGAATTCCTGAAGGTCCAGCTCATGTCCCAATTCCTCCTCCATGGAACCATTCCAATTTTTCACATGGCCATTTCAACCGCATGGACTTTTCCTTCACATAAACACATAATGGCACTTCCTATGTGCTAGGCACTGTTTTAAGCCCATAACATTAATTCACTTAATCCTCACCTTATAAGTCAGAAAAAACTGAGGCACTGAGCAGTGGGGTAAGTTGCTGAAGGTCACACAGCTAATAAGTGGCAGTGTCAAATTCAAACGAATGCAGGTAATCTGGCTTCAGAATCACGACACAGACCCCTTCTCACTTAGAGAAGTATTTGCAAATAATGCAGAGTGTGAACAGTGAAGAAGACATATCAGTTTCCCGTGGCTGCCATAAGAACGGACTACAGACTGAGTGGCTTAAAACAACAGAAATTTATTGTCTCACAGTTCCAGAGGCCAGAAGTCTGAAATCAAAGTGACAGCAGGGCCACGCGCCCTCTGAAGGCTCTAGGGAAGAATCTTTCTTTGCCTCTTCCTGGTGTCTGATGCTTGCCAGCGATCGTTGGAGTTCCTTGGCTTGTAGATGCATCACCCCAATCTCTGCTTCCATCATCACATGACTTTCTTCTCTGTGTGTCTCTGCATCTTATCCTCTCCTTATAGGGGCATCAATCATTGGATTACAGCCCATTCTAATCCTGTATGGTCTTATCTTAAGTAATTATATCTGCAAAGACTCAATTTTCAAATAAAGTCACATTTTGAGGCTCCAGGTGGACATGAATTTTTTTTTGAGGGGGACACTTTTTAACTCAGTACGGAAGTGCCCAGAGATTGTTTCAAGGCAGAAAATGTATCTTTTATTTTTTATTATACTTTAAGTTCTGGGATACAAGTGTAGAATGGGCAGATTTTTTACACAGGTATACATGTGCCATGATGGTTTGCTACACCCATCAACCCATCATCTACATTAGGTATTTCTCTTAATGCTATCCCTCCCCTGAGCCCCCCACCCACCGACAGGCCTCTGTGTGTGATGTTTCCCTCCCTAAAAAAAAGATGAGCTCATGTCCTTTGCAGGGACATGAATGAAGCTGGAAACCATCATTCTCAGCAAACTAACACGAGAACAGAAAACCAAACACCACATGTTCTCACTCATAAGTGGGAGTTGAACAGTGAAAATGTCTCTTTTAAATGCTCAGCTCCTCACTGTCTCAAAATACTGCTAAGGCCTTAGGACCTGTGACTGACACCCTCCAGTTTCGGCTGAAGAGCGACCCATAGAGCAGCGGTAAGCTTTGATCAACAGACTCAAATGTCTTTAGCGGCCAAATATCCTTTTCTCCTTCTGCCTCGTGTTCAGCATCTGATAGTGCTTTCGGGTTCTTCCCAGAATAAATCAATCAGATTGATTTTACATGTATAACACATAAGATCAAAACAGCCACTTTTTTGTTTGTTTGTTTTGTTTTAAAGACACAGGGTCTCTCTTTGTTGTCGAGGCTGTAGTGCAGTGGTATGATCATAGCTCACTGCAGCCTTGAACTCCTCAGCTCAAAGTGATTCTCCCACCTCAGCCTCCCAAAGCACTGGGATTACATGCATAAGCCACTATACCTGGCCAAAATGGCCACTTTTGAAGGTTTTACAGGAAGCAGGTGCAAGGCGAAATGCGGTTGCTGGAGTGGTCAGGCAGCATCCAGGCCACTGTCTAGTGGGGAAGCAACTTATGATCTGCAGGAGCAGCCTGTGCCAATACTGTGGGGTTATGGAGGTCTTTGGGAGGACTACTTGAATGTCAGCAATTCTCAACGAAAGATCCAAGCCCTGTCTTTGATAAGCTAAGAATGAATCTTGTCACCACCAGTCTAGGGTCATGGGATGGATATTCCAAGCCAAGACCAATGGAAGCAATGTACAGAGGAAAGTTCCAACTCCAGGAAAATAACAAAAGAAGCAGTTTTCCCGTGCTGTCGACCTCACCCCAGAAATGCAGAAATCAGAGAGGGAAGTAGGTCCTGCCATCGTTTCAGTCACTGTCAGGTGACTTGTGGGTTTGGAATTACTCAATACTGGAACAGATAGGTGTTGGAATAAAAGTAGGAGCTACTGCTACTGAAAAAACAAGTGAAAAAGTAGGGAATGTGAGTGACAAAAATGTGATTGAAGTGGGAAAAGAAATGACCTTGAGGACTCTCCGCCCTTAAAAGATGACACTGATATGGAAGTTACTTCCGAGGATGTGTGGTAGTGTTACCGAGTATAAGAAATTTAACCCTCCAAACAGGAGGTGTTTCTGTCTCAGGGCCTTGAGGAAAGATTGGTATTCAGACTCTTCTAAGTTAAACCATTCTCTCTTCATGCCTGTTATCACTGCTATACCCCCCAAAACAAGGAAAATGAAGGAAAAAGAAAATTATGTCTCAGATCACCAAAGAACCATTACAGTTCCAGTTGTTAGAGCCAAAGATCTATATGTAAAGGAAGAAAAACCCCAACTTCTTCCCTGCAGCTCAGCAGATTTCTTGGATTTGGCTCACAGTTCTGAAAGCCTAGAAGCCATCTCAAGCCCAGGAGAACAATCAGATAACCTTTCAGAACAGAGAGCAGATACAGAACACATGGAGAACTGGCAAAACCTCTGAAAATCATTCAACATATGTGAGAAAAGACCAGGAGACAGAAATATTATTCATGGAAGGACAGGCCATCTTGTTATTTATTTACACTGTGCCAGAAGATTAAAGAAGTCTGGTTTCCATGCCTCCTTTGCAAGAAGATTCAGCTGGTTATTAAGGTTTTTATGGCATAGCTGAATCGGCGAGTTGCAGGGAACTGATAACCAGGACCAGGTCAGAGATCAAACCGCCAGTATTGAGCATCTCTACTCAGTGTAGTCCACTGTGTCTGCTCTTTTGTTCATGGAAACTTTTGTGTGCCAGGATACTTTCCCCATCTAAATTCATCTAAATTTGAGAGCAAGTCTTCAGAATGATTGATTTTGAAACTCCATTTACATAAAAAAATTACTTTAATCACTATATTCTTCCTCTAAAAAAGAGAGTCTAAGAGGAAGCAATTAACAAACAGAAAACTGCATTCATTCACCACATTATCTGAAGAATAACCTTTTCTCTAGTTAATACTTATTATTCACCCTTCTTTTTATTATTATTTGTTTTTAGAGAATGTTCTGAAGCATAAAAATCCAAAGTGGGGATTTTTGTTTGGTTTGTGAGAAAAACCTCAAGATAACAACAAGAAAATATAAATAATTTGATGTGTGTGGGTCACTTTACCTTGCAGTCAAGTTGCACGATACTAAGAAATCAAAAGAAAATGTAAGAATCTTGAAAAACAAGAAATTGTTCCAGCCAGGCACAGTGGTTCACGCCTGTAATTCTTACACTTTGGAAGGCTAAGGTAGAGGATCTCTTGAGTCCAGGAGTTTGAGACCAGCCTGGACAACATAGTGAGACCCTGTCTCTACAAAACATTTAAAAAAATTAGCCTGGCATGATGACACATGTCTGTGGTCCCAGCTACTCAGGAGGCTGAGGTGGGAGGATTGCTTGAATCTGGGAGGTTGAGGCTCCAGTGAGCCACATCACACCACTACCCTCCAGCCTGGGTGACAGAACGACACCCTGCCTCCAAAAATAAAGAATAAAATAAACGAGAAATTTGTTCCATGTATGCCTAGAACAATGATTATCAAACATTTTTGCTGACATGCCCCTAAAAGAATTTTGAAAACCCGTAAACTCCTTTGCACACTTTAGAAATCAAGGTGTAATTAACATAAAATAAACAATTTTTTAGCTTTTATTTTAGATTCAATGGTATGTGTGCAGATTTGTTTTATAGGTAAACTCATGTCATAAGGATTTGATGTACAGGTTATTTCATCACCCAGGTATTAAGCACAGTACCTGATAGATATTCTTTTCTGATCTTCTCCTTCCTCCCACCTCCACCCTCATGGAGGTCCCAGTATCTATTGTTCCCTTCTTTGTGTCCATGTGTTCTTGTTGTTTAATTCCCACTTATAAATGAGAACATGTGGTATTTGGTTTTCTGTTTCTGCATTACTTTGCTTAGGATAATGGCCTCCAGCTCCATCCTTGTTGCAGCAAATGACATAATCTCATTCTTTTTTATGGCTGCTTAGTATTCCATGGTGTATATATACCACATTTTCCTTATGCAGTCTACTGTTGATGGGCATTTAAGCTGATTCCATGTCTTTGCTATTGTAAATAGTGCCACAATGAACTTAAACATGTATGTGTCCTTATGGTAGAACAATTTCTTTTTCTTCAGGTATATACCCAATAGTGGAATTGCTGGGTTGAATGGTAACTCTGTTTTTAGTTCTTTAAGGAATTGCCACACTGCTTCCCACGATGGCTGAATTAGTTTATTCTCCCATCAGCAGTGTATAAGTGATCCCTTTTCTCTGCAACCTTGCCAGCGTCTCCTATTTTTTAATAACAGCTGTTCTGACTGGGGTCAGATGGTATCTCATCGTAGTTTTGATTTGTATTTCTCTAATGACTAGTGATATGGAACATTTTTTTCACATGCTTGTTGGCTGCATGTATGTCTTCTTTTGAAAACTATCTGTTTATATGTCCTTTGCCCACTTTTTAATAGGGTTATTTTTTGCTTGTAAATTTGTTTAAGATCATTGTAGAATCTGGATATTAGACCTTTGTTGGACGCATAGCTTGAAAATATTTCCTTCCATTTTGTAGGTTGTCTATTTACTCTGTTGCTGGTTTCTTGTGCTGTCCAGAAGCTCTTTAGTTTATTTAGATCCCATTTGTTGATTTTTGTTTTTGTTGCAATTGCTTTTGGTGTCTTGATCATGAAATATTTGCCAGGTTTATGTCCTGGCAAATGATACTTCCTAGGTTGTCTTCCAGAGTTTTTATAGTTTTAGGTTTTACATTTAAGCCTTTAATCCATCTTGAGTTTATTTTTGTATATGGTATAAGGAAGGAGGTCCAGTTTCATTCTTCTGCATACGGCTAGCCAGTTCTCCCAGCACCATTTATTGAGTAGGGAGTCCTTTCTCCATTGCCATTACTTGTTTTTGTAAGATTTGTCAAATATCAGATGGTTATAGGTGTGCAGTGTCATTTCTGAGCTCTCTATTCTGTTCCATTGGTCTATGTGTCTGTTTTTGTGCCAGTGCCATGCTGTTTTGGTTGCTGTAATCCTGTAGTATAGTTTGAAGTTGTAATGTGATTCCTCCAGCTTTGTTCTTTTTGCTTAAGATTGTCTTGGCTCCTTAGGCTCTTTTTTAGTTCCATATGAATTTTTAAATAGTTCCTTTTTTTCTGGTTCTATGAAGAATATCATTGGTAGTTTGACAAGAATAGCATTGAATCTGTAAACCGCTTTGAGCAGTATGACCATGTTAGTGATATTAATTCTTCCTATCCATGAGCATAGAATATTTTTCCATTTGTTTCTGTCATCTCTGATAGCTCTGAGTAGTGTTTTTAATTTTTGTTGTAGAGATCTTTCACCTCCCCGTTAGATGTATTTCTAGGTATTTTATTTTTTCTATGGCAATTAAATATACAAATCTTAAGAGCACCTTACCTATGTGTTGTAGACATCTGAATAACCACCACCCAAAACAAGGTGTGGAACATTTTTATCACCCCAAAATATTCCCTTATACCTCTTTCCAGGAAGTCCCCCAAACATTTCCTGATTGTGACTCTAGATTAGTTTTTCTTTTGCACATCTTCGACATCTAAGTTTTAAAAATACATTTAATTACTTGCAGAGTGATTAGCTAAAAGTTTCCCACACTTCTTCAGTTAGGAATGAAAGTGAATATTGGAGCCACCTTGTGTATTATTTGTAATTTTCTATGTACAGAATTTTACTTAAAGATGTCTAGTTCTCACACTTTGGTCCCAAGTATCCACGCAATCATTTTTGTGCTCCTTATTTATTATATCCTGAATGAAATAACCTCATCAGAATGGTAGGAACATTTGCAACCACAAGCTTGGTGTTCAGAGTGAGCCAACCATGTCAGCAGTGCCCTTTCTAGAATGCTGTCAAGGGAAGAGGGGCATGTTGGGGGTTAGGGAAGTGGGGGGGTTCCCTGCTACATTTGACTCTTCAGTTGGCATTTGAACTTGAACCATTGGAAAACTGTCTGTGGATGAGCTATTTTATTCCCCAGGTAGACTGAGGTATAATGATAAAGGAACAGAAATTGGAACAAAAGACCTGGGTAGGGGACTCAATTCTGTCATTACTGTGTGATCAAGGACAGAGTTCTCAAACTTTCTGAGCCTGGGTCAAATGGCACTAAAACCTATATCCCTGGAATGTTCCAAGGAAAATGTTAGGTAAGAATAGTGAAAGTGCTTTGTAGAATGTCAAGTTCTCATCAGTGAGACTTTACTATTCTTTTAAACAGGTGCTAGTTTTTCTACTTTTAATTCTCACTTAACATTGCATGTAGAGATCTCAACAAATATGTGTCAGTTGAAGGATATATTTATTTATAATAAATAACAATAAGGAGTTAAAATTATTTTTTAGGGAGTCAAAAATTTATCAATTAAATTTTCAACACATACATGAGTATGGAGTTCTTACATATGCTTAATACACAAATATAAGGTACAAGAAACAAGCCACATTCCATTTACAAGGGAGCAAAACATTAATTTCTACACTTTAGTACTATGAAGATCTGTACAGAAAATTGTCACCATTCATTCTTTTCCCACCAGTAAAATTAAGTAATGCCACATAATATAGCCTCTCTTTCTATCCCTAATCATACCTTCAGTTATCCTGAGAACTGTTCCAAATATTTTTACGCTTATATAAATTGTAAAGCTAAGAACAAGAAATGCCATTCTAGTAAGGGTATAATGTAGTCGATCTTATGAATCTGGATAATTAATAAATTCACCTGGAAAATCATTATTAAGGTTCCACTATGAGCCAGGTATTCAGGCAGGAATTGGATACAACAACAAGACGGTGGAGGAGATGCTGGACAAGATGGGGTAAGCCATTTACATCCTACCCGTCTTACTCACCACAACTAAAACCTCTGGGCAGGAAACAAAACCACAACAACAAACAATTGTCTGAGGACCGAAAAGTAAGTAATAGTAGGCAGATTGGCTAGGGAAAACAAAACGTGATTAAGTCAGTACAATGGTGAAATTCCTGTTTTTGTTTTTCCCTCTTTTATCTCCCACTTTTGACCACAGGGTGGCCCAAGTTGCAGAGTTGTATAAGTGGCTTTATCTACCCTGGGACTCCTCTCTTCCTTAGGTCCTCAGTCCTCTCTACTAAGATGAAGAAAAAGAGAACAAGAACCATATCTGAGAGGTTTTTATGGGCCAGGCCCAAAAGTGGCACACATCACTTCTGCCCACATTTCATTGGCCAGGACTCAGGCCTACGGCCATCCTTAGCTGCAAGGGAGCATGGGAAATGTGTCTAGCTATATGCCCAAGAGGAAAGTAAAATAAAGCTACCAGTCAGCACTAAAAAAGTCTGTGCCACATAAGTGCTTTGGTAGGAAAAGGGTGTACAGACAGCTTTGTGAACATAGAGGAGGAAATTCTAAATCAGAATGGGGAGACAGAGACTAAAGAAGGCTTTCTGGACAGGATATGAGTTTTGCAGGAAAATTAGAAGGGGAAAAAGGGGGAGCATGGGAGGTGACCATAGCATGTAAAAGACGCAGAGGCAGGAAATACGCTGATGAATTTGGGAGACCCCACATGGTTTTCTCTTCCTTGGGCAATCGCTGTGCTATGGTTTAGCTATGGTTTGTTTGTCCCCAACAAGTCTCATGCTGAAATGTGATCCCCAACATTGGAGGTGAGCCTGGTGGGAGGTGTTCGGATCATGGCGGCGGATCCCTCATGAATGGCTTGGTGCCATTCTCATGGGAGTAAGTTCTCACTGTTAGTTCCTGCAAGAACTGGTTGTCGGAAAGAGCCTGACGCCTCCTGCTCTCCCTCTTGCTTCTGCTCTCACTGCATGATCTCTGTACATATCAGCTCTCCTTTACCTTCTGCTGTTAGTGGAAGCTTCCTGAGGTGTTCACCAGAAGCAGATGCTGGCACCATGCTTCTTGTACAGTCTGCAGAACCATGAGCCAAATAAACCTCTTCTCTGTAGAAATTACCCAGCCTCAGGTATTCCTTTATAGCAACACAAACAGACTAAGACAGGTTGCACACAGAGAGAGAGCCAGGAGATGAGCCTGGAGAGGGAGGCAGGGGCCAAGATTTAATCCAGAAAATTCAGTAGTGTCAGCGATGGATGTGGAGCAGAGGCACAATAGAATCTGGTTTCCCTTTTAGAAACAGCCTGGTACTTGTGTGGAGGGTAGCTGGAGGCAGAAATAGAGTTAGGAGACTTTTGCAATGGTCCAAGCAAGATGCAAGTTGGGCTTCAGGTAAGCAGTGGAGTGCAGTGATGGGATCAGGTAGGAGAGCTGAGATATTCATGAATCAAAATCAATAGTACTAATTGCACTTATGGTAAATGAAATTATAAAAAGAGTAAAGGAAAATTCCTTTGTTTCATTCATTTGTTGGTTTATTCCTTCAACAAATATTTTTTGAACATCTATGTGTGTTCCTCCAGGTGCTAGAAATACAACAATGAATAAACAAGGAATGTTCCTGTCCTTAAAGAGTTTGCATTCTGGTGGAAAATTTTAAAACATTTTAAGTAAATATAAACTTATAGCATGATTAAGGTTGCCATTCTTTAGCAGATAATATGTTGTGTTTGAGATCCTTGTGTGACACCTGTGTGGAGATTGTTGAATTGGATGTTATTTCTATGCGCCTGTTGCTCAGGAGAGAAGCCTTGGCCACAGATGTAGATTTGGGAGTCATCAGCATATGGATAGTTGCAAGTGACAAAAAGAAAAACAATACAGACTAGGGCATGCAGACAAGGGAATTCATTGGCTTAGGACACCAAAAAGCCTAGGAGTTGTTTCTTTGGCTTCAGGAATAGCTGGATCCAGAAGTTTATATGATAATTTGGGGGATTTTGTCTCTCTTTTAATGTCCTGGACTTTCTTGAGCATGATGGTCTCTGGCAGCCTCAAAGTCCCCAGTTTACATTTATTGGTTCAACAACCCCATCAGAGACTGGGTGCAGTGCCTCATGCCTGTAATCCCAGGCTGAGGCAGGAGGATCGCTTAAGGCCAGGAGTTCAAGACCAGTCTGGGCAACATAGCAAGACCCATCTCTACAAAAACGTTAAAAACTAACCTGGTATGGTGGTGCACATCTGTAGTCCCAGCTACTTAGGAGGCTGAGGTGAGAGGATCACTTGCGACAGGTAATTCAATGCTGCAGTGAGGTACGATCACACAATTCTACTCCAGCCTGGGCAACAGAGTAAAACCCTGTTTCAGGAAAAAAAAAAATTCAGAGTTGCATTTTTGTTTGTTTGTTTTCTGTAGTTCTAGCAGAATAATCTCAGTGAATACTTTCTGGCCCATTGAGCGTTACATGCCTATTCCTGAACCAAGCACTGTAGCCTGGAGTTGGGATATTCTGATTGGCCACGCCTGGGTCACAGACCCAAACCTGTGGCCATGGGTGGGGCGGGGTTAGCTTCCACAAGTGTGTTCTTCCAGAAAAGAGGAATTCTGGTACTAGCTGGGGCTAAGAGACAAAGACTAGAATGTTCTCTACAGGTGGAAACTGAGGTTTTAGATATTCATGAGATCACCCTTGGAGGACATATAATGAGAACCCTGAGCTGATGTAAAGTCCTGGGAAGCACGACACCTAGGAGTTGAATAGAAAAAGATGATCCTGCAAAAGAGACAGAGGAGTGGCCAGAGGGGTAGGAGGAGATCCTGAAGCTACTGATGTCCCAGAAACCAACTCAGTCAGTTTTGAAAAGGGCTGAGTGGTTAATGATGTCAACAGTCACAGAGGAGTCAATGAAAACGAAGAGAGGAGAGGCTGTATTACAAAACCCTGGGCACGAAAGACTATGGGGGAAAGCTAGACAATACCCCTCACAGGCTGGAAGGTAGTATTAAGGAGGAGCTGGTAGAAAGTACACCAGATTGTTTGGAAGGACGATCCAGGGAGTTTACAATATCAAATGGTTCTAAACGTCTCAGCTTCTCAAACTAAGAGGCAGGCATATCCAGAGGGTCAGGAAAGCCACGGGATGAATGCAGGACATCTCTCTTGATTTTAATTTTATGCAAAAAATTATGAGGGCTCACATTATTTCTTTAAGAAAACATACTATTTTGGGAGGCCAAGGCAGGGGGATTGCCTGAGCTCAGGAGTTCCGGACCAGCTTGGGCAACATGGTGAAACCCCATCTCTACTAAAATACAAAAAAATTAGCCAGGCATGGCAGCGTGTGCCAGCTACTCAGAAGGCTGAGGCAGAGAATTGCTTGAACCTGGGAGGCAGAGGTTGCACTGAGCTGAGATTATGCCACTGCACTCCAGCCCAGACGACAGAGTGAGACTCTGTCTAAAAAAAAAAATTTTTTAAAAAAGGAAAAAGAGAACATACTACAGGCCAGGTGCAGTGGCTCACGCCTGTAATCCCAGCACTTTAGGAGACTGAGGTGGGTGGATAACTTTAGCTCAGGAGTTGGAGCCCAGCCTGGCCAACATGACAAAACCTCATCTCTACAAAAAATACCAAAAAAAACCTCCAAAAATTAGCTGGACATGGTGGTGCACATCTGTATTCCCAGCTACTCGGGAGGCTGAGGTGGAAGAATCACTTGAGCCCAGGAGACAGAGGTTGCAGTGAGGCCAGATCATGCCACTGCACTGCACACTCCAGCCTGGATGACAGACACAGACCCTGTCTCAAAGAAGAAGAAGAAGAAGAGGAAGGAGGATAAGGAGAAGGAGAAGAAGGAGGAGAAAAAGAAGTAGAAGAAGAAGGAGGAGGAGGAGGAATGGGAGGAGAAGGAAGAAGAGGAGGAGGGAGAAAAACATGCTATATTATGATACAGGATTCAAAATGTGTGGGGTGTTTAACTAAAACATTGAACTTAAAAGAGATTTGTACTTGTAAGTGGCCCCCTTCAGACTCTACTCCCAGAGTTCCCTGCAGTAAGCATGCAGGGTTAACCTCTGGTTAGGAAGTCCTTGGGTGGAAAAGAATGGGAAGCATGGCTGTTTGTTATTTGAGCTTTTGCCTCTTGCTCTGTGAGTGAAGAGATCTTATTTCAGGCATGCTTTAAGAAAGATCCACTTGTACATTACGATAACAATGGCTAGCATTTGTGAAGCTCTTAGCATTCAACAGGCACTCTTCTAAGTGCTTGACCCCGCTTCTCCTCACAATAATCCCCTGAGATGGGTACCACTGTCATTACTCCTATTTTAAAGATGAGGAAGTAGATGCACAAAGAGGTTAAATAGCTTACCCAAGGTCACACAGCTTCACCTGCAACCAGGGAGCCTGGCTTTCAAGCCAGTGTCCTTAACCACTGCACTATTGCCCCCTCATTCAGTTCCATAGTTTCCATGCGGCCCAGTGCACTTGTCAATAGGTTCGGATATTAGTTCAGAAAAGAAGGTCAGTCCTCATTGGATGGTCTGTGAATTTCTAAAAGACGCAGGGAAGAAGTTGGGGAAGCGAGATCTGGTAACTGCATCCCACCTCTGCCCTATCCAACTCACCCCGTGGTGACACAATGGACATGCCACAGACAAGCAGAAGCAATTTTGCACCTTGGAACCCTGGAATTCATTAGTCCACTGGGTGATTATAGGTTTATCAGAACCCTGCAATTACCTTTGTTGTTTGGATTTGTATTTTTAATTTGTATTATTTGTAACGTGTTCCCCAAATGAGATAATAATTTCAGAGATGTTTTTGGAATAGCTGCTTTCATAAACGTCTTTCAGCTTAACCATTTCATAACCTAACAACGAAAAGAAAATTCTGCAATTTCATAGTATGAATCTGTTTTCTTTGAATGTATATGTATAAATTACTTTTTACTTTATTTCAAAACACATGCAAGGGTAAACAGAGCAGTATATGAACCCACATGGGCTGTCATTCAGCAACAACCATCGACCTATGGACAATCTCACCTATTCCCTCACCCATCTCTATATTATCTTCAAACAAAAAGCAGACATCCTATTATTCCATTCATGAATGTTTTGGGACATATCTCTAAAAGATAAGGCTTACTTTTTAAAACATAACCACAATACCATTGACAACAGCAAATAGCCAGTCCATGTTTATATTTCCATAAATTATTTTTAAAATTCTGCTTGTTCTACTGTTCCATACCATTTAATTATTAGTAACTTCGTTGCATTTGTTGTTGTTGATACAATTTTCAAATTTATTTTGAAAAATTTCAAATGCACCAATGTACAGAGAATACATTGAACCCCCGAACTCATCATCCAGCATCAACAATTACCTACATTTGACCAGTCTTCCTTTATGTACTTCCCCTTTATATAACCCCTATTTGCTGCATGTTTATAAAGCAAGCCCCAGACAACATTTCGTGGTATTGGACATGCATTCTTAGCTTAGTTAGGAGCAAGAAAATGTAGAGATGCTCTCTGGTAGGCATTTATATATTTATTTCACTTCTAAATCCCTGGAAAAGGATTAGATTAAATGCAACATTCTTAGCAGATCAGATAAACTGCCACTTGGCTTTTTGCTGTTTTTTTTTTTCTTCTAACAATGTTTAAAATAAAACCAAATTCTAAACAAATGGCACTAATAGTCTATGACATGAGTACCAAACAGAATATTTGTGTCACATGTGCTCTGTCTGTTAGCTGGGCCCTGATCTTTAAAAGTACACATTTTTGTAATACTAATTGAATAAAAGCTGAAACAAAAAATGTTAAGCCTAATTATAATTCTGTTTAAAAAGGAAGAAAAAATACAAAGATTTACCATCAGCGGGTTTAGATTCAAAATGGGGCCTGAATGATGACACTCCATTGGCAAAGCCCCGGGTTCCTTTCACACTCCTACATTTTAAAACCCACTATTACTCAAACAGCTCTTGATGGACCTTTGAGAATTCTGTGTCTTGTTACCTGGGAGGCAAAAGAAGTTCAAGCTTTAGGGGCTGATGAGACAACGACACAGGCCATAATTTGTTGAGATTTACCAAGATGCCTTGTTTTGTCACATGGAGAGTTACCATGAAATCCACAATAACACCCACACTAACTGTGAAATCACAGTGTGTCGCCATATCACTCGTTCTTCCATTGCCACCATGAGTTAATGACAAATGACAGCCATATTGGCTTATACACCATTACAAACCCAGGGGGGTAATGAAAACTTGTCATGGGTTAGGTCAAGCAAATAACAAGAGAAGAGCTATTGAGCATTTTCAATAACAACAGCAGAAAATCTAGGCAAACAAAAAGTCATCAGTTAGGATAGGAAATTGGTTCAACACTTTTGCAAAAGGTTTGGCAGTACCAATTAAAGGTAAACACGCAGGTATCCTGTAATCCAGCAATTCCCCTCTCTGGCGCTAGAGGTCAGAGTAGTGCTTACCCTGGGGTACTGGCCAAGGGGGCATGAGTAAGCCTGTTGGGGGTCCGGAAATGTTTTATACGTTGATGTGGTGGTGGTCACAGCTACACCTTGTGAATAGACACAGGTACACCCCATTGTTATACACACTGGTGTAGACACAGATATACCCCATCTTTGTGCACTCCTATAAGCTATATCAAAAAAAGAGAAGTGATTAGTAAACATTCCTAATAAAGAGACTTTTGCAATGTGCTGACAATTTAAGAGAACTTCTGTCTCTGGGTGAAGACAATGCTGTGTTCACTCTCCCAGGTTGAAGACTCCCAACGAAAATGTGGGGGTGGGGTGCAGCCCTTTCCCTAAGACACTAGATCTCACCTATCCCTTTCAACAGTAACCTGCGTCCCCCTGAGATAAAAGCCCATCTTTCCTAGAAGGGCATTGCTATATTTATGGGCACTGACAAAACTTTACCCACAGGTATTGATTTCTGGCTCTTTTTGACGGTTCAATTGGTCTTTCATTGATGAATTTATATTAATGGTTGATGGTCAGGTTGCTTTGGAATTACCCTTTCTTGGCAAAGCCAAAATTGGCAATGTCAAGTCATCTATACCAAATTACTTTTTTAAATTAAGTTAAATGGCAGGCTCTGTTGATATTGTTTCATATTTTCTCATGCTGATATTGTAGCCTCTGCCACTTGACATTGTGTTTGAGCACCCTTTAATCATTCATGGATGTCCAGTTATTCAGGTGTACCCATTTGGTTGTAAATCATTGAAGACCCACCCTAGCTGCGTTTCTATGTCGATACGCTATCAGCAGAACAGCAGAACTCTCCCAGTGCTCACGCCTGGTAAACTCTGCTTGTACCATGTTCCTCTCCACTCACAGAGTTGAAATCAACTTCATTCTGTAAAGGGAGGCAGACCTGTACTTTACTTAGGAAACTGCAATAGGGTCCCGGGAACACAGCATTGTCTTTATCAAGAGACTGGGGTCCTCTAAAATTGCCAGCACCTTGCAAGGGGAGGAAGACCTGTTGTAAGAGGCATCAAGTTGTCAGAGGATTTGGCTTTCAGTTTAGGATGAGTAAACGGGAGGGGGAAACTCCTGAAGCTTAAAGAGCACAAAAAGCTTAGAATCAAAATATGGATAAATCCAGATACATTTTCTAGGATAAAGTGGTTTTATGTTTGTTTACACATAGGCTTAGGAAATGTGATAGTATTAATGCCAGAATATGGCTATGATTTAGAAGGGATTGATGCTAAATTGGGAAACAAAATGATGTTACATGTACCAAGACTGAACACTATTTTATTATTCATGACTTGGTATCACAACTTTATGGCATCTTTTAAATATGAAAAAAACTGTGAGAATGTAATGAATTAAAGCTGTGGAAATTTTCTAAAGACAAAAATGCTGTATATTTCGAGGCACTACATCCCCTGGATATTTTTATTTGATTTTAATTTAAGGGTAAAATTTTTTATGGTTGGGGAAACAGCAGAGAAAGATTCCATCAGCTGCTTTTGAATTATAGTAATACGGGGGAACCTAGTATACTTTTGCTATTTAAAAGATTTTTTTTAAAAGATCAGAACATGTGTTCCGCTTCATGGTATCAAACACAGAGCAAAATGGCTCTAATTGAGAACATACTTGGCAAACGATTGGATTAAAATGACTGAGAGTTATAAATGTCTGAAATGTCTATTTCAGGCATGAGTAAGGGAAATGGCACTAATTTCTAGAGTATGCACATAATGATTAAATTAGCCCACAGAGATGAAGAGTATATCAGCATGCACCCGGGAGAAGAAATACCATATGAATAAGAAAAGAGCCAATCAATTCTTTAGTGGGCAGCAATCACCATGAGAAAGTCCTTTCCCACACTACCACGTGTTCCCTTATCTAGTCCATTTTTCTGCAATCCCATTAACCTCCCCTGTAGTATCCACCAAACTAAATAAAATGCTGTCTACAAGCCTGTTCCTTAGTCAATTGCTCTTTTTGGTCATATTTAGATCCTTTTAAAGGAGTCCCAGTAGATGCACTGGGTTTATATTGGTATGATGGAAAATGCCAGCCTTTGACTTTGACTTTGGACTTCACCAACATTTATATCTTCTCCTCCTCAGCCTCAATTGTTTTCAGAATAAGCTGGTGAACCATAACAGTCTAGATGCAGAAAAAGACGCAGATGCACACACACAAAATCTACATGCACACACATGTACATGTCTTTTTTGCTGCTCTTTCTCTCTTGGATCCTGACTCCTGGGCCCTTGTGTCTGCCTACTTAAATGTATATGTGGTTGGAGAACATTCTAAAATGAGAGGAAACTTTCTGAGTGGCAGCAGGATTGGGTGTGGGTGCTAGAATAAAGCAACAGTCACTGTTAGTGGGGACTCTGCCCATGTCTGCTGTGCATTAACCTTTCCAATATATATTAACAGTGTCTTACTGCAAGCAGCGTCCGCAACTCTCTGCCTGAGGTTTCCTGTTGGCCTGAGAACTGAGTTATCTAGAGGGGACATGGAATAAACACCCATGAGAGCAGCCCTTATTCAATATGGGATGGGTATGAGAGGTAAATACACCAGCTTCTTCGCCTCTTGATTAAGTAGGACAGGACTCCAAAGCATGCTCTATTGCATCTCCCAGAGCCCCACAGTGGGACTGAGCCCCAGTTGCTCACAGAGGCAATCTGCTCTGTAATGTACTCTTCCCTGCCATGCTTCCCTGCTCCTCTGCTAGAGTTTCAGATCGCCTCTCAAATAAGCTTCTTGCACTTAAATCCTCATTTCAGGGTCTGTCTGTGGGAACCAACCTAGGCCAGGTGGTTTTAAACGCAAGTAATCATGGCATCTGGAACTCAAACATGTGCATTTGAGTCTCACCTTTGCAATTTACTCTCTGTGATCCTATTTGAGCTATCTCACCGAATCTGTTTTCTCATCCATAAAATGGGAATAATAGAGCACCTTTGCTACTTAACAATGTTGTTGGGAGGAACAAATGAGATAACATATCTGGAAGTGTTTTAAAAACTGTGCAGAGCCACAGAAATACTCATTATTGTTCATAAGGATTATTAGTTTTTTCTTGGGGTAAAGGGCTTTTTTTGCCTGGGGGCAGGACTTTGAAAAAACATTTGATTTTGAAATAATTATAGACTCATAGGAAGTTGCCAAGATAGTAGTGCACAGTGCCATGTACCCTTCCCCCATCTTCCCTCATACTATATGACTGTGACAGGATATCAAAAGCAGGCAATTGATATTGGTACAGTACTGTTAACTAGACTGCTGGCTTTATTCAGTTGTATGCTTTTTAAGTTCTTATCAATCTGACATTCTATTTCTCCTCAATCCTTTGGTCTCCACTCTCCCCCTCTCTGGTGATCTTTGAGGAGTCTAAACTAGCCACTTGAATCACCAATTCTTAGGGTCCACCATGTTCAAGGAGGTTCTAATTTAGCACCTTCAGCCATTGTCCTAACCATACTTCAAAACTGTGTAACAAAATTCTCTTCCTTCTCATCTAAATCCTGTGACTACCTCCTTACCGATAGGTAGGCTTTGCAGGAGAATCCCAAAAGCTTGGCTCCTGCTAAACAACTTACTATAACAAAATGGTGAATCCAGCCATTACGGAAAGAGCTGTTTCCAGTGATGAACTAGACAACTATATTTTCATTAGGAGGTTAGTGCATTTTGTTTGGTGGCTTTAGAAGTCTGGGATAAACGTCTTCTTGTTTAATTGATTCCTACACTTCTTAACTTTTCAAGTTGCCTTGTCACCTTCTCCTTAGTACTCCTGGGACTTCAACTTCAGTGCCTGAAGAAAAAGTGAGGGGAACCTTTTATCCATCAATCCTCCAGTCAAGAGAGGGATTGTGGGGTCACTCGCAGTAGTGCCTCAGTAGTCTCCTGTTTTCTCTTTGAATGCAAACTTTATTCCTCCTTGGGCAGATAATTTCTCTTCTCCAACTGCCTTCTTGGTTAAAGGTTAACAAAAATGACATCATCCTTCAAGTTCAAACCCTTGGAATGATATTGTAATAACTCCGCTGCCAACAAAGTCATTCAAAACAAGGGAACAGAAAATGTACCAGGGCCAAGTCTCAGAAAGCTGCTGCCATTTATTTATCTTTCTTCTCAATGCCTGTGGGTTCTGCTGACCATCTGCATCTTCAGAAAAGGCTTTAGGACATACATTTTCAAGGACCTATGAGTGTTTCTTTTGTAGAATTCAGGATGCATTTTCGCAGTGCTGGAGCTATGCCTCTCACAGCCTTGCAAACCTCCATTCTTTTCTCCCAAGTTCTCTCTTTGGGGTCTCACCCCTCCTCCTGGTTTCCAGACATTAGACATCAGCCCTACAGGTAGGATTCCAAAATTACATCTCATTTCCAGCATCTCTTAAAATATCTGATCCCATATTTCACTTGCCTGCAAGGCCCACCTCTCCTAGTGCTACCACCATTCTCACAGTTGCCTGTACTCACTCTCAGCTCCTTTAATTCCTTACTAAGAACTGTTCCTGGAACTGTGTGGTCCCATTCTGTCACTCCCACTTAACACAGCCACCAGTCACCAAAGCACTGCAAGATCTCATATGTCCAAGTAATGGATCTTAGAGATCTTCTAACTTGGAGCAAACCAGATAACGGTTTAGAAAAGCATCACAAGTCAATGATGCAAAGGAGCAACAGACTGCTTCGCTGATTCCCAACTCACAAGACAGTCTTTCTCAAATACTCCATGCTCATCCCCAGGTTACTATTTTTTGCTCCAATTATTCTTCTTGACCCGAACTGACTCTTTTCCACCTATGAAGTTCTGCCTAGGCTGAAAGGGTCTGGACACTACCACCTTTGCCTTTTCCATATGTTGGCACTAATGCTATACCACCTGGTACTGTTTGCTCATTTTCTGTCCCTTATCTTCCTCAACTACATTGCAAACTCCTTGGGTTCAAAGATAATCTCTATATTTTGCAACCTTTATAACACGTAGGACTCTGCCTCGTCCAGAAGTGGTACCATATATTTCTCATGATGGGTTGATATCCATATGTCCACTGGTCTCAAGAAAAGAAAAGAAAAGAAAAGAAAGGCTATGAAACCAATTCCTCTTAAGCAGCTGGATGAGCTACAACTTTCTTTAACCACCTAATCTAAGGTGGTATATTAGTCCATTCTCATGCTGCTAATAAAGGCATACCCAAGACTGGATAATTTATAAAGCAAAGAAGTTTAATGGACTCACCATTCCACATGGCTAGGGAGACTTCACAATCATGGTGGAAGATGAAGGAAGAGCAAAGGGACATCTTACATGGCAGCAGGTAAGAGAGCCTGTGCAGGGAAGCTCCCCTTTTATAAAACCATCAGATCTTTTGAGCCTTATTAACTATCACAAGAACAGCATGGGAAAAATCCACCCTATGATTCAATTACCTCTCACAAGGTCCCTCCCATGACACGTGGGGATTATGGGAGCTACAATTCAAGATGAGATTTGGGTGGGGACACAGCCAAACCATATCAGATGGGTGCCCCACTCCCCCATTTATCATGTCATCAAGTTTTATTGTTTTCATGTCACCTATTGCTATCTGAACTTACCAGGTTCAGTGATGTGTTTGTGGAACAGATGTTCTGTTGTGCTCGCAGATCCTCCTTTCAGGACTGTGGTTCTCATTCCTCCAAGTGTTGGGAGCTGTGGCTGTTGAGTGTTCTCAGCTGAGTGCCCCTCCAGGCATTGTCCTTGGAAGGGACTATCTGGCCTTTGATCACACCCCTTTCCTGAAGGCAGCCTGGATTCCATGACTGGTCAAGATGGAGGTACAAAGATATTTGCCTTCCCTTGGGGCAACTCTGAAGGGTATCTCAGGGATTGGCAGAAGCCTCTGTTACACTTGCTTTGCGGTTCAACTTCCGTCTCTGCTTAATCCCTCTTCCCTCATTCTTCTACAAATGTTCCTAAGACCATCCATAATAAACTTCCTGCATGGAGATCATTGCAGTTTGTCTTCAGTGAACCTGACTTAAAGCAGTTACTTGTTCATCATATGTTCTCCTCACTAGAACCTTCCATGAGAGTAGGAACTTTACCTGCCTCATTTACTGCTGGACCTAGAATCGTGTCTGGCAAGTGAATGTTGCCCAGAAATGATTGATGAACCATGAATGAATGAACAAATGACTTACATTTATCTAAATCTCACAGGTCTGATGCATTTTTTATGTGAAAAAGCACAGAGAGGACAACGAAATCACTCCAGGACACACAGCCAATCAATTGTGGAATAGGACCATGCTTGTATGAATGCAACATCCACCCTCTTCAAAACCAAGCATGGCCTCTTGATGTCTTAATCATTGTGGGTAGTACCTCCTGCTTGGCTGGAGGCCATGTGTCTTTGGCTCTTGTGGTCTGGCTGACATCTTGGTGTAGTTGGCATAGAAACCACCATTTAGCCTTTAATTCTTGTCTCTGTCTCTGTCTCTGTCTGTCTGTCTGTCTGTCTCTCTCTCTCTCTCTCTCTCTCTCTCTCTCTCTCTCTCTCTGTTCTCTATCTTACCCATACCACTGGCATCTTCCATGCTTCTCTATGCAACTTTCTTCCAAAGTGTCTTTTCTCCTTTGGTTACACTGACAACTTGGTTTGGAGCCTGATTAATCCCCAGTTCAATTGCTTCAGTCCTTGCATTGGCTCCATCACCTCATGCTTTCATCTCCTTCAGTTGATCCTATGTCACTCCCAACATTCTTTTCCTCACCATCTTCACCACCTCAGTCTGGGTCCAGGTAGAATGTAGAATTCATACTAGATGCTTTCAATGAAGAAAGTTCAATGGAGGAACAACACACTGAGGTATAGGCAGGGCTGGGAGAATAAGCCAAGACAGTGAGCCACTCAGGAACCAGCAAAAGCTGGGAGCAGTTAGCACCCTTAAAACTGAAGAAAATAGTGTTACTTCACCCTGGTGAGAGTTATAGCCATGGAGAGGGTGCTTCTTGGGGGAGTCTAGAACTCTGGAGGGGTACAGATACTATCAGAGACAGAATGCCAAGCAGGGAAAGAACAGAAGTCCACTGGCTTCTGTCGCCTGCCACACCCAGATCTCCCTCTGGTGTCTCCCACTGGTCAAACCCAACTGGTTGTCAGATGACAAAGGAGACTGGGTGATGCAGGGTGCTGGGGTAAGTTTCTGAGACACAAAGCAGGGCAGAGACTGGATCTGGGGTTCAGAAGGGACAAAAGAGAAAACAGCACACCTCAATTTCCAACGCCAACAGAACAACTAATTTTCACGTCCCACCAACATCATCCCACAGTACCTTTCTATTTGTAGATTATGGTACAGATTATAAAGCCCTTTGAAACACATATCCTTTGATCTTCACCATGGCCCCATGAGATAAATGTTTTGACCTACCCTATTTTGCAGGTTAGGACACAAGCATAGAGAAGCAAATTTATGGCTCACCCAAGATCATCACACAGCTAAGAAGTGGCATAGTTGAAACATGAGCCCAGATTTGTAAATTTGATTTTTTTTGCCCAAATCCAGCACACAGTTAAGGTGTATACTCTCTTGGCACCTCTTTATCCCAACCTCTGCCCTTTCTATACACACACACCATGTTGTGCTAAAGCTTCTTATTAACTTACATTTTGGCCTTGACCTTCTCCTGATCTTCAGTAATTCTGCTTGAGATCTCTTCAACCCTTTTCACAGCTCCTTCTTTCAGTTAACTCAGGCCTATCCTCTCCCCTTTTGGGACATCAAGTCCTCACTTCTTGCCTCTAATAATGAAATATGATATTATGCAGTGTTGCCCTATGCAATATGGTAGCCTTTAGCCACTTCAAATACGGCTAGTGTGACTGAAGAACTAGTTTTTAATTTAATTTTAATAAATTTAAATGTAAAAGTAATACTCAGAGCCCAATCCCCTGCACACCACCCTTAAACATAGGCTCTGCTGGGCTGGGCACAGTGGCTCACGCCTGTAATCCCAGCACTTTGGGAGGCCGAGGCAGGTAGATCATGAAGTCAAGAGATTAAGACCATCCTGGCTAACACCTCTACTAAAAATACAAAAAAATAGCCGGGTGTGGTGGCACGTGCCTGTAGTCACAGCTACTCGGGAGGCTGAGACAGGAGAACCTCTTGAACCTGTGAGACAGAGGTTACAGTCAACCGAGATCACACCACTGCACTCTAGCCTGGGCAACAGAGTGAGACTCCATCTCAAAAAACACACACAAAAAAACCGTAGGCTTTGCTTGGTGACTTGCTTCCAAAGAATAGAATATGGAAAGGGAGAAAAAGGTAACTTAGAGTGCAGAAACCTGGCAAATACTACCTTGGAAGGTGGTCAAGATTAACATCACCAGTGATAAGTAATGTTGATAGCCTACACCCTTGATATGTTGTGATGAAGATGGCACTTTATCTCTGTGGTCAAATTTCCCAAAATCCATAACCTCAGTTTAATCATGAGGAAAATATCAACAGACCCCAACTGAAAGACATTCTTCAAAATACCTGACCGGCACTTGTCAAAACTGTCAAAGTCACAAAAAACAAGAAAAGTCTGAGAAGCTGTCACAGACAAGAAAAGACTAACAACACATTATTAAATGCAATGTGGCGTCTTGGATTGGATCCTGGAACAGAAAAAAGACATGAGTGGAAAAACTGGTAAAATCCAAATAAAGACTGGAGTTTAATTGACAGTAATGTATCAATGTTGTTTACTGAGTTGTAATAAATGGCCCATGGTAATGTAAGGTGTTAATAATAGGGAAACATATGAGTTGAGTGTAGAAACTGCTATACCAACTTTGCAAAGACAAAATAACAGATACTGGTGGGGATGCAGAGAAAAGGGAATTCTTATACACTCTTCTTGAGAATGTAAAGTAGTACAGCTATTACAGAAAATAGTATGGAGAGTTCTCAAAAAAGCAAAAATAGAAATACTGTATGATCCAGCAATCCCACTACTGGGTATTTATCCAAAGGAAAGGAAATCAGTTATCAATAGGATACCTGCATCCCCACCCCCACCTTGTTTACAGTAGCAAAGACATGCAATCAACCTAAATGTCCATCAACCAAGGAATGCATAAAGGAAATATGGTATATACACACAATAGAATACTATTCAGCCATAAAAAGGAATGAAATCTTGTCATTTGCAGCAACACGGATGGAACTGGACATAGTTTTATTAAGTGAAATAAGCCAGGCACAGAAAGACAAATATCACCTGTTCTCACTCCGATGTGGGAGCTAACGAAATTGGTCTCATGGAGGTACAAAGCAGAATGATAGTTATCAGAGGCTTGGAAGGGTGTGGGGGTTGGGGATGAAGAGACGTTGGTTAACGTGTGTAAGCATACAGTTAGATCAAAGGAATAAGTTCTAATATTCACTAGCAGAGTAGGGTGACCATAGTTAACAACAATGTATTGTATATTTCAAAATAGCTAGAAGAGAAGATTCTAAATGTTCCCAACACACAGAAGTGATTTAAATGCTCACAGTGATGAATATTCCAAAAGCCCTGACATGATCATTACATTCTATGCATGTAACAATATTATACATCAATAAAAATAAAAGCAAACAAAGTAAATATAGATCAAGTATTTCCAATGGAAATTTAGAATCACAAACAAGATGTGCTGTGAGTGCTATTCACAGGGCTCAGCCTTCAGGGGCCAAGCAAGACAAAGAAAGGTAGAGAATAATCTGGGGGAAGCAGGGGTGGACAGGGGGACAAGGAAGATAACCAGCACACCTCACAACTCCTATAGCAACTGAAAGCCTAAACTTTAGGCAAAAGCAACCTGCTTTCCATGCCCACTCAGCCGCACCTCTCTGTTCCGTCCTTGAACACCAGAACAGCCCCGTTTAGTGAGTTTCCCTCAGCCACTCCCACCGCTTAGTTCATAGCAGACTCAGCCGTAGCCATACTTGGAGCCCCTGAGCCATTGCCAGTCCTGGACTTCACTTCTTCAGACAGAATTCATGTACATGAAAAGATTGACATTTCTCTATCTTTTCACTGAATGCTTGTCTTTATTCTACAGGGGGGATGGCTGATCTTTGAATGCAAAAAGCAGGTATTCCCAACATTATGTACACGTTACTGCAGCCTGAACTGACTGATTGATAAAGATAATGACAATGATGATTAATGGCCTCAGAATTGTGATTTTAGCATTTTCCCCTGACAGAATCCTTCCCAGTGTTCCTAATGTCTACTTTAGCTGGCCAAGCCACGATTCTCTGAAATAAATGAAGCTAGAGTAGATCTCTTTTGTGCAAAGCAAGTGTCACCTTTTTGAATCGACTGTACTTGCTTTCCTGTCATGCTGGCCATATGGTCTCATCTCTGCTCAGTTTTTCCAGAGCACACGTGCAGGGAATCTAATAATGGATTCCAGCCAGCCTCTGGGCTATTATGTAAATAGGAATCCTCTAGCACCCCTCACACTCCCATAGGAATCTCTCTAATTCATTAAGTTAAAGCACACACACACACACACACACACACACACACACCCCTCCTTTTTATAGTGTTAGGTGATCTGAACTATTCTATTTGGAGGTATGGCTCTACCTTTAAAAATAGGGAGCACTCGATTTTATGACCCTGGTTTCTTAAGTGCTCAATCTCATTAAGCTCCTAGTCATCATATGCTCAAGGGTCACCCAATAGGCTGTTTCCCCTGCCAATATTTATGCACTTTAGGCTGTTTTATTAGGTATATACAAGCTTGGAATTCTTTTATCTTTTTGAAGAATTGAAGCCTTTATCATGATCTAGTGATCCCTCTAACCCTGATAATGCTTTTAATCTATATTCTCCATTAGAGCTTTCTTTTGATTAGTAATTGCCTGTGTGGTTTTTTTTAATCCTGTTACATTCTACCTTTCTACATTCTTTACGCCTTAAGTGTGGCTCTTGTAATCAACATACAGCTACATTTAAAAAAATCCTATCTGACAATTTCTGTTTCCTAATTGGCTAGATTAATTCACTTATCTGTATGGTGATTAATAAAAATTTATATTTTGCCACTTTTTGTATACATATTTTGCCCATACAGGTCTTTATTTCATTTTTCAAAGATTTTATTTTTTAGGACAGTTTTAGGTTCACAGCAAAACTGAGAGGAAGGTACAGAGGTTTCCATATACTGCTTCCCCCCACACATTGCACAACCTCCCTCATTGTCAAAATCCAATGCTAGAGTGGTACATTTTGTTACAATTGATGAACCTACATTATTGCCTAAAAGTGCATTGTTTACATTAGGGTTCACTCTTGGTGTTGCATAGTCTATGGGTTTGGACAAATGTATAATGACAGTTATCGACAGTTATAGTATCATACAGAGTAGTTTCACTGCTGTGCTCTCCCTATTCATCCCTCCTCCCACCTCCAACCTCTAGCAATCACTGATCTTTTTGCTGTCTTCACGGGTTTGCCTTTTCCAGAACACCATATAGGTGAAATCATACAGTATGTAGGCTTTTCAGATTGACTTCTTTCATTTAGTAATATTTAAGTTTCCTCCATGCTTTTTCATAGCTTGGCAGCTCATTTCTTTTTAGCTGAGTTTATTTATCCAACCATCTTATTTTTCTATTTTTTATTGAACCTGCTTTTTCTGTGATTTTTTCTTTCTAATTTCTTGGCAGTTTTTTGGACTGTTTATGGTTTATCTTTTGTGTGTGTGTTATCTTATTTCATTGTTTATTAGTTGTTTGGACGTTATAGATTCTACTTCTATTCTTTTAGTGCTGACTTTTGAAATTTTATCATATATATTTAACCTACAAAGTCAAAAATAAAACACTATTTCAATTTCCTGATAGAACAGGGACTTGATGAACAATGACACAATGACTAATCTGACCAATACCTGTCTTTGTAAATAAAGTTTTATTAGAACATAGCCACGTTCTTTCGTTTGTGTGCTGTCAATGGCTGCTTTTACACTAAATGACAGAGCTGAGCAGTTGTGACAGAGACTGTGTGGCCAGCAAAACTTAGAATATTTGCTGTCTAACCTTTTACAGAAAAACTGTGCCAATCTATGCTGTATAATAATACTCTTAAGAATCTTAGGAGATTTAGACTCTGATCTCACCCCTCCTCATTCACATGTGATGGCTCTCCAGTATTTTATTTTTATCATTTTTTTCTATACTCCATACATTTGACATTAGTATTCCTTTTCCCCCAAATAATGTTTGCTCATATGTACATGCATTTTTACCATTTTATTGTTCACTATTCCTTTCAGCATCTCAGATCATCTTTCTGACATCCTTTCCCTCCTTCCTGGAGCATAGCTTTTAGAAGATGTTCCTTTAGTGAAATTCTTTTGGTGGTAAATCCCCCTGAGTTTGTTTTTTTTTTTTTTTATACCTATAAATATCTTCATTTTACCCTCCTTCTTGAAATGTGATTTTCTGAATACATAATTCTAAGCCCATGGTTATTTTCTCTCAACAGTTGGAAAATATTATTCCACTGTCTTCTGATTTCCATTGTTGTTGAAGGCAACTGTTAGTCTAATCTTTTGAGGATAATCTATCTTTTCTCTCTGGCCCCTTTTAAGATCTCTTGGCAGTTGATTTTCTGCAGTTGAATTATGATGTGTTTAGGCATGAATTTCCTCTTTTTTATATGCTGCTTGGTATGTGTTATTATGTTTTTCATCAGTCTTGGAAGATTCAGGCCATTATATCTTCAAATACTGCATTCTTTCTCTCTCTCCTCTTATTCTGGAACTCCAATTAGATTTATGTTTGACCCTCTGTGCTGCATTCTGGGTAATTTCTAATCCTCCTGTCAACTGGATTTAAGCTACTATTTAACCAGTCCATTTAGCATTTTTGCTTCAATAGTTGCATTTAAATTTATAGAACTTTCATGAAAAAAAAATCTTCCTGGTTATTTCTGCTAGCCTATTGTTGCCTGCTCATTTATGTGATTGCATCTTTTATTTCTTTAAGCATTTCACATATAGCTGTTCTATATTCTCTATCTGACAATTCCTTTATCTCCAATTAGAGTGGGAATCTGAATCTATTATACATTTTTAATGCTGCCTCTGGTGTATGGCGGCTTGCCTTAGCATACTGTGAACTTCTGCCTTGATTTTAATCTTTGGGTCTAACCCTGTAGGTCTAAATTAGAAATTAGAGAAGCTTTCTTCCAAGGGGGATTTGCTTCAGCAGAGAATCAGGAACACGTCTGACCAAAGACTACGTGAGCCACTGTGAAGATCTTGGCTTAGTACATAGATCCCAGAATCAGCATCCCACCACAAAGCTGGCCCAAGTATCAGTATTCCCATAACAGCATTGTTATTGGTATTTGCTCTCAAGGCACCCCCCGACTCCCCACCCACACACATATACCTATTACCTACAGTTTAAAGCTTCCTGCTCTGGTACAGGCTTGGATTGGTTATCTCTCCAACCACTTGCAAGTCCAGAAAAGCCTTGAAGAGTGTCTTGTATCCAGGATATAGCTATATATCTGCTATGCAGTGATAGAGTACCTCAGAGCACTCCCCTGACCCCCAACATACACACACACATACACACACCCCACTATATTGCTAGAAGGAGAAGGCTTATTGTTAAATTTTGAAACACACCATTTTAGAGGAAATCGTGTTTTGTAAAATGCCATTATTTATTGTTTCACTGAATATGCCAAATACACAAGTTGTTTTCTTTTTTAATCACTATATATCATCCTTATTGCTGAGAATGACTATGGATCTCAAGATGCTTGCTTTTTATGTACAAACCTGATATTTTGGCACATGGTACCAAAAGATAGGTCTTGTCCCATAAATGAGTTCACCTCTCGAAGTGGCACTGGCGATGCTGGCCATGAAAATGGCATTCCACTTAATCTTACATACACATAGAAACTGTTGATGCTTCAACACCACATGAAGGCATTATTTAGCATTTGTAGCTTGCTGTTTATTTGCCAAATGCTTTATGACCCTTTTTTGGTATGTAATTTGTTGCTGCCACTCAGAGAGAAAATCAGGGTGTCCCTTCTAGATCCAATTTGTGGCACACGGATGTCTGCCACAATCCATCTTTGTGGGATGACTCAAACCCTACAAACTTCCATCCCCTTTCTGCTCTACCTTTATTGAATAAGTGGATCAGCTAAAATGAAAAACTGACTGCCACATACCCCTGTTTCCTGATGCCATTTCTTTCTGATTAGGCATCAGTAAAAGGGAGCTGATTTGACAAGTGTGAAGAGAAACACTGGTACACAGGTTTTTCTTTGGATTCCTGCTGTGAAATGATGCAAGAGGGAAACCTTACCACCCAGCATCAGTGCTGTGGACAGGTGCCTCTTTGCAAGGCTCTTTTCATTACTAGGCAAACTACTGTCTTCAAAATTCCCCAAAGATATAGAGAGTGTGCTGTGAGAGAAAGGACAGGAAGCTTTTAAGTAGGTAGCCTTGGGAAAAGTGGAGAAGGTTGGGTAGAAAAAGTATGGAGAGCATTTCAATAGTTATGAGAAGACTATATGGCCCCTAGGACTATGAAGGCAAGAAGGGAGAGTCACATTTGTTGAACTCCTATGGTGGACCTGGTACTTTTGTTTCTTGAATAAATTATGAAAAAAGATAAAAAATAACAGAGCTTAAGGGGAATAACATTCATTTACCTATTATCTAGATTTAACAATCATTAACATTTTGCCGTATTTGTTCCATCTACTTTTTGCTTATTTAGAATCATAGACATAATAATATTTTACCCTTAAAGCTTTATCACATTCTATATAATCACAATGCCATTGTCACATGTAACAAAATTAACAGTAATTTCTTGATATTATCTAATACTCACTCCATATTAAAATTTTCCCCAATATCTTTTGTAGCTGCTTGTTCAAAGCAGGATCTAATCAAAGACCATGCATTGCATTTCATGATTATATCTAAGACTCTCTTAACACAGATGG
Organism: Aotus nancymaae; assembly: GCF_030222135.1. NCBI lineage: Eukaryota > Metazoa > Chordata > Mammalia > Primates > Aotidae > Aotus > Aotus nancymaae. The sequence goes on from NW_026988472.1 coordinate 40,836,955, forward strand.
TCCTGGTAATTTTCATGTCTTATCTTTTTATCTTCATAAAAACCCTAAGAGACAGTTATCATTATTTCCATTCTACAAATGCAAAAATGAGGCTAGAGAAGTAGTTACCCTAAGAGCACACTGTCAGTAAGTATGTAGGGGAAATTTCCAGCTTTTGTAGCTGTGCAGCAACCAAATCGCCTTCCTATTTTGAGCAAAGTTCTAGTGCATCTTGATGGGGGGCAGCCTTGACAGCCAAGAAGGAGCTGCATAAACTAGCTTGGCAAATTGGATACCTTGGTCCAGGATTTTGAGTCTACACCCGTAAAATTTTCTGCAGTGATGGAAATAGTCTATATCTGCACCGCCCAATACAGTACTACCAGCCGCGCGTAGCAGCTATTGGAGAGCATGGGTCTAGACAGAGTGATGCCAAGCTGCAGGGGTATGAGAAATCATATACACCTTCAATGATAGCATTTAGAGCCCAGTGGTATTAGCAGCTCTGAGGGTTGGGTTCATGGTTGTGTTCTAAACAGATTGCTTGCTCACTTTCAGAGCCTGACCCTCTAATTGGCCTATCAATTATCTGAACCACACAACAGCCAACCAGTTCTCCTTTGGCTTAAAATTTTCATTCAGTTTCTGTTGTTTGAAATCAAAAGTCCTTTGGCAGATACTGTTAGTTGTCAGTAATTTGTTGGTAGTTTGTCAACTAGTTGTTGCTGTCTTTTCCTTAGGAAAAGAATCTTCATGCTTAGCTGGCACAATTTCTACCTAGTTGTGGCTACATAACTAAGTCCTGACCCATGAGAGGAAGGCAGAAGTGTGGTGTGCAAATTCTGGAGAGTATTTTTAACAGGATGCATGCTCTTTTTTCACCTCTTTCTGCTTCCAACTGGTGGAATGTGGAGGTGATAGGTGAAGCTTAAGAAGCTAACTTGAATCATGAAGTAGAAACCCAGTCTTGAGGAGGGCAGAGCTTCAAAACAGCAAGAGCCTATGACTCTGGTGATTATGAAGTCACTACAGTAGCCTTGATTGCTAACATTCGTGTGAAAAGAAAAAACTTCTATCTTGTTTGTGCCACTGTGTTTTGTTTTGGTTTTGTTTCATTTTAGCTGAGTACTGCTACTTTTCAGTTAAACTTAACATTAACTAATTAAAAACCCTGAGACAGGTGTGGCTGGTAGATCTAAATTTGAATCCACATCTGGGACTAAAAGAGTGGGGAATAAGATAAACATATTCTTCTCTGGGACTATTCTCCAGACACTGATTTCCATGTTTTTATGGACCAAGCTTATAGTTTGTAGAACTCATCCACCATCTTGCTAATACATAGGGCTATTCTTTGACTTCATCAAGAAGGGTCTATTATGGGCCTTGCCTATTAGAGGGCTCCACTTTGGCTGGGCCCCTTCCTACAGGAGGAGCCAGTAAGGCCAAGGCCTTCTAGACCATGGTTTAGGTGACTGAAATCTTGGGATTCCCTACCCAAATAGACCAAGCCAGCTTCCAGAGCCTACATGGGCTTCTTCCTAGTGTTCTTCTTCATAAGGGCAAACTATGTAGCAACTATGACCACCATATGTCAGAGGTGAAGCCAAGGGGTAGCTATTTGCAAGGAGGTGAGGATATAATTTACATGCATACTCCAACCCATTGGTCACTATACCCATGTGGCCCTTTTATAGTGGGGGATGGAGTCTATAAGCAAAGAGATGGGGATTGGGCTACAGATTGGCAACCTGGGCTTACTCTTCCCATACCTTGTGGTCCAGTCTGGAACTCCAAGGAGTCCCATAATTTTAAATTTAAACCTGGCAATCCACATCTAACAAAGGTATAAAGATAGGAAGATTGACATGTTTTGATTAAAAATTTGTAGCTCGTATATAATTTTTAGGTATTTTGATGTATATGTGGGCTTCCATTTGTACTCTGGTGCTAGGTGTTACAAATATTAGCAGTGAACCTACTTATGCATAAGCTTAAATATGACTTCCTACCTCTGAAACAGCAAATGTTGCATACAGTCCCCATGGCCTTGCTTCTGAGTTATTTGTTTTCCTCTCACTTTATCATTTTTTTATTATCTTCCTAATGTTCTCCTCGGGTTGTAATAAATCACTTGTAGGCAAGAACTTGACTCTCTACTTTCTAGCATTTTGGCTTCTCAACACAAAGTGTTCTAGGTGCACTGGTTGTGCATCCAGTATGTCTTAACTCTGGCTGCACAGCAGAATGCTGAGGAGAATACTTTAAAAACACAGAAACCCTAGCTCCAATCCAGTAATTGTGATTCCGAAGTCTGGTTTGAGGTTAGGGAATCTGTATATGATTTTTAAGTTCTACAGATGATCCTAAAGAATAGCTGTGGCTGAGACACTGAACACAATGACCAACTCACTCACTCACTCCTGACTTGAGACCAATACTATCAAAGATACAAGAACAAGGGCAAAGACATGAGAATGGGGTGACTTAAAAAGTTGTCTCCCCTGGGCCTTCTAACTCCTCTTCCTTCCAAGCTCTAGAGCAATACATCTGTTTCCCATTTCCATTGGCCTCTTGGCACTGGAAAGATGTCTTTAGCACTTCCATGGCTCGAAGCTTGATCACGAATTTCAAAATCACAGTGGTAGCTGGTGGTTCTTAAATTTGTATTCATACCTCTTTACATTTTTTGAGGATACACTCAATTTTCTAGCACAGTGTGTTACTCAGTTTTGTGCCACTATAACAGAATACCAGAGACTGGGTAATTTATAAAGAAGAGAAATTTATTTGGTTCCTGGCTGGGAAGTCCAGCTCACGGGGCTGCATGTGGTAAGGGCCTCCTTACTGTGTTATAACATGGCAGAAGGCATCACATGGTGAAAAAGCACATGAGAGAGAGAGTGAGAGAGGGGGCCAAATTCCCCTTTTATAACTCACTCCCATGTTAATGGATTAATTCATCCATGACAGTGGCACCCCATGACCCAAACACCTCCCACCACTGCCACACTGCAGAATAAGTTTCCAACACATGAACTTTGGGGGACACATTCAAAACACAGCGTACAGTAATTGGCACAGAGTGAATACTCACTGAATATTTATCTAAGAAAAATATGTTTTTTTCTTTTCAACTTTTATTTTAGGTTCAGGGGGTGCATGTGCAGTTTTGTTACATGGGTAAGTACTTGCATGTTTTTGGGGTTTGGTGTACAGATTATTTCATCGCCGTGGTAACGAGCATAGTAGCCAATAGGTAGTTTTTTGAACCTTACCTTTATCCCACCCTCAGCTGTCAAGTAGGCCCTAGTTATGATTGTTCCCTTCTTCATGTTTATGTATACTCAGTGTTTAGCTCCCAGTTATAAGTGAGAACGTACAGTATTTAGCTTTCTGTTCCTGCATTAATTCACTTAGGACAATGGCCTCCATCTGCACCCATGTTGCTGCAAAGGACATAATTTAATTCTTTGTTTATGGCTGTGTATATGCCGTGCTGTATATGTACCACATTTTCTTTATCCAGTCCACCATTATGGGCAGTTAGGTTGATTCCACATCTTTGCTATTGTGAATAGTGCTGCAATGAACATATGCATGCATGTGTCTTTATGATAGAGCAATTTATATTCCTTTGGGTATATTCCCAGTAATGGGATTTCTAGGTCAAATGATAGTTCTGTTTTAAGTTCTTTGAGAAATCTCCGAACTGCTCTCCACAGTGGCTGAACTAATTTACACTCCTACCAGCAGTCTATAAGCATTCCCTTTTCTCCACAACCTCGCCAGCATCTGTTATTTTTTGACTTTTTAGTAATAGCCATTCTGACTGGTGTGAGCTGGTATCTCATTGTAGTTTTGATTCGTATTTCTCTAATGATTAGTGGTATTGGGCATTTTTTCATATGCTTGTTGGCCGTGTGCATTTCTTAAGAAAAACATCTTGATCTGTGTTCAAGGATCATTGCACTTGGTTCTGTGAAAACATTAGAATCATTGAGATTTTACATTTAGATTCCTTCAAAGAAATGGACTGAATGTTCTTTTTAGTTCTACATTACTGCAGACAGACTTGTTTAGTAGCAAATTACTAGCCCAAAGTTGTAATACAATTGGGACTTTAAAACTCCCAATTACCTCACAGAAATACCTGTCCAGTCTCTTCCACCTTATCTCTCATGGATATTATAACCAAGGCTTCTGATATTTACATTTTTAATATTCTCATTATTTAAAATACTGTCAGATACAATATGACTACAATCTGCTTGAAGCCTTTAGTAGATCATTTTATGCTATCTTTTTTTTTTTTTTTTTTTTTTTTTGGAGACGGAGTTTCGCTCTTGTTACCCAGGCTGGAGTGCAATGGCATGATCTCGGCTCACCGCAACCTCCGCCTCCTGGGTTCAGGCAATTCTCCTGCCTCAGCCTCCTGAGTAGCTGGGATTACAGGCACGCGCCACCATGCCCAGCTAATTTTTTGTATTTTTAGTAGAGACGGGGTTTCACCTTGTTGACCAGGATGGTCTCGATCTCTTGACCTAGTGATCCGCCCGCCTCGGCCTCCCGCTATCTTTTAAGATAAAGGTAAGTTCTTTTAGAAAACCAAGAACACATAGCAAAGCAGAAACCCAACAAACATTTAGATAACACAAAACAAAAAAACTTCAGAGCTGGGGGCCAGATGTCCTGAAGAATTTTTCTAAGAAAAAATCTTTGAGATAAACTATCTCTGTTGGTTTGCTGCCCAGCATTTTTCCCACTGGAGTTGCTATTGCTCAAGATTGCAACAATAGCTTGATCTTTGTCTTGATCTCAGTTATTTTTGGCCCCAATGGGTTGGGATTATTTTCAATAACTGTGCTGGAAACAGCTCTGTCAAGTTCCTCCTTTGTTTCATGCCACAGATATTGACTGAAAATAGTACAATGGCTTCATTAGGGACTATAAAAGTCTCACACCAGGAATCTTTGGGAAGCCACAATAGAAAGATACTAAGGCTGTTTAGGAGGACGAAATGGGAACAACTATCCACCAAAGGGTCAATTAAACATGCTTTTCCTCCTTTGCTAGAGCAAGTGAGTAACTGAGCCTCATCGTTTGGGTCTGCTTCTTGCAACAGCTTTCATTGACTCACCCCACAAAGCACCATGCCGTAGGATCATCGGACTTGATGCTTCATTTAAGCCACACTGGGAGATGAGTACCACTGCTAAGTTCGCTTGAAGGAAAATGTTAAATTAAAACCAACCCCATTGCCAGTGTTTCTCAAAATAAGAGGGACCTGCTAAGTGAGATGACCATAACGTATCATCTCCTCCACTCTGCTTTTTGCCAGAATATTCTATTAACTAAGCAATATTCACAACCTTGTCAGGATTCCATATTACAGTTCATAGACTTAATTTGGACCATACAGAGAGAAGGGCAAATGTGAGTTTAGTTTCTCAGGGGCTTGGGATTATTCCAAAGAGGGTCACACAGTGTGGGCTAGGATTTAGGGGGCTGTGTACAGGGAGGCAGGCAGCTCCAAAGCAAAGTCCGCTGCAGCCTAGAGTATCTTGATCTGTTTGGCTTTTGCTCATATGTTGGAATTTCACAACTTTTTAAATCATAAGCCAGAAAAAAAACTTTAAAATCATGTCCTTGATATTTGAATAAAATACTTGAGACTCAAAGAGGTATAGCAACTAAATGTGAGAGTCAAGGTCACACAACTGAGTTGTGACTGACCCCTGCCTATTTGTTCATGCTCAAGAAATATTTTTGGTAGCTAATGGTAGCTGCTGAAAAGGTTTGTGTGAATGAGGGTTAGCTGCTTGGCTGCAGCTTCAGAACGACATTTTGAGGAAAGTAATTCTCAAACTATATTCTATCACCTTGTGTGAAAAGTTCATTCAAAAGCAGACACAACAACATAGACATAAGATTATGTTATCATTATAGTCAGCATCAGACAATGAGAAATCCTCCTAAGCCCATGGTGGGGCAAGGACTTGGGTTCAATTTTTGGGTGCCATTCCTAATGATACGATCTATGGATGTTACTAGGTTCTCACCCCTGTTTGATGCAAGAGTAGGAAATATTGCTAAAATATTTGAGCTGGCCCACATATCTTGAACTCATGTAATTTAATCAATGAGAGCTCATTTCGACATTCATCATGTCAATTAACAAGTCATTAATTTCACCAATAGAACCCCTTTCTGATATTTGCTATCCTCATTAGGAAAACCTAGGTGATCTAGACAGCAGAAATGGGCATAAGAACACCCTCTGAAAGATGGCTTTCCTGCTGAGAATACCCACAGACCAGCTCTGGGATGTGCATGCTTGATTGGCATCTAGGTTAGTGCTTAATCTAAATTTGACACATGAGATGTCCCTCTGTAATTGGTGAAAGTTTTCAAGTAAATTTCAGACATTATAACAAACTTCTTAGTGGTGACATATGAACTCGAAACCAGGTTTTCTGACTTCCATTCCAAAATCTTTTCCAAAAGGCCACCTGCCTCTCTTATAACATTAAAAAAAAAAAAACACACACACACACACACACAGAAAGCTGCTAAACATATGCCAGAAAGGATGCCAAAATACTAAGTCATGCATGCCCATGAAATTGGGATTCTCTGAAACCGATTCTTAGGAATCCAGACTGGGGTGTCCTACAACTTCTACACAGGAGTGTTTCAGAGTTGGGAACCCACCTTCACAGAGTCCCATGGAGCCATCAGCAGACACACACAGGGTGAACTTTCAGCATCATGGTGCAGGAGGCTCTACAGAAAACTTGATCTTGCCCACAAGGTGATTTTACCTTCTGGCTTGTTTGAGTGAACCTGTGGGGTGTGGTGAGATGGACTTATAATAGGCACTGAATACTTATCAAGTTGAATTGTGCTGAAATTCCTGCTCTTCCCCTGGGAGACTAGGGGGTGGGGCAGGGAGAGATTCTTGAAATATCCATGAGGTACTGATTTAAGTTTAAAATTGTTTGTTTAGGATCCTATCCTCTAAGATTTTGTGTAATCCAGTGATTCTTGCCCTTGGCTTCCTGTTAGATCCCTTGAGGAGCTTATAAAACTAAGCTAGAATGATTAAATCAATCCCTGGAGGTGGGGTCCATACATCAGCATTTTCTTTCAAGGGTCTCAGATGGTTTGAATCTGCAGCCAGGTTTGAGACCCAATTGTCTAATCCAGTATCTGTCAAACTGTAATGTGCAGGCCACCCGGGGATCTTCTTAGAATACAGATTCTGATTCAGCAGCTCTGGAGTGGGGCCTGAGAGTCTGCATTTCTGACAAACTCATGGGTGATGTTTATGCTGCTGGTCCACAGATCATATTGTGAGTGGCAGGGGTTTAATCTCTACCCAAAGGGTTTTGAGAACCAAACCATTAAAGCAAAATCTGGGATGGGCCAAGATGATCTAACTCATAATGCATCCTTCTGGAGAATGAGAGGAATATAGCTTCAGTCTGACTGTGAAGCAAATAAAATGGTTAAACACCTAAATGTTTTGTAAAAATTACACTTTGACTTCCCATAGACTTGCCTTAAATGTTTAGAAGATTTTTCAAATCACCAAAATAGCAAGATTCTCATTCCAAAGAGCTCAACGTCTAATGTACTCAAAAATTTTGGAGTCATCTCTCCATTCCCTGTTTCTTGTCCCCTTTATATTTATTGATTACCTTGAATCTCACTGCCTCTGTAGTTAGCTTGCCAGAGTGCAATACCTGTATTTACTGTTGTTTTCACAGCTCTAGTTTAAGCCAGTTAATTGCATGATCCAGGGAGGGTGGGAAGAAGCTGCGTCACCAACAGCCAGCGGGTCTGCAAATAATATAGGCAGCTGGAAAGAAAAGGGCAATCTTTAAATGTAAACAAAGGAGTAGGCTGGGGCTCATTGAGTGGCCTTTTCACTACACCTGCATAAGCAGATAGTGACTGACATCAGTTACAGCAGCTTGATTCTGAACGAAGAACGACAGAATTTTGCAAACTCAGAAAGAAAAGAAAGCCAAAGCCACTACGCACACAGCCCAAGGTGCGAGCGTGTGTGAATTATGTTATCAGCTGCACAGCAGGACTACAGAAAGCACAAACTATGAACAATATATAAATTACAGGGGTCATTCAATGAGCAGATCAAGTGCAATTAAAATGCAAAAGACTTTTCTTTTTACCTGACTCAGAAAAAAAAAATGTTGCAACCTCTCTGGATCACACAAGAGGGCCTTCAATTATCCAGAAGAGCGTAAAGTAGAGCAGGGGAAGAAAAACCTGATTACTGGACTCAAAAAGGCTAACGTGCAATTTGTGCTCTTTTTATGTAGATTAAATGCATTGACTGCAGCTTGTACCGCTTAGATACGCAGCAGGGAGTCAAAAGCTTGGGTATCAGTCAACCACAGCCAGCAGCTGAACCACGGAGCCAAATCTGTTATTGTGCCTTAGATGAGACACTTAATCTAATCTAATGGGAGCAAACCCCCCTGGACAAATAAAAGGGCATTACCAGCAGCAATAGTAGCTGTAATGTTAAGAAAAAGCACCAAATATTTTTTGTGATAACATAATTAATGACTTCTCCAGTCTCCTGCTTGGTCCTTAAAAATCCTGCCTTTCAGCTCACAGTGGCTTGTCTTACACCCTGATGGAGAATCTCACACTGTAATAGGAGGCAGCAGTCTGCTTTCTCCCTGTCTCAGGAAGCCATGTGTCCTAGGTATATGACAATCATAAAAATGTGGGTTTTCTCCCTGGAGACATAGATGCACCTTGAAGTAGAGAGACAACCCTATTGGGTTTTAATGAATTTGCCTATTAAAGCAAACAAACAATAGTGTGACAAGGGGTAGGAAGAAACAAGACGATGAAACTCAGGATTTAGGGCTCCTGAGACAGATGTTACAGACATTTAAGACAGGAAAGGCCAGGGGTGGTGGCTCATGCCTGTAATCCCAGCACTTTGGAAGGCTGAGGCAGATGGATCACTTGAGACCAAGAGTTCAAGACCAGCCTAAGCAAGATGACAAAACCCCGACTCTATGAAAACTACAAAAAAATTAGCTGGGCATGGTGGCATGCACCTGTAGTGTCAGCTCCTTAGGATGCTGAGGTGGGAGAATGAACTGAGCCTGGGAGGTCGAGGTTGCAATGAGCCATGATCACACCACTGCATTCCACTCCAGGTGACAGAGCAAGACCCTGTCTCAAAAGAAAAAAAAAAGGAGAAAATTGGAGACAAGAATCACAGAATAGACCAACAGAGTATTGAAAACTGGAGTTAATCTTGGAAAACATGAAATCCAATCTGCCCTCATTCAGAAATTGATTCTACAGTGTTCCAGTCAGGTTTTGAAACTACTTCCATTAAAAGGAACCGCTTTCCAGAAGCTGTCCTTCTAGAATGTATTCCCTTCAATTCCCATGTCGGCACACAGGATCCCTTAGTTAAGTGCATCTCTTACTTTGAAGTGCATACAAATATCCTGGAATCCTGTAAAATAAAAATTCTTATTCAATAGGTCTGGGGTGGGGTGTGCCAATGCTGCTGGCCCATGAACTACACTTTGAAAAACGCTTTGGTTACCTGCCCATATCCCAAATCAAGCCTAAATTTGTTAGCTTGGGTGAGTCTGGTGCTGAGAAGGCTAAGAATTCTGAATTTATCCTCATGTGGTCCTTTTTCCTTCATGATCACAGCTCTAACCCTGATCAACAATGTCACATTTGCTCTATGCCCACCACCCCTAGAAAAGCAAAGGCAGGTAGGTCAGTTTCCTGCACAATGGAAGGCCTGTTATTACAGAAGCTTCTCTGAATGACAGACATGTAACCATTTTGCCAAACATATTAGTTATCTATTACTGGTAACAAATCACCCTGAAACTTGGTGGCTGAAAACAATAAACATTTATTACCTTCCAAAAGTTCTGTGGATCAGGAATTCAAGAGCAGCTTGGCCAAATGGTTCTGGCTTGAGATTTCCCAAATCAATATGGTCCAATGTTGGCCAAAGCTGCAGTTATCTGCGGCCCTCACTGCGGCTGGACAGTCTCCTTCCAAGGTGGCCCGTTCCCATAGCTGGCGAATTGGTGCTGGTGAGAGACCTCAGATCCTTTCCATGTGGTTCTCTCCACAGGGCTGCCTGAACATCCTCACGGCGTGAGGACTGGCTTCTCCCAAAGTGAATAACCTAAGAGACCAAGACATAAGTTGCACTCCTTATGACTGATCCTCTGCAGTCACACAATGGACACTTCTGCCATATTCTATTGGTCACACAGACCAGCCATGAATTCAGTGTGTGAGGAGACTACATAGGGTCTGAACACCAAAGACAAGGATCACTGTGGGCCACCTTGGAGGCTGGCAACCTACACCAAATTAACCGTGGCTCTCTAATCTCTCTGCAAACCTTGCTGACTGAGGTCAATAGCCCACCGAATGCTCTGGGCCATACTCTGCTAGCCTATGCATCTGTTTTCACTAAGTTCTACACTTACTACAAGTTCATTGTGTTTGCTCCCAAACCTCTTTATGACAATTACTCTGGTTGCACTTATTAAAACTTAATAATTTATACAACATGTGAATTGATGAAATATGAATGCAAAAAGTTATTTCCGTGGAAATTAAGTTGAAAATTTTGGAAAGATTAGACAGTAGCAGATAGCTAGAAATGCTGTTAAATTATGTGTATGCCAAACAATTGTAAAAGATTGGAAAAAATCATCTAAAATTGGGGGGATTATGCACTGAGCTTGCTTCACAAGTGTCTTGCTCCACTTTCAAGAAACTGCGACTGGAAATTATAGACAGTGCATTTTAAGTATGGGTCCTGCAAAAAGGAAAGCTGACAACTCCTATCAGCAGGTTTGTATCCAAAGAAAATGACTTGCATGTACATCAAAAGCTTAGTGAATAAATGTATATTTACATGTTTTAAGTTAACTAGAATGTTTAAGGTTTGTGTGTACAACTTTTAAAAAATGATTCTCTGCTTTACTTATTTTTCAACTAGCCAACCAAATCCAGGGTCCCTACAATTTAAAAAATTTTTTTCTATCTTTTACAATTGTTTGGCACACATGTAATTCAACAACATTTCCAGCTACCTGCTACTATGGAATCTCTCAAAGTTTTCAACCTAATTTCCATAGAAACAACTTCTGCGTCTAAATTTCATCGATTCACGTGTTGTATAAATTACTTAGTTTGAAGAAATTCAGGTTCAGATGAATGTGTATGACAGCATCCATTGCAATTGGGAAATTGTTTCAGGGACTGGCACTTTTGTTAGAAGTAGAAAGAAAGAAGGATAGAGCTAGAGATAAGGAGGGGTTCAGTCGCCTGGTTTTAGAAAGTTCTGAGGCTGAAAGACAATCTGTCTGCAAACTCATCTACTTGCTACCAACAGGGTGGGTCTGCAGCTGCCCTATTCTACATATGCCTTGAGCTTCGTAATGTCTTTTGGTAGCTTCTTTTCCCTTTCAAGGCAGCTTGCCATTTATTTTAACGTGATTTCACTTTCATGCAATGGTTAGGAAGCAATATGTCTTGCTGGCCACAAACTTTATGCTCTGCTTTCCATGGTGTGGAGTTGTTGCTACGAAATGGTTTCACAGACAGGAGCTACACTTGCCAGCCCCGCTTCCATCCAGATGTGGTCGTGTAACCAGTTCTCACTGAGGAAATATGACTGGAAATGATGGCCAGTACTTGCAGGCTAAACTTTCGAAGAAGTTGTTGCACCTTACCAGTGGTCTTTCTCCTGCTGACTGTATGCACAGGACTCTGAGGTTCTGGAGGACAGTAGAGCTACCAGGCAGAAGAAACCTGGGTCCCTGAATTACCACATGTGGGCAAGTCACTCACTTGCTGTCCAGGAACACCCACAAGGAAAATTTCAATGTCAAGACACGAAAATTCAGAGCATTGTTATAGTAGCTAGTATTATGTCCCTTTGACCAATACAGGGGCTGCTTACCCTGAGGCTTGCCCTTCTTCCTTCCTCCTTCTTCTGTCCCCCTTCCTCCTCCTACACCAGCATCATCTGTTTCAATGAGGTATGAGCTATAGTATGTACTTCAATGGGGTATGAGCTATATAGTATGTATAGCATATAGTTCTGTAGTATGAGCTATGGATTCTTAACCTGAGGGATCTGTACAATTAATTGCATGTAAAATGTTGTCTATAGGTGCATTTTTTTGGGAAGAAAGTCCACTGCTTTTGTGAGCTTCTAGTGGAAGCCTGGGAGCCCCACAAAGTGTTATGAAGTGTTGCTCTAAAAGATTCTCCTTCAATGTCTTATTCCTAACTTAATCTATGACCTTAATTCACCCTATGATTTAGAGATCTGAATATCTGTGGGTAATCAATAGATGCAGATGAAAGTGAAAGCCAAAGTAAAGGGCTCTAGTTGGATTGTGCATGTAAATGTAGAGATACATTGTGGTTGCAATAGAATGGAGGCCTGAGGAAGTTGAATAAAAGCCCCCTCTGGGATTTTTAAAGTAGCTGCCCTTCTCCTGTTGCAGTAAGTATAGCCCCAAAGTGTCTCCTAGTGACCTCAGAGAGCTGCCATATTCCTTTCCATTAGCCTAATTTACAGCCTCCAATTAAGGAGATCCTGTTTTTGTATACTGTGAGAAGTTATAGCTCTAGTCATATGTCCTAAGGAGTTTATATCCAGCAAAACCGCCTTACTTCTAGGGCAGTTAAAAAAAAATAAAACAGCCTGCAGGATTCTGCAAGAAACTGGAAATATGAGACCATGTATCATGCCTGTCCCAAGTGTTGAAAATTACTGGGTGGAAATTAAGGGTCTCCAGGGAGTCCATTATTCATATGAAGGTGTCTAGCCCTTCCCAAGGCTGGGAATGACCTGAATTCTAAACCAGGGGTTGACATAGAGTTTCCCATTTTACTTGGTGTCTTTTAATAGAGCAGATATAAATACATCACTTTCACCTTGAAGGAGTGTGGAGAATTATGGCATCACCACATCAAGGTCCTTTCACCAAGAAGCAAGCATGCAAGTAGGAGGTAGAAACATTCATCCAAGCAGGGTAAGGGAGTATTCGTCTTTCAGGATTCCCCTTGCTCATGCTTTTGACTAGGGTAGGTGGCTATTTTCTCTTGTTGCCCCATTTTTAGACAAGACTTCATGCACTTAGTTCCTTGGACATTCTAGACCTTGGTCTAAACCTTGGACTTTGGTCCAACTCAGTGGTTCTCAATGTATAATCCCCAGACCAGCAGCACCGACAAATTCTTGGTCCCCATCTGCTGAATCAGACCCTCTGAAGATGGGGCCAAACAATACATTTTAACAAGCCCTCCTGGTCATTCTGACGCATCCTCAAGTGTGAGAATCATTGGACAAACCTCTACCAAGACTTTACCCTTCACTGCGTGAACTTGACCCATGGAGTGTCTTAGTAGATCCATATCAAGTTCACTCCAAGACTGAAATGTTGTAAGCAGCTCCAGAGGCATTTTGGATTTTTGAGTGTTTGGGGTTTGTTTTTGTTTTGGCTATTACAGAGATAACAATGTTGTGTTTAGCTCATGTAAGAACAACACAGCAGAAAAAAAATTGCTTCTGGAAAATTGATGTTTTCGTATACTATGAGATGCAGGCATTCTCGGGTCTCCTTTTCCCCACGTATTCTTGAGGTGCTGGTTTCCTCTAAGTTGTAATGTGTGGGAAGACCTACTGGGTACACACAACCTGTCTCATCTTGATCTAGCACTGCAGAAAAGGGATTTCTCTCCAGCTGGAAGACAGCCTGATAATCTCTCTTAATCTACTCCCTTACATTATGTAGCTTAAAAAACTCATGTTTGCCTTCAGAGTTTATTAGCGAGAAGACTGCTTCTTAATGCTTGAGCTCTAAAGCAATTATTTGATACAGAAGTCATTGCCTGGCAACCTATACCACTCACAGCTGCCTGCCCTGTTTGAGGTGTTCTCCTTGCTCTTCCTCCTCTTTTCTTCATCTCATGACCATTTCACTTTCTGCTGCTTTTTTTTCCCTCCATTTTCTTCCTTTTCCTTTATGCTCAAAACATTGCAAGACCGTACTTTTCAATCTTTATTTTGAATCATCTGGAATTCTTTTTTAAAATGCAAATTGCTGTGCCCCACTCTCTCTAGATCTACTGAATCAGCATCAGGGAGTGCAGCCCAGGAATCTGCCTTTTCAACACACGCCCCCCATGATTCTAAGACTTACTGGATCACTGTTCCAAGGTCTCTGAAGAATGGCAGCTCTGGAACGTCTTAGGACTTGGGATAGCACTCTGTTCTACAGAATCTGAACTGGGCTGAGCGACTTGTGTGTCTGTATTGGCTGGCAGTCACCTGGCTTCATTGTGGTCTCTATGTTTATTCAAAGTTGCTTTGGAGGAAGGCTGATGGAAATTATGGAGGTACTGAAGTCTCCCCCAACACCCCACAATCCCACAGCCATGCCATATAATAGTATTACCCTCCTGCCCATCACTCTCAAAAAGATGCTGAAACTCAAAGTGATCATCTTATTTGAACTTTGAATAAGACACAAAGCTATATATATATATATTTTATCCAGGCTCTTGGCCAGGCATGGCAGCTCACGCCTGTAATCTCAGAACTTTGGAGGTCAAGACAGGTAGATCACCTGAGGTCAGGAGTTCGAGACCAGCCTGGCTAATATAGTGAAATCCTGTCTCTAGTAAAAATACAAAAATTAGCCGGGTATGGTGGTGAGCACCTGTAATCCTATATACTCAGGAGGCTGAGGCAGGAGAATCACTTGAATCCAGGAGGCAGATGTTGCAGTGAGCCGAGATTACATCACTGTACTCCAGCCTGGGCCACAGAGTGAGACTCTGTCTCAAAAATAAACAAATAAATAATAAAATCCAGGCCCTTGACCCTTGCACCTCAGTACTCTCCATGAGAGCAGCAATGCATTTTGATTGAACCTCAGTGTTTTTCGTGCCCAGTGTCCCCACACTGAACTTAGGGACTGAAGAATCTTCCCAGGGTGGAGCAGAATGCCCTTCCTGTGCTTGTAAGCTCCTGTAGCAAATCCTATTGGCACCCACGCATATCCTCCTTCATCTATACTCAGGCTACCTACTGAAAAACATCTATAACTCTCTATGAGGATGCACTTGGCTGGTGCTCAGGACAAGATGGAAATGCTGGAGAGTTAATGTCCCTAGAAGCAGCCTTCAAACAATGACAGATGTGAGATTTGATGGAGAAATAGCCCAGCTTTCTCATCCCTCCAGGAGGATAACTCTGGAATGTATTCAGCCATCCTCCAGAGTCTCCAAAGGGATTGCTCCCCAGGAGTCCACAGTGGGAACTTGCTTATTAACACATGAAGTAGCAGTTTCCTTCTCTTTCCTTCTCCACTTTCCAAGCAGTGTCTCCCAAGACCACCTTCCAATTAAGCAACAGTAGCTCCCCACCTTATCCACAGTTTTGCTTTCCAAGCTTGGTTTCAGTTACCTGAGGTCAACCACAGTCCAAAAACTTTAAATGAAAAGTTTCAGAAATAAGCAATTCATGAGTTGTACATTGCATGCCATTCTGAGTGTGATAAAATCTTGTGCTGTCTTCTCTGTCCTGTCAAGGACATGAATCTTCTCTTTGTCCAGAGTCTCCATGCTGTAGATGCTCCCCACCTGTGAGTCTCTTAGTAGCTGGTTCAGGGATCAGGTCCAAAAATAACACAGTATATATAGGGTTTGGTACTATCTGAAGTTTAGACATCCAGTGGGGGATCTTGGAATGTATCCCCCTCAGATAAGGAGATACACTGTACTTGCATTTAAGTCTTTGTCTCTGGATCTGCTCCTGGGGACACCCAAACCCTGGCACCCCTCCCATCTCCAAGTCTTAAAAAACATAAAGATGAGCCAACAGCTCCAAATGGACCCAGGAACTGTAAGAGACGGGAGTGCTCCTTTGTCTCTGGACTCCAGACAAAATTAGTGGATGCCAGGGAAACCCGATGGCCTGTTTCTTAGCTCCTCCTAAATAATGAGCTTCATGCTACCTAGAATGACTGGGACAGAGCAACAGCGGCTGCTGTCGCAAACTGAAGGCTCCGTGTTCTACATCAGAAGGTCAAGATCTAAGCACAATTTGGGGTCTTGCAAACTAACCAATTCACATTCATCCGAAGTCCTTAGAAGGCAGGACATTCCACATTTGTTCATCCCTTTAACAAATATTAATGCAACAATTGCTGCTAGTCGGAATCTGGGAGATACAGAAGGAGTGTGTGTGAGTTCAACCTGGGCGCGCTGTTGCTAGATGGAACCCTACCAACTTCTTCCATTTTACATGGAAGCTTGCATCTCCTCCTGCCTGGGTGAAGCCAAAGTCTGCTAAATGGGCTCCCCACCCTCAGTTCAGCCTCATCTGCTTCACCCTCCACCCTGGGAGCAGTGTTATCTTCCTGAAATATAAAATTATGTGGCCCCCTCCTGCTCAATAACCTTCTGTAGCCCCACTTTTCCTATGGAGTAAAGTACAAACTTCAGATTTTATGTGCTCCCAAGGGCTCTCAAGTTTGGCTGTTTTCCCATCCCTCTCTTTCCCTTCCCATTAGGTGGTTTGTACTCCCTCAGACACTCCATGTTCTTTCAGTATCCCTGGCCTTTTTTTGCACCTGCTGTTCATTCCCTAGGCCTAAATCTCACTTATGACTTTAGCTAAACTCTATTCATTGTTGAGCACACTTAGTCAGAATGCCACCTCTTCCATGAAGTTTTCCTCACCCCACTTCTCTACCTCCAACAGCACCAACGCCCATGTCCTCTAAATCCCTTACCAGCGTTACACATATGACAAATTCAATATTGATCACACTATGTTGTCATTGCTTCTCTCAAAAGGCTATGAGCCTGTAGAAAGCAGGGACATTGCCATTTTGTTCATCTTTGGACCCTGCTATGGGCCTAAGATAATGCCTGGGACACTGTACATTTGCAAGAAATGTTTGACAATGACTGTACAGGCCCACGAAAGCCAAAAGGAAATTCAGCCCTTTCTCTCTGGTCATTGGCACCACTGCTAACGTAGGATTGGCTCCACGCTCCTGCATGGAAATGTCAGCTTGAGCCGTCCTCTGCAGCTTCCTTCTTTTTCAGGGCCCCCAGCAGTTTTTTCTCCGACTTTAGAGCTGAGATCTGGAGGTTACTCTGGGATAGGAGGTCAGCACAGTGCTGCAATCTGCCAGGAGCTAGAGCTGAACAGGTGGATGTTCATTTCCCTGAGGTGTATTCATGTTGCTCCCATGGGACTCCACAGGCATAAGGCGGCAGGAAGCTGATCACACTGCAAGCCCTCATAGGCATCTACATGGAGTCCTCAATCCCAATGTTCAACAAGGAGATTCAAGAAAGAGAAAGAACCAGATCAAGGTGCCTTATACCCAGAGAAACTGAGATGACGTTCACGGAGAGGGATGTCTCAGAAGGGACAAATCAAGGAGTTCTCTACCGGCAGGCATCCAAAAAAGAGAGAGGAGGATGAGTCAATATTATGGATGCTCAGCTGAAGCCAGCAGCCACTTAATTCTACCAGAGAGCTGGTGGCAGTGCTGGCCTGAACCATCTTTGATCACTTTCAAACTAAAACAAACAAACAACGGCGCACTTTGGCAGGCCAACGCAGGAGGATTGCTTGAGGCCAGGAATTGGAGACCTCCCTGGGTAACATAGCGAGACCCATCTCTATAAAAATAGATAAGTAAATAAATAAAACAAAAAACCCTCACTCAACCCCAAATCCATCCCACATCTTTCTGTACTTCTGCAAGGTATAGGCCAGAATGCTTCATTCTAGAGAGACCAGGGCTTTATAAATATTAACTATGGTCCACGCACAATGCTATGTGTTTTCTGTGTACCATCTCAATTAATCTTCATAACAAACCCTGGTTGATAAGTATTATGATTATCCCCCATTTTACAGATGAGAAATCGGAGACTTAATGAGGTGAACTTGCCCATCTTCATACAGCTGGTGAGGAGCAGAACTAGGCTTCTTGCCAGGTTTATGGGACTCCGTGATCTGTGTTTGGAACTTCCACATGATGCCACTGAGAGTACAATGGCTTCCCTGATGTTCAGGTGAAGAGGCAGCGGAGTATAGAAATGTGGCAGGGGCCCTGACTCCTGGCACTTGGCCACCAACTAGCTGTGTGGCTGTGGATAAAGCACCTAATCTTTCTTGACCTTAGTAATTTCATTGATAGGCAAGTGTGAGGGTTGGACTGGATGATCTATAAACCTCCTTAAATCTAGCATTCTAGTACTCCATAGTGGAATCACATTTTCTTAGATGCATGGCCATCATGGGTGGATACCCATGCAAAAGACTGACTGGTGGGAAATGAAACTGAGCTTAAGCATGTGACATATCCCTGAGTCGTGATATGAGTGAGGAGACTTTATTATCATTTGTAGGCTGTTGAATAAAGCTGCCTAGAGGGCCAGATTTTTCATCCCCTTGACACATTCTGGTTGTCAAGTATTAAGCCCCTCAGGTTGGGTCTGCCCATTTCAGGCTATGAACTTCTGAGGATGGTAATTTTCTTTAAATTGCTGTATATAAATCCCAGCAAGCATCACAAATGGACAGTGTTTCAATTAAGACTATGGTATTTTAAAATGTCCCCAAACTTGGTGACATAAAGCAACACTTTTATTATGCCTATGGATGGATTCTGTGAGTCAGTAACAGGGCACAGTGGGGATGGTTTGCATCTGCTTCTGCTGTTTGGGATCTCAGTTAGGAAGACTCAATGGTTGGGGGTAACTGAATCGCTGGAGGCTGGAATCTCCTGAAGGAGTCTCCACTCGCAGGTCTAGCAGTTCATCTGGCTGTTGGCTGGGACATCCACTGGATCTGTTTATCAGAACACATTACTTCTTCATGTAGCTACTTGGATTTCCTTACACCATGGTAACCTGAGGGTAGTTGGAATTCTTTTTTTTAAATAGTGTGTAAAGACTAATGGCATTTAATTCATATGTATCATGCTTTGCATTAAGTTTTTTCTTTTCTTTTTTTTTTATTATACTTTAAGTTCTGGGATACATGAGCAGAACGTGCAGGTTTGTTACATAGGTATACACGTGCTATGGTGGTTTGCTGCACCCATCAACCTGTCATCTACATTAGGTATTTCTCCTAATGCTATCCCTCCCCTACCCCCTTACCCACCAACAGGCTCTGGTGTGTGATGTTCCCCTCCCCGTGTCCATGTGTTCTCATTGTTCAACTCCCACTTATGAGTGAGAACATGCGGTGTTTGATTTTCTGTTTTGTGTTAGTTTGCTGAGAATGATGGTTTCCAGCTTCATCCATGTCCCTACAAAGGACATGAACTCATCCTTTTTATGGCTGCATAGTATTCTGTTGTGCACCCAAAGGATTGTAATTCATTCTACTATAAAGACACATGCACATGTATGTTTATTGCAGTACTGTTCACAATAGCAAAGACTTGGAACCAACCCAAATGCCCATCAATGATAGACTGGAATTATTTCAAAGCAGTTCAGGATCTAAGTGTGAGTGTCCCAGAAAGTGAAGAATAAGCTATTTTGCCTTTTATGACTTAATCTCATAAGTTACTTCCACTTCATTCTACTGACTGCAAGTGAGTCATTACGGCCAGATAAGATTCAAGGGGAGAGGACATGAACCCTTACCTCTAGAAGCGAAGAGCATTAAAACTGACATAGCATTTTCATTGTTCTATAGGGTAGGGACTGTGTCTTAGTTCTCTCTGGATCCCTTCAATCTAACATGGGGCATGACAAAGAATAGATGCCTTATGAATGACTTGTGATAAAGCAGTGAATAAGTGAATGACTGAAGGAAAATCCACCCCATTGAAAAGTGTCTCAATGAGAAGTGTAGGCATTTCATTTCTTCAGCCTATTCTTTTGATCGCATTGCCTTTGTTTTCTTATTTCAATAGTAAAATAAACCATGATTTGTGAATGACCTGTAGAGTGGGAAAAAATGGTCAATGGCATTATGGTAGCTTTGCTTTTAAAGAGGATCCTATGCTCATTAATTCTTCCTCAGCCCCATATGGTCTTCTGTGTTGGGATGTCTTCCATGTTTTCCAACAGGATGGTTTAGAAATCAGGTTCTACCAGAGCCAACTGAAAATTTTGTAATGAGGTCTGAGCTGACATAAAGCTGGGGAACCAACCTGCCCACCCAGCTCTATGTCTGTATTCTCCTAGTTGAGTTCTAGCCTTCCCCTCCCTTTCTCCTCCCCTGCCCCTTCTCCTGCCTCTCCCCTCCTCTTGTGGGAGGAGGGTCCCTTTGCCCCTACCCCACCCCTGACTCCTTCTTCCCTTTTCCCTAACATCCTCTTCCCTTTTTACTCTCATGTTCCCTCCCCTGTTCCTCCCCCTCCCTCTCCTCCTCCTCCTCCTCCTATCTCTCCTTTCCCTGCACCGGCTCTCCCTCACTCCCTGTTCCTCCCTCAATGTATCACCTCTAGCTTGGAGTTGAGAATGTCTTCAGGATTGTCAGAAGAGTAAAAGGGAAACCAAGCCCCCTCCTCCTCTAAGACCATACCAGAAGGAGAATATCCAGGGCCATCAGCTCCTGGACTTCTCATTGGTTTGGTATATGGCTTTTCATCACTTTTATGGGCACCAAGCTATGATGTCATGCAAAAGGAGCTTAAAGCTCCTTTGGCTGTTTCAAACTAGCATGCAGTCTGCACGCGGTCGCTCTCACTTGTAATCCCAGCACTTTGGGAGGCCAAGGCCAGGAGTTTGAGACCAGCCTGGCGAACATAGTGAAATCCCGTTTCTACTAAAAATATAAAAAATTAGCTTGGCGAGGTGGTGGGCACCTGTAATCCCAGCTACTCGGGAGGCTGAGGCAGGAGAATGGCTTGAACCCAGGAGGTGGAGGTTGCAGTGAGCAGAGTTCATGCCATTGCACTCCAGCCCCAGTGACAACACAAGACTCCCCCAAAAAAAATCTAGCATGCAAAGCCCAATCTTACAGAAACACAACAGAAAATAAGTTTTTAAGAAGAAAAACCATGACAATGGGAATTTGCCATTCCCAAATTAGCATTTGGAAAATAATAGTCACACACACTTATGTCAGCAGAGACCTCAGAGAGCATCTTGCTCAGCTCCTCATTTAGCAAACAGGGAGTTAAGAGCCAAGGAGGAAGAGCTGTAACAACAACTAGCATTTACTAAGCATTGATTCTGCCCCAGGAACTTTATTACAGTTGTGCAACAATCAGATGAGTTGAAATAATTAACCCTGTTTCTAAGATAAAGAGACAAAAGGTCAGAGAGACTCAGTAACTTCTGCAAGGATACACAGCCAGAAAATAGGAGAGCAGGGATTTAAACCCAGTATCTAGGGTGAGTCCCCAAACTGTGTTCTTAACCATTAGGCTGAACTGTGTCTCTGTGATATTTTTATTACCCTCCCTTTCCCCAGATCACACATATTGCTAATGATTAGATTAAATTCAGAAAAGTTGACCAGTGCCTGAAATTGAACAAGTTATGCTACAGTTCAAGTCAAAGTCAAAGTCAGACTTCATTAAACTGAATTCAAGTAGAAAGGACTCATAGCAGATATCTTAAGAGGCTTAGAGGATGGTTGTTTGTAGGGACAACTATGAGCTTAGAATCAGCAAAGACCACGTGGTTCAATGACTTTAAGACTTAAACTGGAAGCCAGTCTTTCATTCCACACTAGCTCCAATTCTTCCTAACTTAACCTCAGCACCTACTTTCCTTCATCTGTAAAACGACAGATGGTAATAGATCTTCCTGATAGGATAGATGTGAAAGACCAAAAAGATTCACAAATGCAAGGTTCTCAGAAGTGTCTGACACTTTATAAGAATTTGTTCTATTATTACTCAATAATATCTCCATGGCCTAATAATCTCCAGGGACTAACAGAGTTTCTAACACATGGAAGGTGTTCAATAAATTTTTGTTAAATAAATGAAGAGAAATATATTAGTAGCTCTAATAATATTCATCTGTTCTTCATCCTCTCAAAACAGAAAACATGAAAAAATGAGTTTCTCCTTTACTTTACCTTATAGTCTTTCCATATGTTGAAGCCTGATTCTTCAGTGATTGAAACCACTTTTCCTTGGCAAAGGCTGGAGGAGCCTGAGGACCAGCTGTTTTCCACTTTTTCTGAGGCCTATTTTACCAAAAAAAAAAAAAAAAGAAAGAAAAGAAAAATGGTATCTTAAAGATGTAGAAGACACAGCCTCAGGACCCTTTCAGTTACAACTGTCAAAAAACCACCTCAAATGGGAAGAAGCAAAGAGGGGAATGCATAGAGTCAACTAAAAACTACAGGGATGACTTCAGGCGTGGTTAAATCCAGGAGTTTCAATGATGTCAGCAGGACTTGGTTCTGCTCCATCTCCTTGCTCTGCCTTCTTCAATGATGGTGCTACTCCCAGCACATTCTCTCCTGTAATAGCAAGACGGCTGCCAGCAGCTTCAGATTTATATCCACACAACCTCAAAAACAGGGAACTAAAACACTTATTTTTATGGCAACTCCAGCCAAAGTCTCAGTTTGACTGGACCAACTTGGGTCAAGCGTTCATTCCTAAACCAATCACTGTGGCTCCAGGAATGGAACACTTTGATTGTCTGTGCTTCATATGTGTGTTCCTCCTCCTTGATTCCAAGGGACGGAGTTAGCTCCAGAGAAACTATATAGACTAAGACTGGGATGGTATTATCAAAGGAAGGGAAAGTGGACTGAACAGCCACAATTGACAAACTTCCATGACAAACAGCTACAAGGCAGGGATGACTAGTGAGTATATAGCACCCTTCTTAAAGGGTCGTAGATATGCATCCCCATTTTACCTAAAGCTTTGTTGTGATTCACACCCCCAACCCTCCCTCCAGCTCTAAGGCAGTGATTTTCAAAACTTTCCACCTCCACCTCTAGCAAAAAAATGAAATTTATATTAAAAACTAGTATCCATATGAATTGAATGGAAGCAAATGCTTCATCAAACAATATTTATTTTCACTACCTGTAATGCACTTTGATAGTTTTTGTTTGTTCTGTTCTATTCTATTCTATTCTATTCTATTCTTGTTTAATTTAATGTATTCCATTATATTCCCTCCCTTCCATTCTACTCCACTATATTGTAGTTATTAGTCAGGGCAATGCTTGCTAGCTGCTGAAACACACAGCCCCTAAATCTCAGTGGTTTAACAAAAGTGTATTTCTTGTTCATGTCATAGCCTAATGCTTATCAGGAAGTTTGGCTCAGTGGCCTTCTTCCTCCTCTAGGGATCCAGGCTCTTTCCATATGATAGTGCCACCATCTTCCACACAGGATCATGGCATAAAGGGGGCCAGGGAGAGGAGTGGGGAGAGGAGGAGAGGGGAGGGAATCAGAGGAGAGGGGAGCAGAGGGGAAGGGAGGGGAAGGGAGGGGAAGGGAGGGGAAGGGAGGGGAAGGGAGGGGAAGGGAGGGGAAGGGAGGGGAAGGGAGAGAATCACTCGGGCGGATTTATAATTAGGCTTGTAAGTGGCTTCTACCACTTTTGCCTGTATTCCATTGGCCAGAAACTAGTCACATGTCTCCAACTGTAAGGGCCACAGGGAAACATGGTCTGAGCACCCAAGAAGAAGAAATGGGATTGACGGACATCAATCTATACTCACAGTCTATGTCAGACGATTTTAGTCTAGTTTGTTGAGAAAAAGAACATGATGGTTCTGACCACTATGTGGAATTCAGGACTCTCTGGTGGATGCAATTACTTAGTTTGAAAAACCTTGCCCTATCAAACTGCCTTGCCTTTTCCACCTTGCAGACCAAGGCTATTTATTTA
This sequence comes from Aotus nancymaae, assembly GCF_030222135.1. Taxonomy (NCBI): domain Eukaryota; kingdom Metazoa; phylum Chordata; class Mammalia; order Primates; family Aotidae; genus Aotus; species Aotus nancymaae. Next base: position 40,860,862 of record NW_026988472.1, read on the forward strand.
TTTATTATTATTATTATTTTGCTCCTGTCTTTCTATTCTCATCTGTCTGTCATAGCACCTGAGTTCATCATCCCTGGTGAGGAAACCCTGACCACCTTCCCACATACCTTGCTCCCCATCACTTAAACCTGTATCTGACTCTGTCTGAGAATCCTGAACTCCTTGAGCCAATCTGTGGCTGCTGTGGCAGCCATGAGCCATGACTCCTGGCTCCTGCCTCAAACTGTCCTTCTGCATCTCTCTCATCCTATCTGGCTACTTTCTTACCGTTGCCCAGCCCAGGGGACTATAGTGACAGAGATAGTAAATGAGACCAGGGTCCGTGGGGCAGCTAGCCACCCCTTCAACTCCAGGGCTCTGCCCTGGGCTGGCTCCAGCGTCTGTCTATGTCAGGACTGAAGTAATTGAGCCAGCCAGGCATGTAATAAGATAGCTGTTTCACCCCCTGCTACTATGGTGAGTGGCTATGGAATCTGATTCTAGCAGCGTCTTTATCTCTGCAATAGGCCTCAGGATTCATTATCTAAAAAGCATTGGCCAGTAGCACAGAGCAAGTCCGTTACCACAGAGGGGAGTTGTCCCTTTAAATCAAGCCGGGAGGAGGCCAGGATCTTGGATTTCTCAGTTAAAAGACCTTCTGGTTCTGAAAGAATTGCAAGCTGAGTGCTATTCAAGTTGATAAACAATTTTAGTCAATACTTAAATGGTGATCGCCATGTGCCACACACTGTTAGGAGTACTTTATAATATCAATTCACTTAAGCCTCAAAGAAACTCTATAGGTGAGGGAATTAAGACCCAAAGAGAGTAAAGATATGCCCATGTCACAGAACTAAACAAAAGCAGAGCCGGGATTGGCAGATCCTGGCTCCAGACACTACCCTTTTGACCACTAAGTTACTGTGCCCATGAGAATACATTTTATTTGTATTTAATATTTATATGCTGTTTACAGTTTTTGAAATGCTTTTACATACTTTTCTGACCTTCACAAGAACCCTGTGATCCAGCTATGATTATTTGATGAGAAAGATGATCCCATTTTACCACTGAGAAAATTGAGGCTCCAGGGAATGCAGTGAGATTCCCAAACAGTAGCACTTTGGAGCCAACTTAGTCTAACTTCCTCAGGCTGATGGTCCATCGGTCCATCAGGAATTTTGTAAGCCAATTATAAGCCATGGTTATTATTTAAAATTAAATTATATAAATTTATAACTTAAAATCTCTATTCAAAACAAAGGTGATAAATACCCAGAATTCATCACTTCCTAATTATTTTCCTACATTTTACTATTATCAAGGCACTTGACGCCATCTGTAGCTCTATTGTATCTGTACAGTGGAAATAATGTATTATGGGCACTTTAGTGATATCACATTGATAGATTGAACTTAGCCACAGTGGTGGTATCTACACTTGAGAAATCAGCAAATTCTATGGCGCTTCCTCCCCCATGAGAGCTGGTTGTTAAATATTTCCCAGCACACCCGTTTCCATGATTCTGACCAACTCAGGTGTGTGCTCATGTGACTTTTCTGTCTTACTCAATGTTGTATTTCCAGGACCTCACATGATCCCCTACCTCTGGAATTGCTCATAAACACCCCTGCCCAGCCTCCAGAGTCTCTCTACCCCATCTCTTTGACTCGCATTTCCCAAAAGGGCTTTCCCAAACAGCCCGCAGTTGCCATGACTTGGCCTGAGTCAGCTAATGCCCAGCCAGCCCAACAGCCTTCATTCCTGCCAGGGCGAAATTCTGCCCTCCCTTTTGCAACATCCAAGCTGAAAGACCCACCCGCCTGCTTATCTGCCCTTTTAGAGGCAGGAATCAATGAGGCCCAAAAATATTCCTGCTCCAGACTTTTCTTCCACCATCTGACCCACCTAGCCAGGCTGGCAAGGGGATGGTCAGTTTGTCCATGTGTATTCTTTGGGAGCTGGTTGCAGATCAAACAGTGGTCCTTCCCTAGTCTTAATGCAGAACACCCCTAAGCATGCCATATACTCCTAACCATGCCAAATGTTCCTGCTTGGCAGCCTGGGCACTGACTTATGGGTATCCAAGGGGGAAGTGGCAGGCAGGGATTTTAGTGAACCATATGACGCCTAACAAGCACAAAATATATGCTTGTCTTCATTCTCTCTAAAACACAGCTAGATTTGTTTTTTTCAATTAAGGATTCCCTTTCATTCACTAGCTCCTTTTCAGCCTCATGGACTTCTGGGAATTCTATAACATTAGCATAATATATGTAGGGCTCATTACATTCCAGGCACTGTTCTAATTGCTTGAACAATCCAAGGGAGTAGGCACTATTATCACCTCCATTTGAGAGATGAAGAACTGAGGCACAGAGAGCTTAAGTAATTTGTCCTAAGTCACACAGCTAGTAAGGGGAAAGCCAGAGCTTGCCCAAGTGCTGTGGCTTCAAAGCCTGTGCCCTTCACGGCTTTGCTGAAGGGATCTGAAATCTAACTTGTTCTCCCTCTGGGCTTTGACAGCTTTCTGTTTATACTTGCGATAAGAACTTACCAAATTGCAATATCATTATCTGTTTACCAGTTCGTATACATTCCTCCCAGCTCCTCCCCTGAGTCCTTGGAGGATGAGAATCATGTCTTACTTTTATTTGTGCCCAGGGTCCAAGGTCAAGTCTGGCATGTGCTAAGTGTTAAACGTTAGTTAAAACGAATAATCCTCCTCACTTTCAAGATGAGGGAACTGCCGCCCAGAGAGCTGAAAGAGAACAGCCAATAGCCGAGGTGGCACGGCTCGAAGTCTGGTACTTGTTCTGCTCTGCCTCACTGCTCTTCTTGCTAGCTTGGGAGTTGTGGGCCAGGTCCTGGGGACCTAGAGCAGGTTGGCATTGCCCACCCACCATACTGGAACACTGGTCTGTGGCTTCTCCCAGAAAGAGCATGAATGTCCCAAACCCATCCCCAGGAGAGACTGAGAAAAGCACCACTGTGCTGGTCACACACTCACTGCTGGCACAGGTGGGTACAGCTTGGGCAGCAGGTCAGGTTCCAGCCCCACCTGATGAGGCTGAAGATAAACAGATGCCCAGAGCATTGAGGGCTTAAGAACGAAATTCAAAGACTCCTCATTCACTCTTTATTTGCATCAAGATTATTCTGAACCAAATCCTATCAAAGAAAGCAGAAAGATCCTAAAACATGAATTCCTCCCTCCCACCCCCGCCACCTCCATTTTGTTAGTTTCTTAACATGAGCAGCTTACCTTACTCTTGGGTTTCAACTAGCTGTTTTCATCCTTACCCTTAGTTATAAAGAAAAAACTCCTATTTAACCTAAATGCAAATAGCCAGGAAAAGAAAAGGAGGGTCAGGTTCCATGTGATTTTATAAAGCATTACAAAATGACAAATAAACAAGATAATACCGGGGATTTAAAAAATTCAGTTAACCTCAAGTGCTATCACAAGGTCTGTGTAATTCATAGGAGCGATATAATGAAATGTTTATAGTGTCACTAAAGTCCTGGCAAAGATTGAAGTACCTGTGACAGATCAAAGAAAAAATAAAACATTATTCCACTTAGGTGCAGTGTTATGGATATCCTGGTACTATAGTTCTTTGGAAATGATTAACTCCATGTGGTATTGATGGTAACAATCCATTTTCTGGCATAATGAATTAGGCATTCCTCCATTGTTCCATAGCTTGGCTTCATTGTGTGTGTATATATCAATGGCAACTTTTTTTATATATACTTTTCAGTTTCACACACAGAAAATAAAAACACACCCCCTAGGCTGCCAGAGAAGAAAACATGAGCCTCAAAGCTGATTTATTTTTATCACCCACGTAACCCTATTTCCTACCTGAGACATGAAACCACATCAAAGGAGGAATAGTTTTTACTTCTATGAACTGGGAGAGAAATTGCTACTCTTCAAGCTGGGAGCTCAGAAACCTTTGTTGAAAGTGTCCATTTTTATCTAACACATTCTCCTTCTGAAAGGGTCTTGTTTTTAAGGAATAATTCTTCCAACAAAGACTCACCCATCAGGCCTCCCACTCATGATTAGTTAATCTGCGAACATGAGAAACAAGCTCTAAGTGGTTGACATACTTTAGCAGCAAGAGATAATCACAGCCTCTAATTTCTGAAAAACATGATTGTCTTGCGACGAGGTGGACTTTTTAAATGGCAAGAACACTAAATGAGGTAAAAAGGTAGAAAAGTCAGCTAGTGTGATATTTTTATCAGATGCTATTTTACTGTCTCTCTCTTTGGTTTGTTTGTTTTTAATGAAGAGGGGCCTCTAAGATTAATCTGTTTAACATCATGGCATTTTCTTGTATTACACGGAACCTTCTCCATGGCATTTAAAAGTGAAATATTTGCTTCAGAAATAAAAAAAGACGGCAATAAAATGTAGCTGTAAACAAGCCTTCATGGCTTTATTTTTCATAGATAAATACACAATAAGTTCAAAGTAGAATTGAATTCCTAAAGCAATACCCCACTAATCTGTATTCGGGGGTCTCGAGCGTATTATCTGTAATTTACAACCAATTTAAATGGCATTAACAGCCTTCCCCTTATGGGAATTTAAATTTGCATCCTACCATTGAATTAAACAGTGCTTGCGTATTTTCTATAGGGGACAAAATGCTCTTTGATGCTTGTTTTGAATAATGAAGCATCTATTCATGCACAGGGTGCAATGTGCTCCTTTGTCCTCAATGTAATTGAAGCAAAATGTGAGTTAAAGGGATTTTTCCTCCTAGCCAAAGGTTTGTTGATTGGTGTCTATTTTCATCTATTCAAAATTAAGAAAACAGTCATCTCTTACTACACGGGGAAATCATTTACCCAAAAAGGCCCTGAATGAAGGAAGGTCAAGTTTTGCCTTATTTGATCTTTTCAAAGATGAAGAAGGATGTCAGAAAATATTGCAAACTAACCTTTGGGGATATGGTATTGTGGAATTAATTTGCAATTCTTCTCTAGGACCAAAACAAGAGAATTAGAAGTGGAGGATAGGGCAAAGGGAGAATATGGCCTGTTTCCAAACTTAAATAACCTTGCTCACCTACACCAAACTATACTGAAATAGAAAGGGCAGAGTTTTTGCAAATCATAGAATCTGAAGCCTTAGAAGTCTAGGGATGGCAAATTCATTTGGATTGTCATCAGTTTCCACAGTGTGCCTATGCCAGACATCAGTACTCAATGATAGCCCTCGTGGCCGTTAAATGAAGATAGAGCCTCATAATCAAGTGCTCTGGGCAGCCAATAGCAACTGATGTGTTGGCACTAGAGGTGAAACCTATTTGCCATTTTAGTTAATCCACCTATCTCACTTCATACATGGTTCTAGAAAGATGGAGTGGCCTCCAGCATGCACCCTGTGCCTGTCTTGTGCACACTTATATCCCCAGAGCAGAGCACCTAGTAGATGCTCAACAATTACCATTTTTCGATACAGAGTCTCACTCTGTTGCCCAGGCTGGAGTGCAGTGGCGCAATCACAGCTCACTGCAGTGTTGACCTCCCAGGCTCAAGCCATCATCCCACTCCAACTTCCAAAACAGCTGGGACTACAGGCATGTACCACCATGACTGGCTAACATATATATATATATATTTGGTAGAGTCAGGGTTTTGTCATGTTGCTCAGGCTGAATAATTACCTTTTTTTTAAGTGAATGAATGAATGAATAAGAGAGATACACATTGTTAAACCTTTATCATTATGGAAAAGAAATTCCTTCTTTGAAAAACAGTGACCAAAACACCAAAAGCATTGGTAACAAAAGCCAAAATAGACAAATGGGACCTAATCAAACTCCACAGCTTCTGCACAGCAAAAGAAACAGTCAATAGAGTGAATCGGCAACCAACAGAATGGGAAAAAATTTTTGCAGCCTACCCATCTGACAAAGGGCTGATATCCAGAATTTACAACGAGCTAAAAAAGATTTACAAGAAAAAAACAAACAAGCCCATTCAAAAGTGGGCGAAGGACATGAACAGATACTTTACAAAAGAAGACATACATGAGGTCAACAAGCATATGAAAAAATGCTCATCATCACTGGCCATTAGAGAAATGCAAATCAAAACTACATTGAGATACCACCTCACACCAGTTAGAATGGCAATCATTAAAAAATCTGGAGACAACAGATGCTGGAGAGGATGTGGAGAAATAGGAACACTTTTACACTGTTGGTGGGAGTGTAAATTAGTTCAACCATTGTGGAAAACAGTGTGGCGATTCCTCAAGGACCTAGAAATAGAAATTCCATTTGACCCAGCAATCCCATTACTGGGCATATATCCAAAGGATTATAAATCGTTCTACTATAAGGACACATGCACACGAAAGTTCATAGCAGCACAGTTTACAATAGCAAAGACCTGGAACCAACCCAAATGCCCATCGATGATAGACTGGACAGGAAAAATGTGGCACATATACACCATGGAATATTATGCAGCCATTAAAAACGAGGAGTTCGCGTCCTTTGTAGGGACATGGATGAACCTGGAAACCATCATTCTCAGCAAACTGACACAAGAACACAAAATCAAACACCACATGTTCTCACTCATAGGCGGGTGTTGAACAAGGAGAACACATGGACACAGGGAGGGGAGCACTATACATGGGGGTCTGTTGTGGGGGAGTGGGGGGGACAGCGGGGGGGTGGGGAATTGGGGAGGGATAGCATGGGGAGAAATGCCAGATATGGGTGAAGGGGAGGAAGGCAGCAAATCACACTGCCACGTATGCACCTAAGCATCAACCTTGCATGTTTTTCACATGTACCCCAAAACCTAAAATGCAATAAAAAAAAAAAAAAAAAAAAAAACAGTAACTCCCCTGGCCTTGCTGGACCATAATTAGACAAGGTCCAAACAAAATTTTAGCATCTGTTTACCTAAACCTTTATTTAGAGATAGGGAAAATCACAAGTGTCAATAACATCAACAAGAACAAAGCATTTAGAGAAGAAATAGTTTTTCTTCTTAAGGCACTCTCATAATATCTATTAATAGGCAACTGATACACAATTGCAAATGGTTATTCAGCAACGAGGTTGTGGAAAAGCTCACCCTGCTGCATTTGAAGTAAAATCATATTGAAAAATGACATAACTCAGACTTTCCAATAGTTGAAATGGGGTTTTCTGTTTATTATTCTGTATTAATATTCTAGTTATTTCCCTTAAGGAAGTAAAACACTAAGTGTTCTTGACACTTGTTTATGGAATATCAAAGTTCCTTGATATTAAATGTCAGCCGTTTTCCCTTACAACAGGACCCATCTTCAAGATTTAAAATGTTAGGAAATAGGAAAGCTCAACTGTCATGCATTCTTAACATAAGTGTATCCCAGTGATTCAACCAGGGTCAATTTTACCCCGCTCCCCATAAACATTTGGCAATGTCTCAAGACATTTTGGTTGTCACAATTGGGTGCTACTGGCATCTATGGGTGGAGGCCAGGGATGCTGCTGGGCATTCTACAGTGTGCAGGACAATTCCAAAACAAGGAGTCATGCAGCCCCAAAGGTCAATAGTGCCAAGATTGAGAAACCCTGGTATATCCTCTCCGCCCAAAACTGTTATCAGTTCAGCCCTGTGTTGAATTAGAATGTTTCTCTCTGTGCCAAATAAGACATTTAACTGTGGTTGCCCAAATGTGTCTCTTCTTTTTTTTTTTTTTTCAACAAGATATCCAGTTTCCTTATGCAGAGGGAAAGGTAGCTACTGGTATTTCTCTTGTTTGCCTTCTCACAGAGCTAAACTAAAGACTAGCTCAGTTAGCACAATGCTGGATTTTTCCAGAGCATAGAGAAAGGTTTCAGGAGCTCCTCGGTATCTCAGCTACACTCACCTAATGTACTGCACGTTGGCCTAATAAAAGCAGGCAGGGGCGTGAACTGCCTGCCACTGCATATGTCTGAGGATGGCCTCCCTTTGAAGCTTTATGACATAGTTGTTTAGAAAAAAGAGTGGAGTTTGTGTTTGTTTGTTTGTTTGTGTTGTTGCTCTGCTAGTTCTAGCTTCACTGCTAATTTGCTTTGTGATTCTGGAGATCATGAGCATATGACTTATATTTTCTGCATCTCAACCCTTCCGTCTGTACGTACCACTCCTGTCCTTCTTCTGGAAGATAAAAAGGGGACAGTAAGAGCCAAGATATTTAAAGTGCTACTCAGTGTGGTAGCATTTCTAACTCCACAGGGGAAGGGACTATGTCTTGTTTACCCTGTTGCTTCAGAGCCCAGCTGGTGGTTCTGTGCTTGGCACAAAATAGATCATTAACAGATAAATATTGTTAATACATTGGAAACTATTTGACAGTCTCTACTGAAGCTGAACAGTGATCTAGCAATTCCACTTCCAGGTATGTACCCAAGAGAAATAGGTGTGTATGTCCTGCAAAGGATAACTACGAAAAGGTTCATAGCAGCTTAATTAACAATAGCCAAAAACTACAAAGAAACCCACCTGTCTATTGACAGGAGAATGAATAAAGAGTGTTCATACAACGGAATGATGTAGTGCAATAAAAAAATCCAACTATTTTACATAAAATGCTCAGTATAAGTGTCCAGAGTAAGGGACACTCAGTAATGATGAAAGATAATAATAATAATTTTTGAGCATTCACCTTATGCCAGGCACTTTTAGATGCTTTAGACATACTGATTCATCTAATCCTAAGAACAACACCAGAGATAGTTTCTATTCTTGTTCTCATTTTACAGAAGAAAATAGTGAGGTACAAAGAGGATCAGTAAATTTTTGTTGAATTAAACTGAAGTAAAAATACATTCTGACAATTTTTTAAGTCCCAGGTCTTGGTTCAGGCTGCTACAACGAAGTGCCATACAATGGAGGGCTTTCAAACAACAGAAATTTATGACTCCTAGTTTTGGAGGCTAGAAATCTGAGATCAAGAAACCAGCATGATCAAGCTCTGGTGAGGGCTTTCTTCAGGGTTGCAGACAAGAAACTCCACCCTCATGACCAAATCACCTCCCAAGCCCCACCAGTTAATACCATCACATTGGAGGTTAGAGCGTCACCTATGAATTTCGTGGAAGGGCACATTTAGTCTATTGCTTACCGTATTGACAGCAATATTGAGAAAATGAAAAGCAATGGTCTGCCTTGTATTTAGTCTGGACATATCGTTTCTGTCCTATGTTTTAATGCTTTATTCCAGACCATTCCATCTTATTCTTTGAGCCAATATTGCTTTTCATCAAAGCCCGTGCAGATGTTGCTCTTGTGATTAAGGGCTGCTATTCAAAAGGCTCCAGTTAATGGAAACTTGGGGAGGCATTTTGTCTGATTTGCTTTGCCTGTCTGGCTATAAGACTGCCTCCTGACTCCTGGAGGGCAGGGGATGAAAACTTGAGAGTGAAGTTTTAGGGCAAGCCAGAGGAGCTTGGAGACCTTAGCTTCACTGCCTGTTAAATAATATAGGCCACACCCCTCCAGAGCTGCCTGAGCGGCAGGTAGGGGGTGATGGAAAGGGCTACCCCTCCCATCTGGCAGTTTCAAGAGCTCCACAGTTAATATGGTGTTCATGCTTTACAGTGGGTCCATGGAAATACTGTTAAGGCTGTCATATGCTTTGTAGTGACCCAAGTGTTCATCTTGTTTGTGGTGATGGTGTTGAGGAAATTGATAGTTGGAGGGGAAGGTGTCACTAGAGTGACGAGCAACTGTGATCGTGTCTCAATTGTTCACATCCAATGCTTCTGCACATTATTTTGGACTCACAAAAATTTCTCCATTAGGAAAGGAAATTAATACATGTGATGTAGGAATACTCACCTCCCTGTCATATTTTAAAAAGGGTTCATTGGTAATGACAAATTTGTGTGTGTATGTGTGTGTGTGTGTGAGAGAGAGAGAGAGAGAGACAGAACTGGAGAAAGAAAGAAAAAGCGAGAGAGCATGGAGAGTTGCAATCACATCCTAGCTGCAAGTTTATTTATGGTTTGCTCAGGGTTTATTCCCCCACCCCCATCCCTGCATCCCCAATGGAAGGATTCTGAGAGGACAGAGATGGGACTATTAAATCCCTTCATCTGCACCTCATCTTGGCTCTCAGCAGCAGCTGGTGCCTCCCCTCTGCGGATGTCGTTACCTGGGTAGCCGGGAGTTCTGGCAGAGGTGATGGATAGAGTGAGCCCTGCTTTCTTGGAGGCTATTCTGGGCACCAGTTTAGAGTAGCTCAAAAATTCAGTAACTTCAATCCTTTCAGCTGGATTTGACTGTGTTTTGTGGGGCCTAAAAGAGTAAAACTGCCCCCAAAATTCTGAAAAGAAATTATTTGCGGGCAGAAGGTAATGACTTGGTCTTGAAATTCTGAAGACGTTGAGTAGAAATTCCCTTTCTCTAAGAAACACTTCTAAGACTTTTTAAGTTAAAAAATATTTTTCATATGCATATGAATTAATTTTTTTAGTAATTGACCCTTTGAAATTATACAAGTAATAGAGGGTCATTGTAGAACTTATAAAATTGAGAAGTAAAAAGAATAAATTAACACTCAAAGAACCAAAATTTGATATTTTCCATGTGTATATGTGTGTGTTTCAGTAATAATATTTCTTAAATGTAATACTAATGCACTTAGTGATATGTAACCTTTTTTTTAATTAACTAGTATCACTTGAATATCTTTTCATGTTAATAAATAACCTTCTACACTGTTACTTAATATGGTTGCCTAGTATTTCATTGTGTAATGTACTAGAATTTATTGAACTAATCCCCTTTCGTGAGCGTGTTTCTGAAACGGGATGTTTCCAGTTTTCCACTGTCATGAATAAAACTGTGGTAAAATGTTTGTTTATAATCATGTATATGCTCTTGGAATTAATTGCTAGAATTGTCATCAATGGGCCAAGAGGCATTTTTAAGGCTTTTGATATGTATTGCCAAATTGCCTTCAGAAAGCCAACATGGGCCCACTCATTCACCAGGAGTGTATGAGAAGAGCCTATACCCCAAGCACAGAGGGGTTTGTTTAAACAACATTTTAAAAGCCTGCAATTAACTTCCTTTCTATCACATTTGCCTCATCTTATAATGTTCATGGTTTCTCTCTGTTCTCTACCCACTGCTCTGGTACTCTCAGAAAGCCAAGAAAGAGGGTAGAACCCATTAGGGGAACTGGTTTTGGCAGACTCTCAAGGAATTTCAGTTTCATGCTGGAACGAGACGACACAAAGAGCTGCCCATTCATTCTGTGCAAGAGGATATTTACATTATGTTTTATAACGGTCATAAATGAAAATGGCATTAATCTGCCAAGTTGATATTTTTGAAAGAGAAAAAGGGAGGAGGTGGTTGACCTACCAGAGAAAGCCCTGTGTCTGCCAGAGCTTTGCTGTGCATATGATTTTAAATAGCAGGGCAAAGGTGATAAAGCCAGCTCAACATTTCTGTCTCCATGGCAACAGCATCCCTTCTCTGAGCCTCTGACACAGCAGCAGGGACCAAAATACACTCCTTGCGCACAATTACACTGCAAGTTAGGAGTTTCTTTTTATTCCTTATAAATGAACAATTTAAAAATATGAGCAAGGACAGAAAAACAGCAAATCATGCACAGCTAGAGGAGAGTCTTTAAAATGACTAAGCAAAGAAAATGAACATCTAAAGGTTTCATGAAGTCTGCAGCCTACATCCACCATGTACAGAGAGACTGAAAATTTTTCTCCCATGTGAGTAGAAAAAAGGCTATGCATACATATAAGTGCGTACATTGACATTTTTAAGTGTCCTTTCCCTAAATTTTTAATACAGGTCAATCTTGCTTTCAGCATATCCACTTAGCCCAGGTTATGATTTAATCAATTTAAGCAGCCATCTAATTTACATAGCTGGAAGCTCCTCATATGCTAAACCCAACAAAACTTCAAAGAAACTGCATTAGCCTTGAGTGTGGAGGGCATAATTGGCCCCCTTCAAGGTCAGTTCAAACTTACAAGTGGTCACTAATGCATACTTGAATACTGTTGAGGCCTATCTAGTCTTCTATTTATTTTGAAAGGATCTTGAAATTAAAGAAATGCAGACTTGTGATTATAAACTGTTGGAGTCTTTCTGAGCTGATGTCTCGGATAGCAGGTGATTAGTGTTCAAGATACCTGAAGTGATAATTTAACTGTTAAAGTTAATATTTAGTTCTTAAGAATGTGTCTCAATAAATGTCAAGGGAATAGATGAATGACTGAAAAATACCAAGGAAATATAAGATAGACATTTGATAGTTTCCCTGTGTGTGTACTTCCATTGAGTGTGCCAAGACCATCTGATGCAGTGGGTCTCAAACAGGGGCAAATTTGCTTCCCCAGGGAACGCTTGACAGTGTATGAAGTATTTTTGGTTGTCACCACCTGGGGGAGGAGAGCCACACACCTAGTATGTGGAGGCCAGGGTTGCTGCTAAACATCTTACAATGTACAGGACAGCCACATAGTAAATAATGACCTGGCCCCAAACGTCAATAGTTCTGAGGTTAAGAAACCCTGCTCTAGTCTGACTGTCCATGTGGCTACTTTTGGTCCAGAGGGTTATGTGGGTAGATTAAAAGGTTATATTTTCTGGGTAGTGTATAAAGGTAAAATTCTCCTTAGGTCAAGCATTAGAATTTTCTTCATTGGTTTTGTTGTTAAATGATTCCCGTCTTGTTTTCAACATAATATGTTCTATTTTATTTTAGTTAAAGACTCCTGAAAGTAAAAACCAATAAACAGAAAATGAGAGGTGGAGCATTAAAAATAAAAGCTCAGGATGCATTCCTTCAAATAGAGCATCTTCAAGGTAGCTAGCACAGAGGGATGCTCAAAAAACAGTAGCTATTGTTATTTTTCCCTATACTTTTTAGTATGTAAACACCATATATAAGCTAATGTATTGTGTGTTCACTGCTGAATTAATAATAATAATAAACATTTAAGTACTCATTGCCCAACAGCTTTGAAATTTCATTATCCTGCTTTTGTTAATAACTTTCTTGATATTGATATATAGATATACAGATATGTAAATTATTTGGGTTTCCTTGTTCTTGAACTTTATATAAATAAAATCATACTATATGTTTATTTCTTTTTTCTTTTTTTTTCTTTTCTTTGTTTTATTTATTCATTTCATTAGAGAACTAGGTAAACGTCACATTACATGGCCAAGGCCAAAATAATTTTGCACAGTTAGAATGTGTTCAAGAAACCAGCTATAGTTTAACTGGATTAGATTTCAACAAGGATATGACTGTGTTCCTCAAATAACCTTCATTTAGGAAGATGACATTCCTCCAATAGGTGGAAAGACAATAAATGCACTTTCTTCTCTCTGTCACTGAGGAAGAAATTCGCCCTCTTGAGGGACCAACATTATTTCTTTTTTGCTGCTCTTTTCCCTTCTCCTTTCTTTGGTTTCCCCTTTCCACGAAGGTTCTTTAGTCGTTTTTGCTCATCCATAAAATCCTGATGCTCATCTCTGTAGACTCCCAGAAGTCGGAGTGTCCGCATGAGTCCAGAGTAAGTGTGGTGATCTGGATACCAGTCATAAGTCTCCTTCTTCTTGGCCAAGGGCAGTTCACTGAACAGTTTCACCACTTTCATAGACTTGGAATCAGTAGGCCTGGCGACTTCACCAAATAGCCGAGCACTGAGACGAGACATGTGCAAGGCATATTCTGAAAGGGAGGACATTTCTTGTGTGGCAAGGAGTTGGAGTTTCTGAACCTGACCTTCCTCACCCATGCTCTTTTTTTTTTTTTTTTTGAGACAGAGTCTCACTCCATCACAAGGCACCAGGCTGGAGTGCAGTGGCGCGACCTCAGCTCACTGCAACGTCCACCTCCTGGGTTGAAGTCTTTCTCATCCCTCAGCCTTCCAAGTAGCTGGCACCAGAGGCACAGCACCGCCATGCTTGGCTAATGTTTGTATTTTTTTTTAGTAGAGACGGGGTATGTCATGTTGGCCAGGCTGGTGTCCAACTCTTGACGTCAAGCCACCCGCCCACTTCAGCCTCCCAAATTGCTGGGATTACAAGTGTGAGTCACTGCACCCAGCCAAGAGTATGGTTTTTTATGTTCCTCATGTTCATGTGTACAGCTGTAGTTTAGTCACTTTAGCGTCTAGATGGTATTCTATTGTATGATTATGTCACAATTTATCCATTTTACTGGTACTGGACATTTGGTTTTGTGGTGTTGGTCTATTACAAATTAGGTTGCTAATTGTAAAATCTTGTACATTTCTCCTAGGGCATATGCACAACGGTTTCCTTAGAGTGTATGCTTGGAGTTAAATTTTTAGGCCAAAGGTTTCTGCATTTTAACTTTATTAGGTAATGCCAAATCCTTTTCCAAAGTTTTGTTGTACCAATTTGCACACTTTTGAAAAATATGCACTAATTAGCATTGCTCCAACATATGGAAATAATCAACAATTAGTATAGTTATTTTTGAATTTTTCTGTTTTGGTGGGCATGAAATGATATCTCATTGTGGTCTTACAAATTAATTAATTAATTAATGGAGTTGAGAAGCATTTCAATTGTTTATAAGTCTTTTGTGTTTCCCTTGTGAAATATTTGTTAATGCCTTTTGTAGAATTTTCCATTGGGCTGACATATATTATAGCAGGCTGACTTCTAAGATGACCTCCAGTGATTCCCTCTTCTTAATATTCATGCTCTTGTGTTATGCCCTTCCCTTTAATGTAGACTGAACCTATGATGTAGTTGTAACCAATAGAATATGGCAAAACTGATGGGACCACTTCCGAGATTAGCACAGGGGCTAAACAAGGGAACAGAAAAGAGACCACAGACACAGACAGGCACATATTGCAAATTAAGAAGAAAAAATGAACTATTCAATATATGATACTGAAGTAATAGTCTAATCCTAGGGGAAAGAATGGAAATGAATCCTTACCTCACCATACACTATGCAAAATGAACCTCTACATTATCACACACAGTTATGTAATAAGTCACGCTATTTGGGGGGCTCAATTCCTCTACGTGGTTTCTCTTCTTTAGGAGCATCTTAAATAGGCTTCAGCATTATTCTTCATGTATATTTTGGAAACAGCATGCCAAGATCCAGCTTGTTGAAATTGTATTCAATTGCATTCAATTTGTACACCAATTTGGGAAAGAGTAGACTATTTATCCTATTGAATCCTCCTATCTACAAACATAGTATGTTCATAGACTTGACTGAATTAGTTCTTCTTTAACATCTTTCAATGGTTTTATACTTTTTTTCATGCAATTATTGTACATGTTAGATTTATTCCTAGGTACCTTATATAATTTTGTTGCCATTATAATTGGTATCTTTTAAAAATTTCTTGCAATTGACTTTTGAGTATTCATGGAAGCTCCAAAATTACAATTATAATCAAGAAAAAAATCTGATAGATTTTTGCCTAGGTTTCCAGGAGTGCATTTGAGGAACTAAATGAAACAAAACAGTAATTAAGTTACAGTCATCTTTTAATAGCAATTTATATATTTCTATCCCCAGAGTTAATTTAGCCATTTTTATATCAAAATGTATAATTAAGACTAGACATTCTTTTCTTTATTTCTTTACATCTGTCTAATTATTTGAGCTTTCTTGTTGCTGCCCTTACATTTACTTTAGTCCAATCAAATTTTCCACCAATGTGAGGAGTTATGATTATTTAATGGCTACTCCAGATGGCATTTTCAGAAGAAACTTTTTTCTTATTACTTTATTTTTTCAGTTTTCATCAGCTGTTAACATTTCCAAAATTTCATCACAGACATTCTTTGGCAACTCTGCTTTATTATGGGATTACTGGGTTTTATTGATAAATATAAGAAACTGTACAAGGAAATCAGTATATATACCTTACAACAATATGAAGGTAGGGTTTAATCCACCCACCTAACTTCTCTCCTCCTTAACACCTCTTAACATGTGCAGAGAGATTTAAGAAATATGAGTACTCTGTGCACATGTACCCTCATGCTTTTTCATCACTTAGCGATTGACTTCAACTGCTGATGTCTATATATAATAACTAAAGATAAATTTATCTTCAATTAATACTCTTGAGAAATATTCACTTCTTTATTTTAAGGCAGAACCATGATGAAAAGATGTCTCTTGGAAGCCTTATCCATTCCAGATGAAGCTAAGGCATGCTCAGCTTGGGGTTGGGTTTCTAAAGAAACTGGTGGTGAGAGGACAGGTTGAAGTTGGAAATTTTCACCTTAGGGGAACTAAAGAAAGAAAGGTGAGGAAAGTTGAATTTTGAGGTTCAAGAAGCAGGGAAGGGAGACCAGAAGATTACTAAGACCAGAGGAGCCCATTTAGGTCTCAGTTTGAGAAGAAGGCTAGAGATTCATGGCTGGAAGAACAAGAATCCAAGTGTCTGCAAGGTACGATAGAAACATGCACTAAACCCCAAACCAAGCTCTTTTGTGTGGCTGCTAGAGAAGTCCAGGTCCTATTGGCTGAATACCCCAGGGCACTAAGTGAGCTGAGAATGAGCCTGAGAGACGGAATCTGAAACACAAAGAGGACATCAGTCACTCATGCCACTGGGGCCCTGGCTGCCCCACCTTCTAAGACTTCACCCCTTTCTGGCACTGCCCTGTGCAGCCCCAGCTTCCTGACCTTGCTGGGTCTGTTTCCAGCCTTTACAACACACCAGTGCTGTTTGCTCCTTAGTGTGATGGGCTAAGGTGCTCTGTATTCTTCTTCCTGTCCATATACGATTCCCTTATATCTATTCCCTGTCCCCTCTTGAAGCATCACCTACTACCCATAATAGTTAAGGGAAGCTACAGTGCTATTACAAAGATCCTCCAAAAAGTCACTGGCTTAAAGAATCAAAGAAGTTTCTTTTTCTCTTAGTATTGATCTACAGTAAGGTTCTATATTCATAGGCAGCACTGCCTCATGGAGTCATTCAAGGACCCAGGTTCCTTCCACTTTGTAGCTCCCCAAACCTCTAGGGTAAGAAATCTTAACCTGGGGTTCATGGATAGAATTCAAGAGGTTCATGAACTTGGATGGAAAAAAAATCACCATTATTTTAACTAACCTTATATGTATTTCCCATCGCTGCTGTGACAAATGGCCACAAACTTAGTAGCTTTAAATAACACAGATTTTTCTCTTATAGTTCTGGAGGTCAGAAATCTTAAATCAATTTCACTGGGATAAAGTCAAGGTATTGGCAAGGCTGTGTTCCTTCTGGAGCTCTGGCAGTTAATCAATTTCCCTGCCTTTTCCTCCTTTTGTAGTCTTCCTTGCATTCCTTGGCTTGTGACCTTTTTTCCATCTTCAAAACTGGCAACATGGCATCCATCATGACATTGCCTTATCCTCCTCTATTGTCCAATCTCCATCTGTCTCCCTCTTATAAGGAAACTTGTGATAACATTTAGGCCTCACCTGAATAATCCAGGGGAATCTTCTCATCCCAAAATCCTTAATCACCTCTGCTGTAAAGTCCCTTTTGCCATGTAAGGTAACAGTCACAGCTTCTGGGATTCTTCTGGAGAAAGTACATCTTCATGGATGTCTTTGGGTGCTATTATTCAGCCTATCACAAATCTCTCTAATTGAAATTTAGCATTTCCTTACATTAGAAATGTAGACAACAACCTGTAGTACTTCTAGAAGTACCTGGAACTTGGTCACCAATAGAGATCACAGACAATAAATGTTCATTTTAATTGGAAAAAAAGATACATCACAGATATTTTCCATATTACATTACAGTTTTTGCAGATATCTCCAATTAATGTAAGTCATTATACCTACCACCAGATCTTGTTAATGCATTACTAAAACTGTACATATAGTACTGTTTCAAAGATTTGTGGGTTTTTTGTTTTTGTTTTTGAGACAGGGTCTCACTCTGTCACCCAGGCTGGAGTGCAATGGCATAATCTCAGCTCACTGCAGCCGCTGCCCCCGGGTTTAAGCGATTCTTCCACCTCAGCCTCCCTAGTAGCTGGGATTACAGGTGCATGCCACCACCCCCAGCTAATTTTTTCTATTTTTAGTAGAGACAAGGTTTCACCGTGTTGGCCAGGCTGGTCTCAACCTCCTGACCTCAAGTGATCCACCCGCCTTGGCCTCCCAAAGTGCTGGGATTACAAGTGTCAGCCACTGCACCTAGACAAAGACTTGGTTTTGTTAAAAAAAAAAAAAAAATATCATCAATACAAATGCTTTTTAAAAATAATCTTATATATTTTACTTTATGCATTCAAAACTTAAATCTGAGATTCTTTAGCTTCATCAAACTAGCATAAAACTCTGGCCCTAAAGTATTGTCCCCATCAGCATGGTTGATCCGAGACTGAAGCCTTATCTGGCTCTGGCCTGAAGGAAGCAGGACAAGAGCACAGAAGAGGCTCACTCAATGTCTTTAGGCCTGGGCATGGAAGGACGACACATCATTTCTATTCACGTTTTATTTTCAGGAACCTCAGCGTGCATTGGAATCCCCTAGAGGTCTTAAAACGCAGACTGTGAGCCCCGCCCCCAGAGTTTCTGACTCACTGAGTATGGGAATTCGTATATCTAACAAGCTCTCAAGTGATGCTGATGTTTTGAGAACCACTGGTCTAGAGCATAGTCACATGGTCACAAATAACTGCAAACAATGCTAGCAAATGTGTTGCCAGGCAGTTAGGTTTAAATACACTGGGGACTGTACAGAGGGGCTCAAATGTAAGAACATGGCAGAGGCCTTCAATGTGTCTAACAACAACTTTATTACTGTGGAAGAAGGGGACAATGGATTTTGGTGGCCAGCTATTAGCCTTTGCCACAATGCCCTTCTGCCCTGACCTGACTTCCCATAACTTAAATAGAAATCTGGGGCTCCTTCCCAGATGCAGATGCCCAGGGTGCATTTGTACAAGGAAAGGAAAAGGGGTATTTGATCCCATTCTGCTAACTCTGAGTGGTTGGAGGTAACCAGGAACATCTCTCTTGAGGCTTACTGGATGTATATTTATTCTCCATGCTGTGGTCCCAGGAATGGTGTAGAAATACACAGCTCTTGAAGCAAGTTCAGTTATCCTCACTGGGTGCTAAGCCTGCATAGCATAAGAGGGAGATCAGAATTCCACGTTGCTGTAATGAATATAGGAAAACTCAGTAATCACCTGGTGCAACAAAATAGTAAAGATGAATGGGTGCAGGCTGCAAATAAGACAGTATAACGTAACTAAGTGAGTTAGTATTATTGTGGGAAGGCTTCTACCATCCTCAAGGAAAGCTCTGACCTGGAGCTATTCTTTACATTAAGTATAAGGTAACTTGTACAAGCTTCTTTTACAGAGTCCGTGTGCTGCCCAGGCACCACTCTGATTCAGCCAGATCATCTGTCTTGAGTGGCTGTGCTGAGTGTCATGGTATTGTAAACAGATTTCCAGGAACACCAACCTGGCAAGGATCACTGTGGGAGTCTGAGAAAGTCTGAAATCTTAGCCTTTACATTGCCATCTACAAAATGTAGATTGTACCTTCAATCCTGAACAAGAGGCAGTTTTGCCTATCAGAAAAGAGCATGGGTTCTGAGGTCAGACTACCCGGGTTCAAACTGTAGAAACTTGGGGGCTTGGGTGAATCTCCTAGAGCCTCAGTTTCTTTATCTCAAAAATGGGGAGAATTATACCAACCTTATAGCACATGCATAGAGACTTTAATTGCACTGGTGAAAACCGCTAGCCAAATGGTAATCCATTGCAGACAATTAATTAATTGTCATCAATGCTTTTCGTTTGCTCCTATGAATTTCTTGTTTGGGGAGAGTTTGGGTATGCTATCACTGTAAGTGGAAGCAGAGTAATAAGTTATTGAAATCAGTGGTATAATAAAAGATGTATTTAGAGCAGCAAGGTATTAGCTATGAAAATAACAGCCTGAATATAGGTATTAAGCCCCAAATAATGAGGAAAAATAACTTGGGCTAAATTCTAAAGGCATGCTTATTAAAAAGGAAATATACTTCTTTTTTACTCCCTAGTGTGAGTTATTTTCCTCAAGGACTTAGACAAGGACTGTAAAGCTGGGGTTCTTTGAGATAAAGGCCAGAGCTCTCCCTGTTCTTTCCTTAAACCAAATCTGATAGCTGGGCTTTGTCCGAGAAACCTAGTGAACTGTAATTGTAATTTCAAGAATCACTATACCAAGAGCCCTTCAAACTACTAATGGAGAGAAATCTAGGTCTTTTTGTACATCCTGTGATTTCCTTTCAGATCATTAAAGTTCTCTATAGAAATGGCAAACAGTTGTTTTGATTTGGTTTGCAATGGCCCCAGACCAAAGGCTAAAAAGCACTCCTCTGTATGCAGTCTGTCTAGAAATAGACATGGGAGAGAGAAATTTTTCCCCAACAAGCTCTTTAAGCTGCCTATGCTGGAGCTGATTAATTCAGGAGAGCAGAGTCCAGGAAAATACTTTTCATTCCAGTTAAGCTCTTTCTGGCTCTGTCTCTTTCTTCCTCAATTCAAGGAATCTGAAGATGCATTTTCTAAAGCATCCTGATCTCTCTTATACAGAGAGGAGTGTTAAGTTGCACAAAAGAAATACAGACATGGTTCCTTCTAGATGGCTTTCGACGCAAGGGATTTCTGTCTTTCAGTATCCTCGAAAGGTGAGGACAATTCTGATTTCTGTAACATTGGAGAAAAATTGGGGCAGACAGCTATTAGTGGTGGGAAATTGGAATAACGACAACAACAGAAAAACAAGAAGTGTGTCTGGGGCAACACCATTTTCTGTCTGTATATTCCTCCTAGACTAATCTCTCCCTTAGTCGCCCAGTTTGAGTAATAATATGTCCTTGGTGCTGAGCAAAGCAGGTTGATTTCATCTATTCTGCTCTCTGTGTTCCTCTTGTGGGGAGGGTAAGACTGTAAAATAATGGTGGGGATAGTAAATTTTTGTTATTTATTGGCAGGACTTTCTATGCCCTTTGCTAAAAGCTCTCATTGGGAGAAGCCAGCAGCAAGGAGGAAAGTATTTCTTTAGCATAGTTGTCATTTTTCAGTGAATGGAATGTAGTTAAAAAGGTCATAAATGCTGCCTCTGTCTATTCACAGATAGTATCATCACAAGTGCCAATATTTCATATTGGAGTTAAAATCAATTAATTCTTTAAAATTTCCTGTTTTCTAGTAAGTGGCTACAATGGGACTACCTCTCAGGTTTATATTAATTGTAGTATCTGCAATCGTTAGAGGCTCATTTAAAAATTATCATCCTGAGGATCAAAGTTGTGGCACGTGCTTCCCAAATTATTGAAAGCTGGTTTCATGTCTGGCTGTAAAAATACAAATCGGCCTTTTTTACTCAGTGTCGGCTCAGAGAGCAGCTGCTTATGATATAAAAAATATCATGGCTGGCTGGTTTACAGCATCTACTATAAATACAGGAGTATTTTATTCATCTGAAGAAAACCATGAATTGGATCAAGACAAGTTAGAAGAAAACGCAGAAGTTTAAATTTTAGTGAGTGTCACAAAACATGGACCAGGTGGAGGATTTGAGCCCCGAGCTGCTTTTCTTGCAGAAAACCCTTTCCCTCTCCACTCCTCTCCCCTCCCCTGCCTCTTGGGATTCTCCAGAGCCACCATCTTTCCAAAGAATTTGTCTTCTCCAATAGATATTGTAGCTGGGGGCTTGTGGGGAGAATAGGAGCCATTGTGATGTGTAGAATAATTGAAATCATGGAATTTCTGTATGATCAGACTACTAAAAGCCACCTGAGCTATTATCCAGCAGACACCCTTTCATGGCAGAAGCACCATGCCAGAATTCCAAAAACAAGGTGAACAGCCAATTGTAAGGTAAGAAAAGTCACTAGATTATAAGGTGAGCCATATCATGTCAGGATATTAGACTATTTGTATATTAGAATAAAGTGTGATTCCCTGTAACTTTATTGCATTGGCTTTGCTGCACATGATTAGTGGTTCATTTATATGCTGCCTCATTCTATGAAGGGTTTGAGGCATTTTGCAAAAAATAAAATGTACACAGTAACCAAAAAGAAAAAGAAAAAGTTGAGAGAATCAGGTAAAGAGATAATGAGGGTTAGAGAATCATACAGCCAGGAGCCAGATTCAAACCAGAAATGTATTTCATATGCTCATTTACAGTTGTTGAAGGTGGCCTGAAATATGGCTCTGTATTCCTAACAATCAGAGTGTGTTTTCTACACTGAAATGTAGGCTCCATGAGAGCAAGGGTATGTGTCTGTTTTGTTCCCTGCTGTCTTCCCCAGGACCTAGACTAGTGCCTACCTGGCACCTAGGAGGTGCTCAATTAATATGCATTGAATGAATGTTGAACGAAAGGAGAAAATGCAATCAACTATAAGATTTCAAATATTTGGTAAGATTAAAAACAGTAAATTGTTCTGAAGAAGCAATTTCTGGAAAGCAAACGAGAACAAATTCCTCTGAGTCCTCAAATAGAGAACAGAAAGTCATGTAGTGAATGACATCCTTGACAATCTCCCCACAATTGGTAAAAGAATGAATTTTCTCCACTGTTTTTTTGGTCATGGTACTCAGCATCAGCAGAAGGTATAAGGCTGAAGTGCTGTTCAGTGGAAAAGAATTCTGCAAGATGACAAATAATGAAATACAAGTCATTAAGGTTGTAACTCCAAGCTTTTTGAGGTACATGTATACATCCCCAGAGGGTTGTGTCTCTGTGGGAGATGAGCAAAGAAGAGCTTATGGGGTATGCAGCCACAGATCAAGCATGCCACATCATCCTGGGGTGTCAAATTTAGTGGAAGATGGGAGGTGGAGAGAGGGAAGGCAAGTAAATAGGATAGTTCACAATTTCAAACCTTGCTTTTTAAACTGTTCATAGACCTTTATCCAGGCGCCTGGAGGCTTCTTAGAAATGAAGAATCTGTTTCTCCCCTAGACCTACTGAACTGAAACCTACATTTTAACAAGATTCCCAGAGGATTCATATACATCGAAGTTTGAGAAGCATCTATTTAATCCATTATTTGTAAATTCACAGAGACATGTATCCACTGTGGAATAAAATGTAAAGTTTATATAACTTTTAAAGATAATATTAAAAACTTGAGAGAAATTTCTCACTATTAATTGGTGGTTTGGGGCCACACCTCTGGATGGCTGGAGAGGTAGTGAGAGCTCAGGCTCTGCTGTCCTTAGTGTAAAGATGGGAATGTTTGAGAAGCATTACTCTCATTTGTTGACAGCAAAAATGTAAACTTTTCAAGTATTTAAAGATAATGCTGAAGTC
Organism: Aotus nancymaae; assembly: GCF_030222135.1. Taxonomy (NCBI): domain Eukaryota; kingdom Metazoa; phylum Chordata; class Mammalia; order Primates; family Aotidae; genus Aotus; species Aotus nancymaae. Next base: position 40,884,189 of record NW_026988472.1, read on the forward strand.
TTCATCATCCTCCCTCCCACCCACCACCTGAAGTTTTCATTTTGGGGTTTTGTTGTTGTTGTTGTTGTTTTTATTGAATGTAATTCACTAACACACTCTCTGGCCTCAATAATGCTCCATGTTAGGTGACTGATGGTGGTGTCCTGACAAACCCACTCTCTAGAAACAAAACGTCCTGATTTGCAGCATTTGCCAATTACAATGGTGTAAATAGTCTCACCATGGCCCATTTCAAGTTACCAAAGGTTTAACAACCAGCTCACAAAATTCCTGAATATTTAGCAATCTCTAGCAAGCAGGTACCAGCCAGCTCCAATATATCATTGGTTCCAGACTCTTTCTACTCTGGCTGCCTGTCTCAGATCCATTGCAGCTTGTCAGCCTGATATGATCTAAGCACAATAACCCAGGCAGAGTCTGGTACATACCAAGTACAATGGAATTAGCCTTCTCATTATACTGTAATTAGTGTAGTCCAAGATCGCATTCAATACTTGGCAGCCATGCACACTTTTGGCTCGTGATGAGTTTATAATAAATTAAAGGTCCTTAGACTCCCCTCAACCACCACTAAAGTAATGTTAATATATGCCTCCTTCATTCTGTTCTTGCAGAGTTTAATCTTTAAACAAAAGTACATGCATTTACATGCATCCTTATTGCATTTAAGCTTGTTCATTTTAACTGTTAATTCTAGCTTGCTGGGAACCCTTCGAATTCTGAGTCTGCCATTGGCCACTGAATCTACTCATCTCTATCCTGCATCTTCTACAAACTTGCTGAAGTTTCATTGTAAGTGCTTATTATAGTCTTTGAGAAAAAGTAGAATAGGAAAGGGTTAAGGAGAAGGTCCTCACAACAGTATTGAAGCTCTCCCTCAAAGATGACATTCAAGATCAGACAGAATTCATATATCTATTCTATAACTGAGACCACACTCTTGGCTTCTCATCCATAAAAATGTTATGATAGCCCTAATAAATACCTTTTTGAGATCCAGATACACAATATCTAAGGCATTCTTCTTATTGCCAATTTTAGTAACGGTATCCAATAAAAGGGAAAGGGGGCTTGAGTTCGATTTTAGGATTTTTTAATAATCATCACTTTCTATTTCATTAAAAAATCAGGAGACGACAGATGCTGGAGAGGATGTGGAGAAATAGGAACACTTTTACACTGTTGACAGGAGTGCAAACTAGTTCAACCATTGTGGAAGCTATTAATTCTGCCTCAACTTCAGCCCTTGTTATTGGTCTATTCAAGGTTTCAGCTTCTTCCTGGTTTAGGCTAGGGAGGGTGCAAGTGTCTAGGAATTTATCCGTTTCTTCCAGGTTTACTGGTTTATGTGCATAGAGTTGTTTGTAGTAATCTCTGATTGTAGTTTGTATTTCTGTGGAATCGGTGGTGATATCCTCTTTATCTTTTTTTATTGCATCTATTTGATTCTTCTCTCCTTTCTTTTTTATTACTCTGGCTAGCGGTCTATTTTGTTGATCTTTTCAAAAAACCAGCTCCTGAATTTATTGATTTTTTGAAGGGTTTTTTGTGTCTCTATCTCCTTCAGTTCTGCTCTGATCTTAGTTATTTCTTGTCTTCTGCTAGCTTTTGAGTCTTTTTGATCTTGCTCCTCTAGCTCTTTCAATTTTGACAATAGGGTGTCAATTTTAGATCTTTCCTTGCTTCTCGTGTGGGCATTTATTGCTATAAATTTCCCTCTAGACACTGCTTTAAATGTGTCCCAGAGATTCTGGTATGTTGTGTCTTCATTCTCGTTGGTTTCAAAGAACATCTTTATTTCTGCCTTCATTTCATTGTTTATCCAGTCGACATTCAGGAGCCAGTTGTTCAGTTTCCATGAAGCTGTGCGGTTCTGAGTTAGTTTCTTAATTCTGAGTTCTAATTTGATGGCCCTGTGGTCTGAGAGACTGTTTGTTATGATTTCCCTTCTTTTGCATTTGCTGAGGAGTGATTTACTTCCAATTATGTAGTCAATTTTAGAGTAGGTGCAATACGGTGCTGAGAAGAATGTATATTCTGTGGATTTGGGGTGGAGATTTCTGTAGATGTCTATTAGGTCCGCTTGGTTCAGATCTGAGTTCAAGTCCTGGATATGCTTGTTAATTTTCTCTCATTGATATGGTCTAATATTGACAGTGGGGTGTTAAAGTCTCCCACTATTATTGTGTGGGAGTCTAAGTCTCTTTGTAGGTCATTAAGAACTTGCTTTATGTACCTGGGTGGTCCTGTATTGGGTGCATATATATTTAGGATCCTTAGCTCTTCTTGATGCATTGATCCTTTTACCATTATGTAATGTCCTTCTTTGTCTCTTTTGATCTTTGTTGGTTTAAAGTCCATTTTATCAGAGACTAGGATTGCAACTCCTGCTTTTTTTTTTTGCTCTCCATTTGCTTGATAAATATTCCTCCATCCCTTTGTTTTGAGCCTATGTGTGTCCTTGCATGTGAGATGGGTTTCCTGGATACAGCACACCAGTGGGTCTTGACTTTTTATCCAATTTGCCAGTCTGTGTCTTTTGGTTGGGGCATTTAGCCCATTTACATTTAAGGTTAATATTGTTATGTATGAATTTGATCCTGCCATTTTGATGCTGGCTGGTTGTTTTGCCCATTTGTTGATGCATTTTTTTCATTGTGTCGATGCTCTTTAACATTTGGTACGTTTTTGGAGTGGCTGGTACTGGTTGTTCCTTTCTGTGTTTAGTGCTTCTTTCAGGAGCTCTTGTAAGGCAGGCCTGGTGGTGACGAAATCTCTCAGCAATTGCCTGTCCATAAAGGATTTTCTTTCTCCTTCCCTTATGAAGCTTAGTTTGGCTGGATATGAAATTCTAGGTTGAAAGTTCTTTTCTTTAAGGATGTTGAATATTGGCCCCCACTCTCTTCTGGCTTGTAGGGTTTTTGCTGAGAGATCTGCTGTCAGTCTGATGGGCTTCCCTTTGTGAGTAACCCGACCTTTCTCTCTGGCTGCCCTTCGCATTTTTTCCTTCATTTCAACCCTGGTGAATCTGATGATTATGTGCTTTGGGGTTGCTCTTTCTGATGAATATCTTTGTGGTGTTCTCTGTATTTCCTGGTCTTTAGTGGTGGCCTGGCTTGCTACGTTGGGGGAGTTCTCCTGGATAATATCCTGAAGAGTGTTTTCCAGCTTGGATTCATTCTTTCCGTCACATTCAGGTATACCTATCAAATGTAGATTAGATCTTTTCACATAATCTCATATTTCTTGGAGGCTTTGTTCATTTCTTTTCACTGTTTTTTCTCTATTCTTGCCTTCTCGTTTTATTTCATTGAGTTGATCTTCAATCTCTGATATCCTTTCTTCTGCTTGATTGATTTGGCTATTGAAACTTCTGTATGCTTCACGAAGTTCTCGTGTTGTGTTTCTAAGCTCCATCAAGTCGTTTATATTCTTCCCTAAGCTGTTTATTCTAGTTAGCATCTCATCTAACCTTTTTTCTAGCTTCTTAGTTTCTTTGCATTGGGTTAGAACATGTTCTATTATCTCTGAGAAGTTTGTTATTACTCACCTTCTGAAGCCTGTTTCTGTCAATTCATCAGATTCATTCTCCATCCATCTTTGATCCCTAGCTGGTGAGGCACTGTGATCCTTTGGAGAAGGAGAGGCATTCTGGTTTTTGGTGTTTTCATCCTTTTTGCACTAGTTTCTTTCCATCTTAGTGGCTTTATCTACCTGTGGTCTTTGTAGTTGGTGACTTTCGGATGGGGTCTCTGAGTGGACGTCCTTTTTGTTGATGATGAAGTTATTTCTTTCTGTTTTTTAGTTTTCTTTCTAACAGCCAGGCCCCTCTGCTGCAGAACTGCTGGAGGTTCACTCCAGACCCTGCTTGCCTGGGAATCACCCATGGGGGCTGCAGAACAGTAAGGGCTGCTGCCGGTTTCTTCTTCTGTTATCTTCATCCCAGAAAGGTACCCGCCAGATGTCGGCCTGAGTGCTTCTTTATGAGGTGTCTCTTTGGGTACATGGGGGTTGGGGAGCTTCTTGAGGAGACAGTCTGTCCTTTATAGGAGCTCAAGTGCTGTGCTAGGAGCTCCATTGTTCCATGCAGAGATACTGGGCAGGTACTTTTAAGTCTGCTGCAGTGGAACTCAGAACCGCCTCTTTTCCCGGGCGCTCTGTCCTAGGAAGGTTGGCTTTATTTATAAATTCCTGACATGCTGCTGCCTTTTTTCATAGATGCCCTGCCCCGCATGGAGTAGTCGAGTCACAGTCTGCCAGCAGAGGCATTGCTGAGCTGCCTCAGGTTCTACCCAGCTGCTGTGTGAACTGCCTCGGTAGTGGCAGTCTGCCTCGGTAGTGGTGGTCGCCCTTCCTCCCACTGAGATGGACCATCCTGGGTCCAGCTGTGCTTGCTACAAAACTCTCAATCCAGAGCGTTTCAGATTGCTTGTTTTGCGGGGGTGGTACCCGCCGAGCCAGGTCACTTGGCTCCCTGTCTCTGCCCCCTCCCTTTCAGTTGAATGGGTGGCTCTGTCTCCCAGGCGTTCCAGGTGCCAATTGAAACAGCCACCCAGATTTGTGTGAGTTTCTGTGTGCCAACCCAGCACCAGCTGAAACCGCCATGCTGAAAACTCATGGCGCTTTTCGGCCTGGGAATCTCCTGGTCTGTGGGCAGTGAAAATTTGTTTGGAAACGCAGTGGATACTCACCCTCTGTGTTGTTCTTACTGGGAACTGCACTCCGGAGCTGTTCTTATTCGGCCATCTTGGATCCTCCCCTATTTCATATTTCTATTCTTTTTTCTTAAGTAGGTGAGGGCCTTGTATCAGAATACTGCTGAAGCCTTGCAAAGACTCTGTCTTTGCTCTTCTTGTTCCTGTTTTAAGATGGCTTTTCTTAATGAAAACTGCAGAAGCAAAACGAAATTGAGATTTGGGGTAAACTGTCAATAAGATTTCGGGGGAAAAAAAAGAAAAAGAAAAATTCTCAAAGTAGTGAGAAGTAGCCTTAAGAGGTAATTAAAAGGTTTGGCTTCTAGTCTTACTTTCTGACACAGCAGTTTGATTGTAGCAAATGGCTTAACTTTTCTGGTTGTTGGATCTTTATTTGTCAGAGAGAGGTATAGGGTAAGATATTCTCCATGCTTGCTATGTCCAATATGCTAGTAACTGGCCACATGTGCTATTGCATGATTGAAATGTGGCTAGTATGAATTGAGATGGCCATAAGTGCACAATACATATCATATCTTGAAGACTTAATACCAAAAAGAATATAAAATATCTCATTAATATTGTTTATGTTGATCACATGTGAAATGAGGATCTCTTGGATATATTGCATTAAATAATATATGTTATTAAAATTAGCTTCCCCTGTTTTTTTTCCACTTTTTAGAATGTGGCTACTGGAAAATTGTAAATTGCACATATGGCTTGCATTATACTTCCATTGGCCAGCACTGTTCGATGGTCCCTCTCTGTCCAAATCATATTATTCTGTATTATTCTGATGGTCATGGGTGGCATTTTCCAAAGTCTGAGGTGACTATCAGTGAGATGAGACACAGACAGCAAAATTTCTAGTGACATTCTTGAATGATTTCCCTCCTTTACTGCAGCCTGGGCATGTAAGAATGACCTAGTTCCTGAAGGTGAATTACTGAAAACAATGTAGTAAAATTGCCATTTTGTTTTCCATTGCACAGCTGTTCCTTACTGTAACTCATTCCTCCCCCAACTTTCAAGAGAATGCAGTAAAGGCATTTACAATTTAAATTCCCAGTGAGGAATTATTCAAATTACTTGAAAAATATCTTGAAGCTTATATCCTGACTCTCATTCTGGACCACTTACAAGAGGATGAAAAATCTGCGTTTTCATGTTGGTAACTTGAAAGCATTACAATGGTCCTAAAAACAGGTAAAGACAATTTATTTCTAGTGACATCTATAGAACACCTTCATTTCCCTTCCAGGTAATCTTACATGGCCAAAGTCAACCTACAGTGAAAAGGAGTGTTTAGCTTTTTTTTGCAAAGAAATTCTTGCCAAAACCAGTGAGGAAATGAGTGGACAAGTTAAACAACAGTAAGAATGAAAATGAAAGTGAGGATAAGGACAAGAATGTGTGTGTGTGTGTGTGTGTGTGTGTGTGTGTGTGTGTGTGTGTCAGAGAGAGAGAGAGAAACTACATTTTAAAAAACACTAAAATTTCGAAACACACTAGAAACATACTCAAAATAATACAGATAGGTATAAACCTGAATTCTCAGGGGGCTAATCCAATGTCTTTGATTTATAATCCCAAAGAAATAATATGTTAAAATGTGAAATCCCATATTCAACTTACATGCCTGACGTCACAGGACCTGAGACTTTGGGTTTATTATTCACATTATGAATATGAACTCAAGATACTTTACATCCTGATTCCTAATAAATGTTTTTTCCTTAATTTACTTTAAGCCTATTAGCAAAATTTGTTGGACCCAGAACATACTGGAGTAGGACTATATTACAAAGAAGTATTATTTCCAAGAGAGAAATGAAAAATGCAAACACACAAGCTGTCCTTTAAAACACTAGACATTAAGAATATTCTACAATGAACCTATAAGTTTCTATTAAATCACCGTCTTGACAACCAAAATTTATGCATCCAAATGCGTAACAGACATTACATACTATTTTGGAATATTTTCACCCCTGTAGCTATGAATGATGAGTGTGCAGGGAGAAATAATGTCACAGCAGCCAGTAATATATAGGTTTGGGTCATAAAACAAAAAGTCAAAACAATTTCTTGGTTTCCCCAAATAGAAGGCATTCTGTTTTTGCTTCTGGGTTGGGGGTGAAAGTTAAAATGGAGAAGGGAATAGAAGTAGAAAGCAAGGGCCCTGAAGACCGGCTTTTTTGACTTCAAAATGTTGCCTTGAGCACTGAGGGTCTTGCACATAAAATAAATGGTTACACTGTTTTAATTGACATAGACTTGGCTAAGCTTGTCCTGTTTTCTGGGATTCAGATTCAATAAAGCCTTCCTGAGGAGCTCCAATGCTCTGAACATTAGCCACATAAAATGTCAACCAGGCCCTCCAACTTACTGGGCTCACGTGCAGAGGGCCATTTGTTAGAGGTCGGAGCACACATATCAAATCAACAAATGCCGTGGGTAAAAGACATTCTAGGTCTTGTTTATCCTTTGAGAACTGTTTGCCTTGCATTATTTGCATGGGTGGCTATCTTTGTCATAAAACCCTTTTTGTTTGCTTTCTGAAATCATTTCATCACCAGTGACAAACATTACAAAGCATTTTATGTGGATAGGATAGCATCCTAGGAACTGGGGCTATAAAGAGAAAGGAGGCTCTGCATTCAAGCAGCATGTATTGTAGCTGGGGAGAGGATCAGTCAAGGGCCCAAAAATGTAAATAGTAATATAAGCATGGAGGGGGAGCAGACTGCATCTCAATGGGACTCAGATGTGTATGGGCATGACCAGCAACGGGTTGAGTGGGCCTACAGGAAGCCTATTTACATGAGTATTGAACAGCTGCCTAGAAAAAAAAAATTGCTCCCTAACAGAACTAAAAAAGGCCAGGAATAACATGCTCTTACCAGTAATAAAGCATAAGAGAATAATTTTCTGAGTGAAACTCAACAGCTATACTGTCTGTAATCCAGCCCTAAGGAAACATTGCTTGGATTCTAGAAAGCAAGCAAGCTGTAAGTAAACTTTTACTTTCACTAAAATTCTGTAGAACATTAGAGAAAGAACATGCTTTGAGACTCTTATAACAGAATATAACAAGAACTATTGCAGCCATTATTGCTATTCTCCAAATATTTCCGCTCTCATCTTATGGGCATAAAAATTGGATTGCACTTCTTGGCCCCATTGTGTTTGGGTGAGCCTGGTGACTACTTCTGGCATGTAGATGGACATATGGAAGAGTGAGTAAGGAGTTTAAAGATCTAGGATTCTCATGTTAATCCCCACCAGAACGCATCCATCCTCCGTGAATGAGGCATTGAACAATCAAGTAGACAAAATGAACCAGCCAGTTAGCATAAGTCAGCCTTTGTCACCCGGTCACTGGCCACCAGATTGGGTACAATGGAAACAATGGAGTAGCCATGGTGGTAGAGATGGAGGTCACACATGGGCCAGTAAGAAGCTATTGCTGCCACCTGTTATCAATATAGATCAATGCTGAGCCTTCAGCATTTCCTTGAGGAAACTGATTGGTCACTTGGTTGCAGTTGACTTTGTTGGATCCCTTCCATCTTGGAAAATCCAGCAATTCATTCCCTCAGGAGTAGATACTCATTCCAAATGTGGGCTTGCCTTTTCTGTCTGCAGAGCCTCAGTCAGGTTTACCCAGGGACTTACAAAGTGCCTGATTTACAAGGATAGATTCCCACATAACATAGTTTGGCCATGATACTTCATTTTATAGTGCAGGAAGTGGGTGAGTGGGCCAGGATCATGGGATCCACTGGTTATGTAATTGCCTGTTGAGGGTACAACAGAATTGTTAGCTCAGACGCAAGACTCTGCCAAGTTGGAGTGCCATTATTCAGAATTCAATATATATGCTGAATCAGAGACCTCTATATGGCATTGTGACCTCCACAGGAAGAATACATGCATCTGTGAACCAGGTTGGAAAAGCAAGAGTGGTCCCATTTACCATTATTCTTAATGATCCACTGGGGGAAATTTGTGTTTCCAGTCCTTTCAACTTTGGGCTCTGTAGAATTAGGATGCCCCAAAGCAGGTGTACTCCTGCCACCCATCTCCCTTCAGAGGACACAGCAGCTACAGCTTCTCCATGGACACTTTGTGCTCTTTGTGTTCTGGGTCCTGCATGCCAATAGAGGGGTCACCATCTTGCAGGAATGGTTGACCCTGATCAGCAGGAGGATGTAGGGCCACTTTTACACAATGGGGCAAGGAGGGACTCTTTGGAACTCGGATGTTTCACTTGGGTGCCTTGTGGTACTCCCTTGCCCAACTATGACTGAGAATAGGCATGTACATCAACCTCAGCCTGGGAAAGGAACAGTTACCTGGGCTCAGACTCCTTGGGAATGAGGGTTTGGGTCTCATCACCAGGAAACCACCAAGATCAGTAGAGGTGGTAGCTGAGGGGGAAGGGAATTTAGAAATGATGGTGGAAAAAGAAGATAACAAGTACAATTTGCTGCCCTAAGTCCCTCATTAATCTCTCTCTTCTACGTTTGCTCTCAGAAAGAAAGACCCTAGCTCCCTGGACTATTTCCTGAATCTGTGTGGAGAAGTAGATTTGTGTATTTACCATGGAGAGAAAGCATTTGACTACCCAGAACCATTTCTCTACCATAGTCCTATCAAGCCTCTCAATCAAGATCACAGAGATCTGGTTTTTATTTGAGATCTTCATGCTGGAGCACATCACGAACCTGTCTTCCATACACCTCCACTTCTGCACATGGAAATGAAGTTCTGAGCCCCTGATCTGCTTTGCCTCCTGTCTCCTTAATAACGCCCTAGAAAAAGCATTGCCCTTTTGACATCTGCTTCGACTCCCTCATCTTTCTCTTCTAATTATTCTCCTCAGCACTGACTCACAAAGTGTGCCTGTTTTATCCTGTTATTGTGATTGTGGAAAGCAAGTATGGAGGTAACACTGCCTATATAGCACTCCAAGTCCAGAGAGCTGACTATTTGGCAAGAATTTCTGTTGAGAAAGTTTCATGTAGAATGGCAAAGGATGGAGGAGTGTTATGTACTCTCTTGATTGCATATTCTAAAACCCTAAACATACATGACCCTTCTCACACTACTCACAGGTCCACAATATTACAGCTGGGATCCCACTTTACTCCAGCTTGTCTTTAGATTTCGGTGTAACAGTCACCCAGAGGCACTTGCAATAACCATGTGGCTGCTGCCAGGTGGAGTTTGTCTTGCGTATGTGGCAGTGATGTATGGGCCTGGAGCCCAGCTTTCCCAAGCTCACCCTCTCCATGACCATTTGTGACACTTGCCACCTGCCCCCAGTCAGAAACTGTGTGTATGTGTGCAAGTCTGATTTTAGTGGGCAGGGGGATATTTATTTGGATCACTCTCTGTGGAAATGAAGCAATTTCCCATGGTATCGCTCCATTTCTAGATCTCAATGCTAAGGTAAGTCTCCCTGGTCCAGGCAACTGCCTCTAGTTGCCTCCTAGGAACTAGATAAAGAGTGGAGGAAAAAAATTTACAGCCTTATACTCAACATGTGCACCTCCCAGCTAGTGGCTGTCCAGACATTTAATGAGGAACAATCATGAGATGTGCAGGCTTGAACTATTTAATCACAGTGTGGTCATGTCCTGGAGTTTCAAGAAAATGTAATAAGATACCAAATACTTTTTGGAGGCCATGGTCTAAATCAAAGAGGAGGGCAGACTCCAGGCACATGATGTTGCACCTCCTGCTCCAGTTGGCTCTGGCCTCTCTGTGAAATGGCCAGAGCAGCTCCAGATGTGACACACAGACATGACAAAGTCCAGACCAAGAGGGGGGTTTCTCTCTCCATGTCTCCTTTCCTGTCTCCCTGGTGAAACTTCCTCTATGTTTCATTGCCCTGGCTTGGGACATATACTCTTTCTTAAATTAACTTGTGATGCAGGATTACCATGATTGGTTCAGATCAATTAAAAATCACATTTTATTGAAGTATAACATATCTCAAAATATGTGTATAGCTTGATGCATTTATACAAACTGAGTCCAACCATATAACCAACACTAAATAAGGGTTTTTAACCTTGTTTGTACCAGGGACTCCTTTGGCAGTGTGGTAAAGCCTAGAAACCCCTTCTAGGAATATTTTTAAAATACATAGGATTATAAAGGAATCCAGTTACTTGGAAAAGATGTTATTTGAATTTTAATGTGCTCATTCCGGATAATTAAGATTAATTCGGTCATTCAACAAATTTGCGATATAGTAGTATGTGTTCTACTTTATTGACACATCAAATAACAAAATCTAGTGGCAGATATAACTGCTACCAAAATTCTGAATTGCTCATGGACATAAAAGATTCTGCTGGTGACAAAGTCACAAGTTCTACTAACAGTATTGTGGTTTATTGCCTACATTTATGATTAAAAGAAAAGCTACATTTCAGTTAAAGGTTAGTGAAGACAAAGAGGTATTTTTTTTCATTCACAGTCATATATCCCTTGAATTTTATCCATAGACTTTAAGCCAAGAACACCTGGAACTTGGATTCATCAGTTGGAGTGGTCTGGATGTTGAATACCATGACCCTCCACGGTAGATCAAGGAAATTGGGATTTGGGTCCTGCAGATTCATTCATTCATTCATTTATTCAATAGTTATTTATCACACATCAAGTACATGTTAGGCACCATCCTATGTGTGGATATACCGTGGCCAATTAGGGAGATGTGACCTCTCCCCTCAGGTAGTGTATAGACCAGTGGAGAGGGGAGAAAGTAAAGAAGTAAACAAAGGTGAACTGAAGATTCAGAGGGAGGCCAAAAGGGCATTGGAGCTGGAGTCCAGAAGGCAGTTCAAACCAAAGGGTGGATTGCTAGCTGAGTTTGCTAGAGGTAATTGACAAGAATTTCTCCTGAGCAAAGAAGATTTTCCAGTGGGGTCACTCTGGACCCCTGGCGATCCCCTTCTGGAATAGCCCTGTCTGAAAGTCTGGTCTTCAGTGTGATGACTGGCTCCATTTAATTTGATGCTGCCTGCTGTGGTCTGAATGTCTGTGTTCCTCCAAAATTAAGATGTTGAAACCTAATCCCCAATGTTATGGTATTAAAAGGTGGGATTTGGGGGAAGGTAATAAGTTCAGGAGGGGGGAGCCCTTATAAAAGGGACCTCAAAGACCCAGAAAGCTCCCTCACCTCTTCCTCCATTTGAGAACACGGTAAGAGGTGCCATCTGTGAACCAGGAAGCAGGCCCTCACTAGACAGTGTATCTGCCAGTGTCTTGATCTTGGACTTCCCAGCCTCCAGAACTGTGAACAATAAATTTCTGCTGTTTATAATCACCCAGTCTATAGCAGCCTGAAAGGACTAAGACATGGTACAATGAAGATCCCTATGACTCTCCTTGCTATGTCAGTGTTTTCCACTAAAGCTTTCTCCCAAAGCCAGGAGTTTAGTCTTTCAGTGATTTATGTTAAGATGCTGTCTCCAACAATACATTATGTCTCCGACCTGCAACTTCCAATATCAATAAAAGCATTTCAATAAGCACCTTGATGTCCCAAGAAAACAAGGCCTCATTTCCTCCTTCCCTCTCTCATTATAAAATATACTAAGCACCTGCTGAATAATGAGCATGATGCTGGAAGCAAGGGAAACAGACATTAATAACACATGGCCCTACCCTCAAGCAAATAGCACTCTAATGGAGGCAGAAAGGCATGCAAGCTAGTAAATGCCATTAAGTGCCCCAGCTGCCAGGGGAAAGTCTGTGTGGGTTCCAGTGGGAGTACAAAGGCTGAAGGGGGCAATTGTAACAGGTTGGAGGGTGGAGTAGAGAGAAAAGATTTCATAAGAAATCAATTATTGGGTGTCATGATGGAAGAGGGGTAAGTAGAATGTTTCTGGATGGTCAAAGGAGAAAGGGATTTTCTCAGCTATGCTTTCACCAGCCACCACAGCCTTCCTCCACCTGGAAGAGTTGTGAATCCTTCATAAAAACCCCAAAGAGGTGGTCCTAAAATTAGGAATGACCATCATTCAATCTTGCTTTTCTTCAATGGGGCTTAAAAACATGTAAGCCAAAAAGAAACTCAGATAGGGAAGAGAAATGAAATGAGGACTAGGCTAGTGAGCAAGAATCAGAAACAGCTTGATAAGAACAAGGAAGGAAAATGAAGTTCATCTTTTCATATTCCATAAGGGAGCAAGTATTTTTAGGTCCTCAAAATCACCATGAGTGAATATAGTTTTACGTCTCCTTATTTGGGTTACGTGGTTCTCAACCTTGGGTGAAAAAGAGAATCATCTGAAGAGTTTTTAAAATGACCAATGCCAGCTGGGTGCGGTGGCTCACACCTGTAATCTCAGCACTTTGGGAGGCCGAGGCAGGTGGATCACAAGGTCAGGAGATCGAGACCATCCTGATCAATGTGGTGAAACCCCGTCTCTACTAAAAATACAAAAATTAGCTGGGTGTAGTGGCACATGCCTGTAATCCCAGCTACTCAGGAGGCTGAGACAACAATTACTTGAACCCAGTAGGCAGAGGTTGCAGTGAGCCTAGATCGTGCCACAGCACTCTATCCTGGAGATAGAGTGAGACTCCACCTCAAAAAAAAAAAAATGACCAATGTCTAGGATGTACCCCAAACAATTAAATCAATATCTTTGGGGAAGAACTCATGCATCTGTAATTTTTAAAGGTCCCCGAGGTGCAGTCAGAGTTGGTAACCAGTGCCCTATAGACCATGGGTCAGCAAGCTTTGGTTGTAAAAGGGCAGAGAATAAACACTGTGGGCTTTGCATGCCATACAGTCTGTTGTAACCTCTCAAGTCTGCAATCTTAAAACAAAAGCAGCCACAGGCAATACATAAAGGAATGGCATGGCTGTGTTCCAATAAAACTTTATTTATGAACACTGAAATGTCAATTTCATATAGTTTTTAGGTGTCACAAAATATGTGCCTTTCATTTTATCTCAACCATTTAAAAACATAAAGACCATTCTTGACTTTCTGGCCATACAAAAGTAGGAGGTAGGTGGATTTGGCCCACTGGCCATAACTGACTGATTCCTCCTGCTATAGGCACCATGAGATACCAGACCAAGGAAAGTGAAATGGAAAGCTTCCATTATTTCTCGGTGAAATGTCAACTTGCAGATAAAGCACATTTTTGAGGGTTGAGCATGTCTTCCTTCATCGTGAATGTTATCTCTAAAAATGCAAGCCAAATATCATATACACACACATTGCTAAAATTATATCTCATTGCTCTTTAAAAACAAACAGGTAAGGTGAGCAAGATATTCAAAAACCAGTTTCAAAATACGGTTCTAACACCGTATTCAATATCCACTTTTATATTGCCAGTATTGCAACCTGCTTCACAATTTCATCAAACTGGCAGAAACAATTGGACGGCGTTGGAAAGCGATGACTTGCCAAATGTCACTTGAACCAGCAGGGGCTGGAAACAGCCTTGCTGACGAGGCTCCAGCTTGGTGAGTGCACACACAGCTATAACCAACCTGTTCTCAACCAAGTAATTACCTTTTTTTGAGGAGAGAGAGTGGTATTAAAAAATTGCAGAAAGACAACACACTGTAGGGGGAGAGAAAGAATGAAGCAGAGAAAAAGAAAGGAAGAGAAAGAGAGGGGTACAAGAGGAAATCGATTCTTGCAAGATAAAAGAGAAGATGGAGAGACTCACTAAAATTCCATCTGGGAAAATCATCCAGGAGACAGAAAAGGAAATGAAAGGGCTGGCAGGTGAACAAGCCTGGCTTTTAATGACTTAATAATGGGGATGTTTGGTAACCAATGAGGTTAATGCACAAGTGACATAAACCGGCAGGGGGTCTTGCAGGGGACTCCGCGCACATACTAATTGAAGGACATTTAATACAGTATAATGACAGAAAGATAGGGCTCTGGCTAAGTTCACTTCCTTTCATTCACAAGGATGAGCTCGCAGAATTTAATAGCTTGGCATTGTCATTTAAGAGGAACAGCAGTATTGATTTAAATAAAGTCTTCTTTTCAGTGTGGGAACCAATGGAGGGAAGGAAGCAAGAAAGGAAGGAAGGAAATGAGAGAGGGAGAGAGAGGAAAGGAGAGAAGGAAGGAAGTTAACAAATGAACTTAATGAGAGACTCTGTGGCTGTGATTTCAGGGTTAGGGAGCTATTATCTGCCATTCATTAGAAAACGCCCTGTTAATGCAGTTGATCAATAGACCAGTTTTTCAAACTTCTGATGTGCAAACAAATCTTTCAGGGAGCTCATTGAAAGACAGATTTTGATTCAGTAAGCCTGGAGTAGGGCCTGAGATTCTGCATTTCTTTTTTATTTTATTTTATTAAGACAGGGTTTCATCATGTTGGTCAAGCTGGTCTTAAACTCCCGACTTCAGGTAATCCGCCCACCTTGGCCTCCAAAGTGCCTGGATTACAGGCGTGAGCCACCATGCCCAGTGAGATTCTGCATTTCCAGTAAACTTCCGTTGATGTGACCTACACTGCTCCAATGCAGTAGCCACTCACATGTCCACTCACGTGTTGTAGGTTTCTAAGATACAGTAAAAAGGAATCTGAAACACTCCATTAATAATGCCTATATTGATCACATGTTGAAATAAGACTTTTGATATACTGGGTTAAATATATTATTACAATTAATTTTACCTGTTTCCCTTTTTTACTTTTTAAAATGTGGCTTCTAGAAAATGTAAATGTAACATATATAGCTGGTGTTGCATTTCTTTTTTTTTTTCTACGTACACAGGCAATTTTATTTAAGACTGCAGCAAGAACTGGTGTGTTTCTCACTTCACTTGGATTTACCTGCATTTTTAAATTTTTTAATTTTTAGTTTTTGTGGGTACATAGTAGGCATGCAATGTGAAATAAGCACATCATGGAGATGTGCATTTATCCTTTCAGTTACAAACAATCCTATTACACTCTTTCAGTTACTTTTAAATGTACAATTATTATTGATTATACTCGCTCTGTTGTGCTATCAAATAGTAGGTGTTATTCTTTCTATTTTTTGTACCCATTAACTATCCCCACTACCCCCACCGCCCCCCACTACCCTTCCCAACCTCTGGTAACCATCCTTCTACTCTCTAGCTCCCTTTGTGTTGTATTTCTATTCGCTAAGCTCTAGGCTCTTTCTCCTTGCTGTCTCCTCTGATTTAAGTTATAAAAACTGTTCTAAGCAGTTTGTATCATTAATCCATGAGCTATGGGCAATGTAGTTTCTCTCCTTCATTCCTTTTATTAAAAAAAAAAAAAACCCATGCTGGTGAGGTTGCAGAGAAAAGAGGACACTTATACACTGCTGGCAGGAATCCAAATTAGTTCAGCCACTGTGGAAAGCAATCTGACAATTCCTCAAAGAACTTAAAACAGAACTACGATTTGACCCAGCAATCTCATTACCCAAAGGAATATAATGGATATTCTATATACCCAAAGGAATATAAATAGTTCCACCACAAAGACACATATACATGTATGTTCATTGCAGCACTATTCACAGTAGCAAAGACATGTAATCAGCCTAAATGCCCATTAGTGGTTGACTGGTTAAAGAAAATGTGGTACATAGACGCCATGGAATACCATGCGGCAGTAAGAAAGAATGAGATCATGTCATTTGCAGCAACATGGATGGAGCCGGGGGCTGTTATCCTAAGCAAAGTAATGTAGAGACAGAAAAGCAAATACTGCATGTTCTCATTTATAAGTGGGAGCTAAACAACAAGAACACATGGACACAAAGAAGGGAACAACAGACACTGGTGTCTATCGGAGGGTGGAAGGTGGGAGGACGGAGAGGGCCAAAAAACTACCTATAAGGTCCCATGCTTCTTATCTGGGTGATGAAATTATCTGTACACCAAAGCCCTGTGACAAGCAGTTTACTTACATAAAAAACTTGCACATGTATCCCTGAAGCAGAAATAAAATTTTTAAATAAAGAAAAAAAAGAAAAGGTGCCCGTGAGTTTATTGCCCGCACTAACTCATTTCTCACACAAGCACTTACTTCAGCACAGCCCCTGGTTTGCTCATTAAACCAATGCTGGCAATAATAAGACATAGATGGCATGTTCAAGATCACGGTCAAGAAGGGCAGAAAAATAGGTACATAAAGACATGTATCTAGAGGGGCAGAAAGATAGGTGAATAAAGACAATAAGACAGTGTACTGTGTGCTGCAATAGAAGTGTGTACAAGGGTCACAGTAGAGAACATGATCTAAGCCAGTGTCATTGGCCAGAGCTTCCCCTTCTGCAAATTAGCTATGTGACCTTAAGCAAGTGACTTTACCAATCCAAGCCTTAGTTTCTGCATCTAAATGAGAATAATAATAGTACCCTTCCTAAGACTGCTGTATGGAAGTTAAATGTGTTCACACTTATGAACTGCTTAAGTCAATACTTAACACTTACTAAACTCCATATATGTGCTGGGTAGACTTGGCCATTGGCAATCTGTTGATGAATGTTTTAGGCATAAATGTCTAAATATAATTACGATCCCATTCCATCCCAATGACCTTTTGAAATTTAGTACTTAAAAGACACTGCAAATAACTCAAAGGATAAATAAGTTATAGTTGATTCATACAATTGAATACGATACGATAATGAAAACAGAAATGGCTGCTACTCACAACACCATGAATGCAACTCACATACCTAATGTCGAGCAAAAGAAGCCAAAGACAAAAATGTACAAGCTCTGTGATTCCATTTATAGAAAGTTGAAAAATACGCAAGAGTAATTTATGGCAAAAGATTCTCTTTACTTCTGGGGTGGTGGTAATGACAGGATGGATATAGAGTAGGCATCTTGGTGCTACTAATGGATGCCCTAACCTGGATGGTAGTTCCATGGGTGTGTTCATTTTATTAAAATTCACTAAGCTGTACACTTGATATTTATTACAGTATGTATATTATTCCACAATGTAGACAAAAGAAGGAACAGGAAGCTGCAGAGGAGAGTTCTTTCTAGAGAGTTTCAGTTGGCAAGTCCAGCCATGAGCCCCTGGGTACAAAGATGTCAGAATCTACTTAAGGCCAGGCATGGTGGTGCATGTCTGTATTCCTAGCTCCTCAAGAGGCTGAGGTAGGAGAATCACTTGAGCCCAACAGTGAGAGGTCAAACGGAACACTTTCATGAAATTATGAGATTCGCTTTGCTTCTGCTCCCATTCTTGTCATCTCTGACCCAGAATTAAATCTTTCTTAGAATAGGAGGAATAAGTGAGAGAAATGAGAAGATTCAAGTAAATGAGAGTCTTTATGAAGCTGAGCTTTCTTCTTCCCTAAGATTTTCCTAAACACCCTCTTCCACCTGCAGGTTCTTCAGTTCCCTGTGGGACTAGAAGATTTTGAAAATTCTTTCCTCACTGCATTTTTTTTAAGACATAGTCTTACTCTGTCGCCAGGCTGGAGTGTAGTGGCACCATCTTGGCTCACTGCAACCTCCACCACCAGGTTCAAGTGATTCTCCTGCCTCAGCCTCCCAAGTAGCTGGGATTACAGGCATGCACCACCATGCCCAGCTAATTTTTTGTATTTTTAGTAGAGACAGGGTTTCACCATGTTGGCCAGGATGGTCTCAATCTCTTGACCTCATGATCCGCCCACATCGGCCTCCCAAACTGCTGGGATTACAGCTGTGAACCACCACGCCCAGCCCCTCACTGCATTTTTAAGAAGCATTAGGAGTATTGCAAGATGATAGGGCTGGCTACATCACCTGGTGTCTTGTATTTAATAGCCAAATGGGTAGACTTTAAGCAGAAAACCTCAGAGAATAACCAAAGGGCATAGCAGAAGGACCCAGAACTGTCACCAGTCTTATCCATAACTGTGGAAAGATCATCTAACATTCAAGAGGCATATGTGCCAAGCAAGGGGTGACCTTGATTATTTGTACTTTGTCCCATAACCAGTTTATTAATTTTA
Organism: Aotus nancymaae; assembly: GCF_030222135.1. Lineage (NCBI taxonomy): Eukaryota > Metazoa > Chordata > Mammalia > Primates > Aotidae > Aotus > Aotus nancymaae. Next base: position 40,902,879 of record NW_026988472.1, read on the forward strand.
ACAATTATATTTTCTTAATATTCACACACTACTAGTAACACAAAGAAAAATTATTTTGATAATTCAACCGAGTGATAATCCTTTATTATTTTAAATATCCTTCTGGTTTGTGAATAACATTGGCAAGGTTGAAAGAATCTAAGATGAAAAGATGGGAAAACTGGGTTGTTGTTGCAGCCCAGCCACTGCCTAGGTGTGAGATTTTACCTGACTTAGTTTACTAAGTAAGTAAACTAAGTAACAATAGTTACTTTGATTATATAATGGGAAGGCGAAAGGCTCTGGACTTTACAATGTTTAAGGTCCTCCTGAGGTCTAACCTTTTATTCTAAAAAACCTAAATCCCATGACCCTCACCACTTCCAAACACCAGTACCTGCATTTCTTTGTTTGAGTGCTGTCTCTGGCCGGTAAAGCCAGATTTGTCTGCCCATATGGCAGGCCATAAATGCTAGGAAATTAACACCATTTGGAAGAAGCCCTCCTCCAATAATACTGGGGAGTTGGTGTGTAAATACCCCAGCTCTCTCACCCACAGGTAGAAGAACCTTGAAGCTTGTGTTTGACACTGTCTCCCAGAATATCCCAGTGAGATCAAGTTCCAGTCAACCACAGTGATAATTGGATAATGCACATTTTATTTGCTGCCTTCCCCATCCTGTCTCCCTTCCCTACTTCCCTACCAGTATTTCCTTCATCATCTAAAGAAACTATTTGTACTCAAATCCTTATCTAAGCATCTGTTTCCAGGTGAACTTAAACTAAGACGAAACCTCACAAACCAGACACTGTGATGATAGGTGAAAACAGCCAAGAAATAGTTCCCTCCCCAGATATGAATTTTAAGGAGTTGAGTAGATAATATGGACAGGGGAAGAATCCTTGCCATCCAGACACAAACCTGATGGCAAGACCACTTAACCAACTGCTCTTCTCCTCCCACCAGAATGATACCCCCTTTAAGCATTTTAACTGCTAATAATGCACGAGAATTATTAGAAGGTTGGAAAACTTGCACCAACTGGCTAAATCTAGTCTGGTGTCTAGGAGACACACTAAATTTGATGTACACTCCATTAAAGAAGATAATGAAACAGTCATTTTTCAAAGATTCAAATTAAGTCATTAGTTAAGAGCTCATCCCTCCAATTTGATGGGAGAGACTTTTCAAATCTCCTGTTCCAAATAGTTTTCACTATTGGCTATATTCAACACCTTTTTCTGAAGGGATCAGTGTGAGGCCTTTTTTCCAATCTACAGAAAAATAGTAATTGAATACCTTTGATCCCTCCACTTGTGTTCCTCTCCTTCCTCTCTCAGTGTGGAGGCCTTGTTTTTATAAAGGGAATGTGTAGCAGACACTGCGGAGAGATATTCAATGTTCATTCCACACTCCTTCTCCCTTCTCCATCACAGCCCATAGAGGTTGGAAGAAATCAGAAACTCACTTTTCCAGTTTCCCTTATACAAAGGTAGCCATTTAACCTAATTCTGATGAATGAGAGTAATGGTAAAATTTGCTAGAAGTCTTTGCAAACAGAGAGGAGAGAAGTATCTGAGGAGATCTCCTTCACTGCCCTCCCATTCCTGTGTAGATACACTGGTTGGTGGCTTAGTCGCCATCTTGTGACCATGAGGGGAGACTCTGCCAGGAAACTGAGAATGGGCAAGAGAGGAAGTGAAAAGATCTTGGGTCATTGGGATGCCATCAAGCTGACACATCAACTCTGAGACCACCCACCACCTTGTTAAATAAATAATGAATACCCTCTGGTTTAAGCTGCCAAAAGCATTCCCAATAGTAGATTTTTAAGGTACAATTTTCATTGAAATATAACATATATACAGAAATATTCACAAATTATGGTTACGCAACTTGAGGAGTTTTCATGGAATGTTTTTTGTTTGTAAATCGCCATTACCCGAGTATTTTGGAAAGGGGAATAGTGGTTAAGAGCACAGACTCTAGAGCCAGATTGCTGGGTTCCAAACTCAGCTCTACCACCCACTAACTCAATGACCCTGGACACATTATTGAACCTTTCTATGTCTCTGTGTTCTCACTTGTAATGTAGGAATGACAATACTACCTATTTCACAGGATTTTTATAAGGATTAAACATGTTAATTTTCAAAATGTATGTATCTGGCACACAATAAGTGCTGATAAGTATTTGTTAGGTACCAATAATGTTACCCAGGACACAACTCAGGGTGGGGAGGTAGAGCGGGAAAGATCTGGGAGAGTAAGCAGGTATTTGAGGGCCTAAGACCATCTTGGAAGCTCAAAGTGCCTAATGAGCTAGGAAACGCTAAAACTATTTTACAGCCTAGAGTTGCATAATGGAGCTAGAGACCTCTAGAGCTTCGGTGCGGCTTTGAAATCTCCAGTATGGCAATTCTTAACTGGAATCTGACCATGTGCCCCTGGAAACCCACCACTCCTCCTGTAGCATACAAGAGCAGTGCTGTACATCAACAGGCATAGATGTGTGTTTCACTATCCAGACTTTTCATCAGGCTCTTGGGGCCCTCATGATCCCCAAAAGGCTAAAACTCCCTACTAGTTCATCTCCCTGACATCATAGCTATGGCTCAAAGAGAGGCCACCTAATACTTCAACTGAATTGTCACATTTGGCTTTAGGTACATGTTCTCAGAAGAAAATGAGGTCAAAGAAAACGTATTCTATTCACAAATTCTAGCATTTTCCAATTGAAAGGACTTAGTAGCTTTTCAAACAGAATCCTGCTACATTCATAGATGAGGAAGCCAAGTTCTAGTGCGGTTAACGTGACCTACTCAGCATCCTAGAGAGAAACAGAGCCATGAAGGACCAGGTGTCCTGGCTCAGGCATCTAATTTTCCCCCACAGTAATACTTTGGTGGCAAAATATCCCACCAGCTCATTTCATGGGCTGGCCACGCTCATCATAATTGTTAAGTGCTCTAAACTGGAGCCCTTTTAGTGTGGTTGCTAAGGGTAGCCAGGACCAAGGGGCTTCGAACATTCCTTTCACTGCTATAAGCTTCAGAGTGATTGAATTAGCCACACATAGGGAAAGAAATGGGAAAATAAAGTGACAACTTTTCTACCAACCTGATTTATCATTGGGAGGCTTTTTATTTCTTTCTCTGCTTTGAGAAATCTTTAAGAACACCTCTCTCAGTGCTGTGTGTGTACACAATTATGAACCTAAGAGGCACAGAAAGAGTAGTTATATATTAAATCTGTATGAAAGAACCAATTTCTAGATACAGATTGCTCTTTCCAGGGTGGGGGTGGGGGTGAGTGACACTGATATTAAACACAATTTAATAGATTTACCCATGAGGATTATATTGGATCTGGTATCAGGTTCTGATTAAACAAGGTTTGTGTGCACATGAGAGAGAGAGAGACAGAGAGAGAGAGAGAGAGAGAGAGAGTGTGTGTGTGTGTGTGTGTGTGTGTGTGTGTGTTTTCATATAAGTTTAGAGACAAACTTGAATATCCTGGCTAACAACTCTGAGACTTTTCTGCTGCCAGGATGGCTTTGCCATTTCTACTGGACTTTTGACTAATTTTACACCTGAATTGTCAGGAGATGCAGGCCACTTTATTTCTGTGGAAAGGAAGGGAGACAAGAAAAAAGAGACAAAAGGCATGTACAGTTGTTAGCCTGGTTGCCATTTATGATTCAAGGAATATTTAGACTTCTTGTTAAATGTAACGTTGCAAAAAAATAAATATTTCCCTTAGCACTGATTGACAATCTCACTTTTACTACCGGAGGAGGTAGGTTTTACCTGTGGCTCCAAACTGTACAACATAAATTTCAAAATAACAGGTCTAATTGTGGTTTGTGTTCCATATTTGTTTTTATTTTTTGATTATCTCATTCCTCCCTAAAGCGTCCTCCCACCCCTACCCCTTCTCTTTCTGAAAGGACTCAACACACAGCCTTTTCCCCAACCCCCAGCTAATAGCAACGCCTTCATTTAATCAAATGTTGGGCTCAGGGAGGAGCCGTGGAGCCCGCCCCAAATGATGAACAGTCAAGAGCCCGCACCCTCTTGGGGAGGTCCTGACTAATTTCTCTTCATGGCACAGAAAGCTGAGTGGGTGACCTTTCTGTCTGAGCCAGGGACAACACACAACATGACTAAATCGAAAGTGGGTCACTCTCAGGCAGGCAGGCAGGCCAGAGGAAAGGACACTTAGCCCTGAGGAATTAATTGTGTAATTGTGTCTTCTCAGAACTTCCTGGCCCCGTGAGGAAGATGGTTCCTTCCCCTTACCACCTCGCTCGCCCACCAATCCATCCACCTGTTTTTTTGTTTTTGTTTCAGGTACAGATTGGGCTAGTCCATTTTCAAAGGATTGAGATAAATCGGAAGGGGCTGGAGGAGGGGGAAGACAACAGTGAGGGAGCCAGAGGAAGAAAAATGGACTTAAAATCTTGCTCTAGGAAAAAGAAACATATATTGTAGAAATCCCCCAAAGAGCAATAGAGGTTGTTAGAGCCAGTAATATCATTGCCTCTCCTCCAAGTTGAGTAGGGAGGCAATTTTAGGCTATTTCCACATCAATATTTGCCTTCGTCCATGTGAGTTTTTATAAAGGTAGATTATCTTAAAGGCAGTTGAAACTCCAGAAATGTTAATTAAATTAATTAATCACTGAAGCTTATTCCAGCTGCAGCCAAGCCTAATTCCCTGGGGGCGGGGTGTTCTGCTGGCTTCCTCTAAATGCGGGACAGTGAGCAGTTGGCACTACCAGGTACAGACCCCTGAGACAGAACAGCAGAAAGTAGGGGGACCCGGCGAGCTGATTCCCCACTTTGGGTCTGCTCATTTCTCAGGGTTATAAAACCCAGAAGCAGCTTTTCAAACTATCCAAGTGCAAGAGGAAATCAACTCTCTGAAGCTCCAAAAAGTCTCCTCAAATCTCCCTTAAATATTGTTCCCATCTGGCTACTCTGAGTCCACAAGTCTTCAATCCAAAGACTGTTTATTAGTCACCTCTCTGAAGGGCTATTTTTCTTTCCCAACCTTTATTTCCAGACCCTTGAAGTGAGGCCTTAGGGATCCTGAATCTATTCCCTCTCTGTCTGTCACCAGCAGACCCAGTACACCCCAGAAGGTTTCTGGGGCCCATTAGTGCTGCTTCAGGTGGACAGGCAGAAAATGCAAATGCAAGTTCAGGAGGTCTGATGCTGGGAAATAAATGACCCCAACAGTAGTGTGGCCTCTGCAGGGGACAGCTCCTACCGGGAGCTTCCTTCCCCACCAGCAGCTTCCTTCTCCACCGGCAGACAAAGGACGTCTTTCCCCTACTTCTCAGCCAAAGAGGTTGAAGTTGTGACCAAAACGTGACCTCTAATTATGGCCACTAGTGCTTCCCTTCCCTTTTTGAACACCAAAAGGCAAAGTGAGAACAAAAGACATTTTTCTTTCTATTTTTAACACAGTGTATATTAGCAATAAATTAACACTCTCCTTCCAGCACCTTTTAAGCACCAGCAGGGGCCAATTCTTTTTACTATATTGTCTTCCTAAGAGCAGCCGATGGATCATGCTGTCACAGAATGCAATGCAGCAAAATAGCCCCTGAAACTGGCATTCTCTCAGTCCCATGCTGCACATATTCTGGAAGCTACTTTGCGGTGTGATATTGCTGTTTCCCTGTTTGGGGCAGTGGGAGGAGGGGAGATTAACACAGATGATAGTGACTTGCAAGGGAAAGTTGCTACCTTTTTCTTGACTTTTCAATATTTAGAAGGAGCGTGAAAGAAGAGGTATGACTGAGAAAAATCTGAATTAACTCTTCATTTGCCACATCTTTCGTCAGAAATGTCACTCCATGCCCTACTAAATTGCCATCGCTAGGTCTCATATCCTCCTTTGTGGGTAACTGATGATCAAAATTAAAACTTCCTTATCTTTCTCTCACAGGTCCAAGCAGCCACACCACTCCTTACAAGACCATTTATGTACATGTTAGCACCTATTCAGGCTGTTGAGAAAGTGGAAGTTTTCTCCCTAAATATTTTCATTTTAAAGCCACTAGAGTAAAGAGGAGTTGATGAGATTTCAAAATCAAATGTCTTGACCATTTCCTCAGCAGGCAGAATAATTGCATGTTACCAAACAAGAATACTACAGGGGTTCCAGGTCTGTCCAGACCATTTTAATGACATTGTGTTTAATGGTCTGGACAGATCTTGAAACCTTAGAATAAATAATCTTGAGCTGCCTGTTCTGGGAATGCTCAAGACATCTGATCTTGAAATCTTACCATTTTCCCTTGACTTTAGTGTTGAAACGCAGGCATTATGGAGCCAGACATCTGGATTGAAGTTCCAACTCTGCCAACTATGAAGCTGTGTGACTTTGAGCAAGTGGCCTAACCTCTCTGCTCCTTGGTACTCTTATTTGTAAATGGGGCTATTCACAGTAACTGCCTATAGGATTATTATGAAGAATAAATGAATTAATATGTATAGAATGCATAAGACAGTGGTGTCATGTGTCATGTAAGAGCCTGTGAAACAAATCAATAAATATCAGAGTCTGCACAGTGTCTCTCATTCTCCTTTTCATCAACTGCTTGAATTTCTAAATCTTGAAGTGCTCACAACAGAAATAATCTGCCCTGATACGGTTTGGCTATGTCCCCACCCAAATCTCATCTTAAATTGTAGCTCCCATAATCCCCACATGTCCTGGGAAGGACCCTGTAGGAAGTAATTGAATCATGGGGGCAAGGTTTTCCTTGTGATAACTGTTCTTCCTGCTGTTCTTGTGATAGTGAATAAGCCTCATCAGGTCTGATGGTTTTATAAAGGGCAGTTCCCCTGCAGACACTCTCCTGCCTGACAGCATGTAAAATGTGCCTTTGCTTCTCTTTTGTCTTCTGCCATGATTGTGAGGCCTCCCCAGTCACATGGAACTCTGAGTCCATTAAACCTCTTTTTCTTTATAAATTACCGGTCTAGGGTATTTCTTCATAGCAGTGTGGAAATGGACTAATACATGCCCCTTCCCCAAAGACTTGATGTACCATCTCAGACCACAGCGGCAAGTTAAATCCCATGTGAACAAGAACAGCATACTTGTTATGGTGGCCCTTGTGTCCAAGGTCTGTGCAAAACTTTCAGATGCTCCTTGTGAAAATGGCCAAGTGAGACAGAGCCTGTGCAGAAGGCACCTCTACCTCATGATAAAATTCTGGACTGTTGGACTTCAAGCTCCTATCTCTTTCTCAGCTTGACCTTCTTAGATAAGAAGAAGCCATCCAGATGTATTTTTGGTTCTGGGTTAGCTGTTCTAAGGAAAAAACTCTGGTAGATGGTGAGCTAAAGTATATAGAATTTCTGAAAGGCAGACAACAAAACACTGACAGGAAAAATATTGCTGCCTCCCACAGGCACTGCAATGAAACAAGGGTTTGTTTAGCCTGGGGGTGTTTTCCCCTCTTTTCCTTGTTGTGAAAAAATAGGAAAGAAACCACTGGAGGAAGGAAATCTTCGAGAGATAGAACCACAACTCATTTTTGTCTCCAAATCCTAGGCTACAATTTCCACTCCCTCCCTCTCTCCCCTGCCCCAAGGTAAAAATTGAGTGCGATGTAAAAAAAAAGTAACAGAGAAAGATTGCCAGGGCTGCTGAAATAAAGAGAAGATTTTGACCAAGAATCCTTCTTCATGAACATTTGCAACATTGGGGAACTCGTCACCCTCTAATGGCCACATGCCCCTTTCCTCATGGTGAGGTGAGTTCTGCAGACAGAAGAGCAGCTCAGAAAATTTATGTGGTTTGTCTAGTAAGCCAGGAAAGGAAGGACAAGAGAGGATGACCACTAGAAAAATGGCAGCAAGGCAACTAGAATTCTTCTGCCTTTTGAGCCAGATATAAATTAGGTATGCCTCAAAGCCCTTTTAATCCTGCTGCTGATCAGACATCCAGGCCACACATAAACTGCATTCAATCACAAGTGACACAGTTAAAATAACACTACAGGTCTGGTTAAACCTCCAGGAGCTGGGGAATTTAAGAGTTAAGATTCCAAAAGTAAGAGGCTATTGTCCCAAGCACCCTTGAATTTGTGACTGCAGCAAGAATTTCAGCAAAGGTTCACCTTGGGAATTGCAATCTGGGCCTGTGCTGGTCAGCTGTTTCCTCACATCTCACAGGAAAGACTTGGCACCGTCCTCCCTTGGATTGGAAAATAAGTTGCTGGCCCAGCTGCTATATGCACCAAAGCCATGAGCATGTGTTAAGAGTGGAGCATCTTCCCTGGGTTGAATTGTGTTCCTCCAAACGTAGGATGAACCTTCATCTAAGAAGAATGGTGACTTGCTTTGGCTCTGTGTCCCCACCCAAATCTCATGTCCAATTATAATTCCCCATGTTGTGGATTTTGACCAGAAAGACAGACTGGCCTTGGTTTGGCAGCATTTGGCATCAGGAGGGAGGACATTATATTCTCCCCTCTCTTGCTACTCAATGCTAATGGGCCTAGCTTGCTCTTTGGGGTTTTCTGCTTGAGATCTGCAGATCACAGTGACCACACAATCTGAACCAAGGGTTCCACCCAAGCGATCTCTCTCTCTGTCCCCAACTAGGCCTTAGCCTAAGCCAGCACAGCATTTTAAAGTGAGGGCTTGATCCTTCAGGGCTTAGCAGCTCAGCCTAGCATTTGAGGCCCAGAAGTCAGAGTGGGGGAAGGGGAACCAGGAGTCAGGAAGAGGGGGCCCAGGGCTCCTGTTTTCTCTCACACTGGCTACAGGGCTACTACCATGTAGAAGAGAGATTAAAACAAAGCTTGCTGCACTTGGGGTGTTAAATGTTACAAACATTTTAAACAACCCAACTGGACCTCCTAATTGTGTGGCAAAGGCTGCAAGATGTAAAGTTGGGAGTCTCGGCTCAAATGAAAGCCTCTCTCTGAATAACAATTTATTTTAATTTGCGATTTCTCATACTGTCCATATGGCAGGTCTTCATGGGAAAGCAACTGTCTCACAGTTGACGGGGACATCTGAAGTATGCTTTTTTGGCGTACAGGGGATTTTTTTTTTTTTTTTAATTTAAATCAGTGGCTTGGTTGAGAAGCAGAGTTTGAAAACATTTTTCTAATGTTTCCAGCATTTTTACAACTGGAAATTTATTGTCAACTCATGAAAGTTACAGACTGAAACCCATTTCTCAACCTAATTGCCAAACTTTTAGGCCAACACCAGTTTGTAATCCTGGAGTTCTGTGGGCATTCATCTGAAAACAGAAAATCCTATTTGGATGCCTCGTTTTAAACAACAACCCAGAAAGCATGTGAAGAATGTTATGACCTAAAGTAGGAAGTTCTTTGTTTAAGTGTCCCAGGCAAATGTTGTGTAGCGACTTCTAGAATAATCTACAATACATCTCTGGGACAGTAGCAGAATTTCCAGCCAGCTCTGGATAGGATGCTGGTCCCACCACAGATATGGTGACAGTCTTTAGTCTTAGAGAGCCTTTGAACCACGTGCTAGACCCCAGGGGTGTGATGGGGAAAAGGAACTTGTTTGTTCTCTCTTTTCAACTTTCTCCTCTCAGGCTTCTCACCAGCTGCTCCTCTGAGGGAGAAAAAAGAGATTCTAGCAGAATCTCAATTTTCCCCAAACTTATGGCTCTGCAGGGAGAAGGGGAAACAGGTGAGGTATCATGAAGTCACTAAGCACACTGATAAAGTCACATTCTTCTAAAGAAACCTCACTACTCAAATGCCACATGCTCTGAGAGATTTTCCCTGACTGTAACATCAAAGAAAGCATCCCTGAATGAATGAATAAAATCTTCAGAGGCTCCCTTTTACCCACATGTTCTAGAATTTACTCCTCTGCAAGTTTCAAAGTTTCCTTCCATTTTGCTCCTACCTCTTCCCCATATCTTTTTGCCTTTTACTACTATCTTTGTCATCACCCTCACACCAGCCAAAACATTTACTGACTTTCTTTACTAGTGATCCCCGATTGCTGTTTGTTTGTTTCTTTGTTGGGTTTTGAGATTTTGTTTTGTTTTGTTTTTCGCTTAAGCTGTTCCTCTGGTCATCTGGGCATTCTGAACTTTCCCTTTTCACATCTTCCCCAGAAAAGCGTTTTCTATATATTTAGCCAAGGTTAGGTCTTATAAGGCACCCTGAACAATTATTCATAAAACATCCACTCTTCTTACAAGACACTAATAACCCAGTTGAGCAGCTAAGACTAATTGTGGCTTGAAAAAATTATGAGCAAGATAGACAATCATTCAATTAACTGCAAAATTGGGAAGTTAGAAACCATAAAATCTCAGAGCACCAAGGGCTGATGGAGTCCAGGAAAACACCAAAGAGAAGCAGCAGGCTTTGGGCTGTCCCTGACTGATACGTAGGGTTCAACTAGAGGAGGCTCTCTCACCTTAGACACTAGTTACTTTCGAGGCAGATACTTGTCGTGAGGGCTGTTCCTGTGCATTGCAGGATGTTTAGCAGCACCCCTGGTCTCTACCTACTAGATGTCAGTAACACCCCCTCCCCAGTTGTCATGATCAAAAATGTCCCCAGACATTGGCAAATGTCCCCTGGGCCAGAGGGGAAATTGACCCTAGCTGGAAACCATTCAACTAGATGGAAGAAGAAAGAGGACATCAGAACTTAGAGAGTGCTGAGAAGGGCTTGCTCACTTCACTCAGAATCCTGGCTAGATTCACAATTGCACCCAGTTACAAATCTGATTTATTTAGGGTGTGCTAGGCAGCTTTCTATAAATGCTTTGTACATGTTCTATTAAGCCTATGTCCTACATTAAATTGGGATTGAAATTGATGTGGTTTCCAAATGCTTTAGTCATAGAACCCTTTGTTCCAACAAAGTCTTATCCAGAAGCACAAATACTAAGGAATTAAGCAGAGTGATTTTGGTTGAAGCTTGAATAGAGAACCTTCCCCTCCAAATATGCATCCTAGCTCTGCCCAATGTCTAATAGCACAGCAATTCCTGGTATGTTTCACTGTATTGTAACCATGACAGAGGCAAAGGTGACATCTCACTCTACCATACTAACTGTAATATTGTGGTACCGGAAAAGGAGCAGTGGATTAGGAGTTATAAAACCTGGAACATTTTACTAACTGCCCTTGTGACTCTGGGCATGTTCCTTAACCACTCTGAATTTGTGTTTCTTCATTATAATCTCTAAGGCCCCTTTCAGCTTTGAAATGTTATGAATAAATAAGTACAACTGTATCACATTATCTGTGGACCCAGGATAATGATGCTGATGATTATAGACAAGCTGATTATTTATAATGTCCCCTAAAATTCCCTTTTAGGGGCAAAGGGGAATGGGGAAGTGACTGTGATCTCTCAAACTCTCTTTGACTAATACTTTGACTGTTGCTTGATTTATTCATGCCTGAAATTCACTCATGCACAGTCTGGCTGGTCTTTCTTCAAAAGATCATGCTAAATGGGGTCACAAGTGGAGGTGAGAATTAATATTTTAAAAATTCAGAATGAAAGAGAAAAATCTGGGACACTTGCCAAATCCATGAAGTTAGAATAAGACTCTAAAACTGAAATGCAATAGATTCTGTTATGAACCAGCAAAATCCCAGAATGAAAGTCTAAACATAGCAATAACAAGAAGCACACGAGCTATGGAGCCTGGAATCATGTCTCTCCAACCTCAGGGCCCCCACTAGCCAGTTCTCAGAATTAGAGGGTCTCGCACAACAAGCAGAGGCAGAAGAGACAGAATCTTCTCATCCTCTGCCTTGGAATGACTTTCTGTCTTCTCTTACTGCTACACAAGAGATGAATGGGAATGTGTGTCTTTACTTTCTGTTTTTGCTCCTTCTTTGTAAAAGAAGATATTTAAGCCTCCCTGCAACCATCTAATACCACAGGGAAATAGCACAAAACCACAGTTCCCAAATAATGATGCTAAAATCCACAGCTATGTTTCTATCAAAATATGATACTGTATTAACAAATTCCCTATTCAGGGAGTACTCCTGCTCTCTTTTATGTTAAACATAAATGAGATGTTATGCTAGTCACAGATAAATGATGATTTTTTAATTGGAATGTAAAAATGTTTTCCAATTATCCAGCAACCTGGTTCTTAGGAGAACATGACAGACACATGAACTACTTTAGAAGTTAAAAAAAAAAAATGCCAGTAGTGTATGTGTGCCATGGGTGGGGGGACAGTGGGACTTCTCTGGTCGGTGAGGACAACTCAAAGTTCTCCAAAGCTATTTAATATTGATAACTGGCAGGGGAATGGAAAGGTTTCTTTCATGGAGTTGCTTTTTCCAGAAGTGAGTTCTCCTCATACTAGAAGTGCTGAAACTTTACTACTATTGCTAATTCTTTGAATTTCTACTTATTCATTTTGAATAAAATGTGGACATAGTGAAAATAATTCAAACAATGCAAAGTAGCATACAGTGAAAATTGAGTCAATCTTCCATCTCAGTCTCCCAGTCCCTCTCCCTGTTACCAGATCCTTATGTTTTTGAATATAATGATTCTACACAGTACACGTACATATACTTGTTTACTTACATACATATTTTTGTTATATATGTTGTTTTATATATGTTATTATAGATATATGCATGTATGTATATACATATAAGAACTCCCTTGTTACATAAATGGTAATGTATACACCTCTTCTGCACTTTTTTCCCTCTACTTAATAATCTGTAATAAAGATGGCTGCAAATTATTTGACATTACTGCCATTAACAGTTGAAGTCTATTTCCTCTACTCTTGAATCCGGGCCTGTATGTGACTTGCTTTGATCAATAATATGTGACAGAGGTGACTCAGTGTAACTTCCAAGGAGGAACTTTCTGAGATTTGCAACTTCCACTGACACGTGCTTGGGATATTCCCTCTTGAAACCCAGATGCTATGCTGTCAGAATCCCAAGGTGTAGGGACAAGAGATCCAATGAGCTCTAAACAATAACCCCATGCAGCACCAATAGCCAGTCACGTGAGGGAGTTATTTTGTATGTTCCAGCCCAGTTGAGCCTTCAGATTACTGCATCTCCAGCTTACAGCACCTGGGGCAGAAGAATAACCCAGCTGAGCCCACTCAACCCTCAGAATCATCAGTAATAATAAAGGATGGTTGTTGTTGTAGGCCACTAAGCTTTGGGATAATTATTCCATTTCAGTAGAGTATCTAAATCTGCTTCATCCTTTTAAATAATGTTTAAAATAATAGCTACCATATATCTATATGCTTACTATGTGCCAGGCATTGTTCTAAGTGTCTTACATATATGTTGACTCATTTAATTCCTACTAATTCTAAACATTTTTATAGAGATATATCATTGCCATTTTACACATGAGGAACTGAACTATATAGAAGTGACATAACTTGCCCAGTATCCAAATGAATTATCAACATGACTGGGATTCAAGTTCAGGCCTTTGACTCCAGTTGCTTTCATATAAAGTACTACCCTAGACCACTTCAGAAGCTACTTTATTTAACTAGTCCTCAGTTGGTAAACATTCCAGTCATTTCTAATCATTTACCTGTAAAAATAAGGTTACAGCATCTCCTTGTACATACTTTTCTGCTCATGTGCAATAAGAAGCCATTCTTTCCGGAAAGTGGAGGGATGAATAGATTCAGTTTATTTTGCTGCACAAGTGTCAGAAGCTATATGTCAGGTACAGTATGTCAGGTGTATCCACTCTGGTCAGGATAGAGTTCCAGCCCATCTGGCCCTTGGCACTCAGTGCCAAAAACTTCATCAGGACACATGAGGGCCTGGTGACCCCAGAGAGAATATGTATCTTATTTTCATTTGGGCTCCAAGTGGGGCAAGTAATAAACTGACTTTCCTCAGAGTACCCTGTGCCTTAATGTATATTTTTATAGGAATTCTCAGACATCTGAAAAGGATATTTGGAAAGTAACCTATGAACCTTGACCTGTGGCATATATAATAAATCTGCCACTGCAATCACTGCCAGTCCTGAGGAATCAATGGCCATATTTATAAGGCACATATGTAGAACTCCATGGGGTCTCCTTGGACCCCACTCTAATATAAGCACCATTGAAAAGGGAGTAGATGGACATAACCTCTTTTCAAGACTGCCTGGATGTCTCTAACACCTCTGAAGTTAGACTTCTATCTTCTCCAGGCTGGAGACTGAATGGTGGACACCTGCTATCATCTCAGCAGCCTCTGGGCCCTACCTTCTGAACTGCCAGGAGGGCCAGAGAACCAGCCCCTTCTAGCTATGGGGAAGGGACTAGAACAGCAGGTTTTTGATATTTCAAAGCTAACAGAATCTGTTTCTATCCATTAAAATATAACATGAATTAATACTGTGTAGCTCTAAATGCTAACAAGATAATTGTTTAATTATCATATTTAAAGGATATTTACTTAAAAGCCTCACTTCTGTTCTTACATATGGATTCCTCCCCTACCATACAAAACCTTGGGGAAGAAACATGGCAAGATAAGTCTTTAGGACAGAAGGAAGGGGCTTTACTGTACGTTGTCCAATGCCTTCCTTGAATAGGGAAGTAAACTAAGTTCCAGAGAGGAGAGGTGATTTGCTGAAGTTACCTCATAGTTGGTACATCAGTCACTATAACCGAAATGATGTGTGTAACAAACTATCCCAAACCTCAGTGCCTTAAAGCATTCACTCTTCTCTGGCTAGGAATTGACTGATTTAGGCCAGACTCAGGTGGGCTCAGTTCCAAGCCACTGACTGATTTCTGGTCTTTTCCATGTGTTTCTCATCCCTTAGACCAGCGGGCTAGGCTAGCCAGAGTGTTGTTTTTTTCCTCAAGGAGAATGTAAGATGTGCAAGAGAACAAACCTAATCACATAAGCATATTTCACACCTCCGTTTGCAATATGTCTGCTACCAGTTTATTGGCCAAAGCAAGTCACATGGCCAAGTCCGATCGACAGGGATATAGTCTCTGCTTCTAGTGGTAGGAGCTACAGAGACACATGGCAAAGGGCATGAACACACAGAGGGGTAAAGAATTGGAGCTATGAAGAAATCTACTATATTTGGTGAGTGACTGAGTGAGAATCTGAACCCACAGCCCTTGACTCCCAGCTGAGTTCCACGGTTCTGTTTGAAAATACTTTTTGTTTCTCTGTCTTAGGAGCTGTTTCTTTAAGGTACTGAAGGGTTTGTAAAGTTTCAAACAGAAGTGGCCGGGCCGGCAGTGAGAAAAAGTAAAGATGGTTCCAGTCTCTAGGACAAAGCCAACAGAGATACTGAGCAATTCCTTTTCCATCTTCTTGGATGCAGAGCCCAAGGCAAGCGGCCAACTTTGTATCCATTTCTGGTAGTACTTAGCTCTGTGAGCAGTGAGCTGGGGTCTCTAACAGCTAGGAGTGAAGGGCCGTGAGTTCTGATTCTCACTCAGTCACTCACCAACCGTAGTAGATTAGTTCATAGCTCCAATTCTTCACCCCTCCATGTATTCATGCCCTTTGCTGTGTGTCTTTGTAGTTCCTACCGCTAGAGGCAGAGAATATACCCTGGCGATGTCAGACTTGGCCGTGTGACTTGCTTTGGCCAATAAACTGTTAGCGGACATATTGCAAACGGAGGTGTGAAATATGCTTATGTGATGTGGTTTGCTTTCCTGCGCATCTTATGAACTGCGTAGACAGTATGGGCTCCAGAATCAGACAGAAATGAGTGTGCACCTGAACCACCACTGCCTAGTTGTATGACTTAGGACAAGTCACTCTGTCTCTCTGATCCTCAGGTTCCTTCCATACATCATCATCCATGTTCTTTCCTCTTCCGACTTGATGTAGACACGCTCAGTGACTTTGAAAGTCATTCTAAGGAAACATAAAGAAGCTTACATTCCTGAAGCCCTGCTTGAAATACCCAGTTTTTACTTTATACACGCAAGTGTTCCATTGTGTGTAAGTCATCATGCCCGTGTGGTTTTTTTCTTGTTGCAGCAGCTAACATTACCTTAACTGATGCAGTCTTATTATTTTCCCTGCTTTGTACTGATGAGGAACCTGTGGCTTAAGTTAAATCACTTACTCAATGTCACACAGCTGTTAAGTGGTGGCTCCCAGTTATGTATCCAAATAGTCTGGCTCCAGAGCACCTAATCTTAATCACCACTCCTCTGATGCTCATTAATAACAGTATCACTCTCATAGGTTGGATGTATGAAATAAATGAGCTAACATTTATCAAGTCCTCAGCACAATATCTGCCATATAGAATCACACAGTAAGTACAGGCTGTGGATGGAATATTATGTTCCCAGGTAATATGTAATGTAAGATGATGTTCCCTTGAGGTCAGGAATAGAAGGACTGGAAGCCTCAAGAAAACTACCAATGAATACTTTATGTTGAGAGTATTTTATATTATACCAACACAATTTCATTTGATCTTCAGTCAACCTGTGAGGTGTGCCCAGGACGTCTCATTGCCCCTAAACCAAGGTCACAGATTCTGAGGTTCAGGTGAGCTTCACATGGTCAATGGCAGAGCCTGGATTAGAACCAGTATCTCCCAGTTCTCACTCTCAGGTTCTTAGTCCTAAAAGGACTTGAATCAGGGAACCAGGCCAGGGTGAGCCAATCTTGTTATGCTCTATCTGCCCAATAGAAATATGCAAGTCATAAGTGTGAGCCACATATATAATTGCACATTTTCTAGTAGCCTCATTTTTAAAAAGCAGGTATCAGGTGAAATTAACTTTAACAATACACTTCATTTAACCCCAAATATTTTAATTTCAACATGTAATTAATATAAAAATTTTAGTGAGATACTTTACTTTTTTTTTCTAACTTTTCAAAACTGGTGTGTATTTTATACTTACAGCACATCTCAATTTGGACTGGCCACATTCCAATTAATAAGCCACAGCGGCCACTGGCACAGGTCTAGAACAAATTCCTTTCCTGAAATTTTCTTAGGGGGAAGCCCTAGGAAGGCACCCGAGGAAAATTGTAAAACATACTCTTTACCCTTTGCTCTTTGAAAGTCTAGTCATATGCCTTTAAATTGGAAATACTGTCTAGGACAGGGCAGTTTGTTTTAGAGTGAGAAAACTCGCTTAAGTTTCAAAGATAGGAAATGTATTCAGCATTAGGGACCCTAATATAGAGTGGTCTCCTTATCTAACCAGAAAATTTGCAGAATTTACATTGGAGAATGATGGCAGGGCAGGCTGACTTACATAAATATCAGTTTAGGTGATTTTATGAATAACATAGATGAGAGAGAAGTAGAGAAATATGGCAGAAGCTGAGCCACACAGGGCTTTTACTCTTTATTTAATGTATTCCCACCTTCTATTTACCATTTTTTCTCAGCCACTTTTGGAAAGGCACAATTATACATGAATTTCCTATATACCAATAACAGCAGTTAGGAATCATTGTTTTTTGGAGTCAACTAGGCAGTCTTAAGAGGGGTACCCACTATGGAGCTCTGCTTCTCACATTTTCATTTTAAGTACCTGCTAGAATTTATAGTTAAAATAGCTTTGGTTTACTGTGTTTATATGGATATCAAGAAAATAAAAGTCTCAGCTTCAAAGCCCCTTTTGGGGCCACATGACTCACAAGGTCTCTATCTGAGTCATAGCACTAAATTATCCCAATGTCTGATTTGAAGATCTTAATCTATGCCTTTACCACCATGCCCCATTTATCCAGCATGATTGAAGATGAGACTGTTCACGCATGTGAATTATCCAAAATAACTGAAATATACCAATCACTTCCAAAATATTTATAAGCATTTTAATGGAAATCTTTCTAAAATACAGCCTGCATCTCCTTTTTTAAAAAAAAAAGATTATTTAGAACGTATTTAATTCTTACTTCATGATTTAGAGTCATTGTGAACATCCACTTAGACAGGTATGTTCAGAGATTGTTGAGTCATATAGTGTCCTGAGCACATTTAGTTATTTCAGTGTGATCGGTTTGATTGTGCATAAGCATTTTGAAAGCATTTCACTTGTTCCAGTCGCCTAAGGAGACAGGCATACCCCATTTTGCAGGTAAGAAAATTGAGAATTTGAGAAGTGAAAAGACTTATCCATCGAGTCTCCAGCTATCAGATTTCTACACAGTTCTGGACAAGGGTGTATTAATTCTCGTAGTTCTTTTTTTGTTTGTTTTCATAAATTAGGCTCCTGCTTTTTGCTAATTTGTGTACATTATTTCTCCTAAGCTCCTGATTTATTTTACACCTAATTATTTCAGAACTGAGGATTTCTCCTCCTCTACCAGAACCCTGTGACAGCTCTTTGACACTTGAAGGACATTTTCACACACTTGTAGGCTGAGAGTTCTGTTCTGGACATTGAGGCTGTGAAAATTCCTATCGCTCACTGGTGGCCCTAAACTTTTTCCCTTCACAGAAGACTCATTTGACCTGAAATACTTCAGGTAAAGAAATTTGACCAGAGACGGTAAAATACCTGACAACGTGGCAAATAAATGTGTTAGGCTAATGGGTTCAGCACCCACATCCAATGGCTCAGGCAGCCACACATGCAATGACAAAGTCATAGAAGGAGAATCTTACTGCCTATTGGCCACTCAGCCACAGGGTGGAACTATGCCAGTAGTACCCATAGGCTGGAGCTAGCATCAAACTCATGACTATAAGCACAAAACTTTTCCCGGCTAGACACTACTGATCAGAGAAGGAAGAAGGTAGCCCATTGAAATACTGCATTTCAGCAAATCTCAGATTCCATAGATTGTAAGACACATCATTAAGTACCACCAATAAACAAAAATACTGCCAACTAAACAATAATATGATACTTTCTGACCACTTACAATTTTTATTTTATCTTTATTGAACGAGCTCATTTTGACTGTAGTTAAATGAGCACAATGATCATATTGTACCCTTTGACACAAACCTGAAATTCACTTCCTCAAGAAAAGAAGATGTGGGTTTTGGAGTATATATAACAGTCCCAGATATGGGTTTTTTCCCCATATACTACTCTAGAACATACATTGAAAGGTCTGAGCCTGAGGCTTCTGAATTAATCTAACTCAAAATCAGAGATACCCATGCCTTCCCACATCATCCTCTATGTCGGGAAAAAAAAAAAAAAAAGCTGATGATGATACAGCCTTCATAGAGATGTGCTCCACTTTCATCTCTGAGATTTTCTTCCAAGCCACTGATGTCCATTCTCCAAGTTTTGATGCTTGTGTTTTCTAGATTTTTACATGAAGGAGACACTGCCTGGCTGAAGACAATAGTAAGGCACCATCCACCAGGTGCGTCTTGATTTCAGAGATCTTAAAATGTGGGGGAAAAATCTCCTGGATAGTTGATTGGTGGACTCAGTAAGTCTGGAATATTTAGATCCTTATAGGCTTGTTGTCAATATCTCATTAGAGGAATTAGAGATATTTTTTGCCTTAAAAATAATAACTATGATTGGAGATGTTCTCATGAGGACAACGTTTGTTTCTTTTATCTCTTTGAAAGCATGTTGAAGCAAGCCTGAGAATTATGTCTTCTCTTGAGAGTAATGAAAAACATGGTTCAAACTTGGGGAAAGTTTACCCCTAAATCACTAAATAATGCCACCACCACCACACTGTGACATAGCATTTTTCATCTGATTTTACTATCAGTAAGTATTGCTCTCTCTCATTTTGCCGGGGTTAAGCAGCGCTCCGAATATTTCTGAGACATGGTGAGAGAAGAAACTGATATTTTAAAACAGCCTATTTTTAAAAGATAGCCTGTGCATTCTCACAAGGTGTTTTGTGAGAACCCAAACTTTGAGATCCCATTACAAAGGTACAGCAACAATTAAAGGTTCAGGGAGGAAGGCTCTGGATACACAGAAAACATTTTTTCAGTTGAAGTTCCATAAAAATTTATATCACATGACCTTGTGACTGTGCATCTGACACCCAACCTTAGCTAAGAGCAAACTGGTTTTCAAGTATCAGGAGCCAAGCCCCCAATAAATCTGGAATTCGGTTTTGACTTGTCATTAAATTTTAAAATGATCAGGCTTCTCTCATGGGTATACATGCTTCATCTTCTGCAAAGAGCAAATTGGAAGTACGGGGTGCATGGAAGAGGACACAGGAAACGAAAGGATCCAATGGAAACCAAGAATACGTCCTCTCCCTACTGAAAAGGGACCCTATGGTAGTGGGCTGTTGAATTGAACAGCTGATTTAAAGGGACATGAAATGCTTTAAAGCAAACTCAGACCAGATTTTCCCAGAGCACACATGGTTAATCTTCACCCAGGGATAGAAACTGGGGCAAGGTAGACAGGAGGATCTGCCTTGCCTTTGAAGTGCTGCGGAGCCCAGTATATTACAGTCAGAAGCAAGCACCCCTTCCTTCAGGTGCGGATTGGAGTTTATTAGCTGTGATTTTTATGAGATACTGAAAGAAGCTGAAATACTGCTGCACAGCCACAGAAATGTGTAGTGTGGGAGCCAAGAGTCATTACCAGTTGTTGAGAAGTTGACAATGGAGTCTTCCTGAAAGATTCTTGCAGTCTATGTCGAACGTTAACATAGAAACTTTTTTTTTCTCTTTTCAAACTAAAAAGTTCTGCCTTTATAAGTCATGAATTATTGCCTGAGATATTGTACATTATCCTTCCTAGCAGGTCCACAGCTTCCAAAATACCATCAGGAAAAGATGCCATCTAAGGAGGCAGGTTTTAGAGGCATATTTTCTGTCCACTGTGGAAAGAAGGGAGTGGGAGTTTCATGACCAACAAGATTCATTTTGTCCCATATGCCATGGACTGAATATCTAATAAGGGAAATCAACCACTTACGATCATGGAAGGTTAGAGCACATGAATCGATTTTGCATCTATTCCCGTTTCTCAACAAGGGCATTTGCATCACAGGTCACATGACAAGGCAGGTCTCTGGATTTTATTCCTAAACAATATTAGGACTGACCCGCGGAGAGTACACAATGATCATATCATACCCTTTGACTCAAACCTGAAATTCACTTCCTCAGGAAAGGAAGGTGTGGGCTTCGGAGTATAACAGAGCCAGATTTTAATGCTGTCTCCACCTCACGCTGACTATACTATTGCAATAGTTTTCATGTGTGGTGGGGCCATGTCAATCAGTTAGTTATAGCTGCATTACAAACCACCCCAAACCTCAGTGGTTTACAGCAGTCATTCACTAGTACTCAGACATCTGCAGAGGGACTGGGATGCAACTTATCTAGGTGAGTTTGCCTCAGGCTGCAATGACTGGGGAGGTGGGCTTCTCACTGCAGATCTATGAGTCATCTCAGGTGGCTCTGTTCCACATCTGTCACCTCCTTTAACCAACAGGCTAGCTGGGGTGGATTCTCCACAGATCAATGTTAGAGGGGCAAGAAAGCACATGGGAACCTGTGAGGCCTCATAAGGCTTAGACTCAGAAGCTGACTCACACCACTCCTGCTGGAATTCCATTGTCCATGGCAACTCACACGTGGCTAAGCCCAAGGTTAAGGGGCCTTCCGAAGAACTGCAAAGTCACATGATAAAAGATGCAGATACAGGGGAGGATGAAGACTTGGGGCCAAGCTAGGAAGATAGGAATCTTCCCTGAGGGGCAATCTCACACTTATTATTCTCCTTTTTTCAGAATTATGCTATTTTTACTCATTTACTTTTCCACATAAAATTTTAAATTATCAACAATGTCTCATTGGAATTTTAATTAGGATTGTGTTTAAGATATCAATTAATCTGGGTAGAACCATTATTACTGTATGTAATATGAAGTCTTCCCGTCCAAGAACATCCTATGTCTCTATGACTCATTCAAGTGTGATTTTATATCCACAGTAAAAATTGTGTAGTTTAATTCAAGTGGGTCCTATACTTTATGAATGAGAATATTTCCAGGTCTGTACCAAGCGACTTTACACTCCTTTCTGGCCATAGAAATTAGTTTCTGGCCATTGAGTTTTTAGTATTACCACTACAAAATGTTTAAAACTCATTGTGTCTCATAACAATTCTAGATGATGAAACTTAAGTTTCTTCTCTTTGAGATATACACAAACAAGCTTTCTTTGTTCAATTGACTACTATCTACTTAAGATGAACCAACTTTCACCTCATATGAAAAATAAGGACGATGTGAAATTTTACTTTAATAATACCTTATTTATAGAGCTTAGAGTTTACAAAGCACTTTCCATATAGTATCTAATATATTCCTCATTACAACCCTACAAAGTAGGCCAAGTGGCTAAATATTATCTCGGTTTTTCAGGTAGAGGCAGTGAGGTGCAGAGGAATTCAATGATCCGCCTAGGGTCTCCAGGCCAATGACAAAGAGCTGCTGTTTTGGCTTAGACCTGTTCTTATTTCTTTCCTCCTAGACTTCATTGAGTTCCTCCTTGCCCTTTAATCCTTGGCAGCTGACTCTCCCACTTTGAGGACCTCTCAGAATCTAGAATAAAACCCAACCCTTAGAGCAGGCCTGCACTCTCAGTGTACATGTAGAATTGTGTGGCTCTGAAGCAATTCTTGCTGCATGTTTGAAAAGGAGACAATGAGTTCCAAGGGAAAGAACTTAGACTTTGGAGTCAGACAGACCTGTTTTCAAATCCTCCCAGTCTACTTACTACTTAGAAGCTTTGAGACCTTGGGAAAATTGCATTAGCATTTGAACCACAGTTTTTTTTTTTTTTTAAACAGAATGAAAATACCTACCTTGCAAGAATATAAGAAAAGAGTTTATATAAATAAAGTACCCATGATGCAAGGGGCATTTAGCAATTGTTGTAATGTGCCACAGTAACCGAGTCCATATACACATGGTATTACCCAGGAATCTCAGTTGCAGGTTTCTTTCAGGGTTTTGTTGTTGTTGTTGTTGTTGTTGTTGTTGTTTTTTGAGACAGATTTTTCCTTTCTCATTCAGACTGGAGTGCAGTTACACAATCATAGCTCACTGCAGCCTTGACTTCCAAGGCTCAGGTGATGCTCCCACCTCAGCCTCCTGAGTAGCTGGGACTATACACATGCACCACCAACCCTGGCTAATTTTTTTAAGTGTTTCGTAGAGGTGGGGTCTTACCATGTTGCCTAGGCTTGTCTCAAACCCCTGGGTTCAAGCGATCCTCTCACCTCAGCCTCCCAAAGTGCTGGGATTACAGGTGTGAGCCAACTGTGCTTGGCCTGTTTTCTTCTTTAAAAGATTTGCACCTTATAGACCCTGAAAAAAGAAATCTGGACTATCTCAGTATGGGGAAAAAACGGATTTGCAATGAAATATACTAATGAGGACTCTGTGAAAAGTTTGCCAGTTTTTCCAAATTCATTTGACTTCAGTTAGTTCTTTTCTTGTCCAAAAATTCCATATAAAACAAAATATCTATATGCATTTTTCAGACATTACCATGTAATGACAGAATCTTACAATTCTCCCCAATGCTTGAATGTCTTAGATAACCTGATATGCTCCATAGAGAATAAGAGAGCCCATAGGGACAGTCGCACCCCCATGAGTGGAGGTCTGGGCAGAAACAGTTGGGGATTTCATTGACATTTGCCTCAACTCACCTAGTGAGTATGCCACTACAAAACCTGTTCTTATAATGCATATGCCCCCGACCCACCTCATCTCTACAATGCCTTTCTCTTTGTCTGTGTCTACCCAGAAAAAGACCAGGCCAGCAATCTAACTGACTGCCAAACAGATAAAACATTCATAAGAATGGATGGGTTTTTGGTTGTTACAGTTGGCCAGACATTTTGATATCATGCTGGTGCTACTTATATCTAAATCAGCACTGTCCAAAAAGAAATATATAATGTGAACCACATAGAGAATTCAAAATTTTCTAATAACCATGATAAAAGGTAAAAAGGAACAAATAACATTAATCTTAGGGACTTATGTTATTCAACCTAATAGATCTAAAATAGTATCATTTCAACGTGCAATCATTGTTGATAAATTATTGATGACCTATTTTACATTCTTTTCTTTGAACTAAGTCTTTGAAATCCAGCATGTGTTTTACTTTCACAACACATTTCAGTTAGGATTAGCTGCCACATTTCATGTGCTCAATAGCCACATGTGGCTAGTGGCTGCCATCTTGGACAGCACACCACAAAATTGTTCATCCCTGCAGAGAGCAAGATGACACATAGCATTCGTCCGGCCTCCTGACATAAAGATTCTATACCAAGGTAGACAGAGTCCAGAACTTCAGCTAGTTTTTTGGATACATAGAACTACCACTTTTTGGTTTTTGGTTGCTGGTTTGAAGAGAGGGGAAAAAACCCCTAGCTTTCTCAAACTGAAAGTGTGCTATTCCAACATGTTTTTGGATTTTTTATTCTTGTGATGGATTTTTCCCCCATTTGGAAAAAAAATTTAAATTTAGGGGACAGAATGAGTATGACACAGCTACACATTTTCAACTTACTTAGGTTCCTTCGTATGTCTGAAAAATCCCAACTATTTCCATGACAACAGACATTATAATGACATATACTTCTTGACAGGAAGTGGATTCATAAGCCTTGGATTTATTGCCTATGTATCATTTTTTAGAAATGCATCAGAATGAGACAGGCATACCACACTTTTATGAAATAATTCACATAGTTGGCTGTCAGTAGAATCGGGATCTTTGTAAAATACCATGCTTTATATTCATAACACTACTGTCCCACTAACTGTTTCTCACACACGGTGGATTTTGACAAATGAGTAGCAGATATCTGTCACAAATCACATGCCATTTCTCACCTTTGCATTTTGGTGGTTTTACTGAACCACTTGTGTCTAGGGGCAGGCAACATAAGTTGCATAGAACTAAAGCAGTCAGGAAAGCACCTTGATCAGATAGCCCCCTGCAGGTCAGCCATGTACTGTTGTAGAGGTTATTTACCACACAAGGGTGGGTACCTAAGTGATGAGGAAGCAGGGTCTGAAATCCAACTCTGTAGTCTGCATACCAAGCCGTGCACCCTGATACAGGGCTGCTTTGTCTGAAGCAAGCCATGCCTTTTTCTAATTCACACAGAGACAGCAATATGGACTACGGTCAGCCATAGCCACTTATCTTGGCCACCTTAGTGGCCTGTTTGGTAAATATAAGTAAGGCATGGAGAAGTCAGAAAAATCCAGGTTACTTCCTGCAAAGAAAAACAAGAGGAAATGCTTTTCATATAAATATTTTGAGATGTAAATGAGGAATTGGTTCATAGGAAAGTAAAAATAGCATTAAAGTAAGAATCCATAAGTAGGACCAGTCCCCCAACAAAGCAGAAATCCTTTCTGCAGAATATTTGCATCTCTGTTCACACAGACTGCCTTGGACACAGTGTTGAGGGAGCACTGTGGAGAAGGAGGTCTTGTCTCCTATTTCTGATTGTTGCCTCTTCCCCGGAACATCAACTAGAGGGACCTTACCTGTAGCATCACTGTGAAAATGGTGTCTCGCATATAGTAAACGTTCAGTAAACATTCATCAGTCAAATAGGCTCTCACTTCTTAGTGAGGCAGCTTGTGACATCCATGTACAGCTATAAGTGTTCATATTGTTAATATTTTAAGGTACAATCATTATATTATGATTTTTTACAAGAACCCTTATCTTTTAGAGATAAATATTTGTAGATGAAGTGATATGATGCCTTGGATTGCTTCAAAATAGTTCAGGAGGCAAGAAGAGTGTGGGAACTGAGATGAAATAAGATTGGCCGTGAGTTGCAAATTGCTGAGACTCAGCAATGGGAACTTCAGGGTTCATTATACTATTTTCTCTACTCTTGCTTGAAATTGTCTGTAATAAAAAAAACATAAAAGAACATATTATTCATCCAGAAGACATGTATTGAGCACGTAATATGTACAAGGTGCTAGAAATTTGGGGTGAACATGATAAGTTTTCTGCCCACATGGAACTTACATTTGGATGAAAGAGTCAGATAATAAATAAATAAATAAATGAAGTAATTACAACTGGTGATTCATGATACAACTAAAATAAGTGGGCACCATGAGAGAAAATAAGTGATGAGTGGTGGATATTAATTTAGAGTGAGCAGTCAAAGAAGACCTCCATGTGGAGGTGTTGTTGAAGCTGAGCCCAGAACAAAATGGAGCTAACATACAAAAGCTAAAAAAAGAAACTTCCAGGCAGAGGGAACAGAAAGCACAAAGGCCATGTGGCAGAAAAGAGCCTGGTGTGTTTTAAGCACTCTTAGAACGGTGAGCATGCCTAGAACCGAGAGAGGCAGGAAAGAATGACATAAAATGTGATTGAAGTGGCAAATGGGGGCCAAACGCTGTAGGGCCTTCTAAGCCATGGTCAGAAGAGGGGCTTTATTCAAATTTTCAGAAAACTTTTCTTCATATTCAGTTCAAAACTATATTCCTGCCATGTGTAGCCACATGATTCGCTTTGGTTGACAGAATGTGAGCAGAATGGGTACGTATCGTTTTTGGGTAGAAGCTTTAGAAGCAATTGCATGCTTTACCACATTCTCTTTTCCCTTTGTTACAGCAACTTGCAGTGTTCTACATGGTGACTGCCCCTTCAGCGTGGGTCCGATGATGACAAGGAACAGAACTTCAGCTGATCCTTGGTGGGCATGGAGCATAAATAAGAAATAAAGCCTTGTTATTTGAAGGCAGTGACATTTGAGAGATGTTTGTTATCACAGCATAACCTGTCCTCTCCTGATTAATACGCTAAAGCAACTAAAAGTAATCAAGACTTTTTTAGCACAGAACTCTTCTGAGCCTTTAACTAAAAACTCACTGTAGATATGTATCACTGTAAAAACTCCAAGAGAAGGTAGGGTATGCAGTATTTTCCAAACTAATTTGACCACAAAAACTTTTTGGAAGAGAATTTTGTGGGACACTGATACGTTTTGGCTGTGTCCCCACCCAAATTTCATCTTGAATTGTAGCTCCCAAAATTCCCACATGTTGTGGGAGGGACCCAGTGGGAGGTAATAGAATCATGAGGGCGAGTTTTTCCAATGCTGTTCTTGCGATAGTGAATACATCTCACGTGATCTGGTGGTTTGATAAAGGGAAGTTCCTCTGCCCATGCTCTCTTGTCTGCCACCATGTAAGATGTGACTTTGCTCCTCCTTTGCCTTCTGCCATGGTTGATTGTGAGGCCTCCTCAGTCACGTGACACTGCAGTCAATTAAACCTCTTTCTTTTATAAAGTACCCAGTCTCAGGATTGTCTTTATTAGCAGCATGAGGAAGGACTAATACAGACAATCAAGGAAAAGCTAAGGTTGAGTCTGAGTGCAGCTCTGTATCCACTCTGAAGAGGGCTGGCTGCCTCCAAAGGGATTTTCAGAAGGGACTTCCTATAATCAGACTCCTTGACGCTTTGTTCTATGCAGCAGTGATGCTCTGCTCTTGCTTTGGGATTTCTTAACTTGATTGGGCATTCTCTTCATGCTCTCATTCAGCTAATTCCCAAACGCCTTCTTCCAGCCAAGTCCTCTCTCTCCCTGCCAGTTCCTGACTGGCGCCTCCAAGCCTCAGCTCCACCATACTCCCTGCCTTGATTGAAGTTTTCTCCTGGAATCTGCATCCTGGAATTTGCCCCCATGAAGGACACTTTTAACAAAGCCCTTGTCATGGGGGCTTTCTGTAGGCCATTCATTAGCGACAGTCTTTGGCTACCTCCAACCATCATGTTGCAGCTTATAGTCATAGCCTCCTAGCTGATACCTGTTGTCTCAAACTGCATGCCTTGGGTTCCTAAGATCCCTCTCTGTCTCAAGTCAGGCGCGGAAGAGATATACATGCCTTCTACATCTTCAGCCAAAATATTAAAGCAGAAGAGACCCCAGTGGTGAGCCTTTTAGCTTCATACTAGTGACTTCCCTGAGGGGTTGATATTTCTTGACTAGGCAACATTCTTGAGTTCTCTTATAGAATAACAAGGGTTTGTTCTGGTATGGAATTTTTCATCAGAAATATTTATATCGTGCTCCTTTAAATAGGTTAAACTGAAGATATGTTCATTTAATTGTACATAATAAGAAGAAAAAAATCTTAGATTTATTTTTATAGATTTTGATTGAAACAATCACTTAGAGATTTAAAAAAAATACACAGAGCATGAAATCCTAATGTTTCAGCCTTTCAAAAACTCACTTTAAAATTTATTGTCTATCCCAATTGAATAAATAAATACCAAGTGGTTAAAATATTGGAATCATTTCGTTTTCCTTTATGATTTATAAGTATAACATTCTCCCTCAAGGGAAAAATAATCAAAGAAATTGAGACATTGAGGGTGAGCTGACAAGCCATTCAAAACACAATGATTGAACAAATGAGTAAAGAAATGAGTTCTTCAAGAAAATATTTAAAGTGAGATTTGAATGAATTCTCGGCTTAAAGTGCTAACAGTTTAAAGAAAGTGAGACAAAATATCATTTTGAGATCTGATAATGATGGATTACAGTTAGGACCAAACACAATGGCAGGAACATTATTGTGGAATTCAGTAGGGAAGAAATAAAATGGTTATCGTATGAGATTGCTGAAAAGCAAGTATGAAATGAGGAGAGGTAAGTAGTGGTTCCCAAATATTTGTTTCCTAAGGAAATGCACAAGGAAGATAAACACAGACTGACAGACTATTAATATGTTCAGTAAATACGGGAAAGGTAGTTCTTGATTGCTTTCTATTGCCAATCGTATTTAATAGGGCTTTATCATGTGATCTCAGTAAGGTCATTTTTGGCTGAGTTGGAAAATGCTAATGCCTGTCAGAATGCTGAAAGATGAGTAAGGATTTGCTGGCCTGTTGGGAGAGATTGTGACTGAATCTGATGCTACAAAGAATATTTAAGTCCATAGGGAAAGTCAGATGAGACAGAGAGAATTTTGCAAGCAAAAGGCATCAAAAGATTGCTCTGTATTTTAATTCCTCCACAGCACTCAAGTGTCAATAATGTAGCCCTGTCACTTGTCTCATTTGCTGAGATGATTTTAGATGGATTGAGAGAAAAGCTAGGGATTATGGAAATGCCAAATTCTTAAATAAGAAACTGTATTCCTGTTAGATTACATTAGACTCCAACCAGAAGTTTCTCAATCTTTTGTTTGTAGGGTGTGTTTTTTCCTTTCCAGCCTTTTTTGGGGGGCTGAGGTGGGGTTCAAGGGATACATGTGCTGGTTTGTCACATGGGTAGATTGCATGTCACTGAGGTTTGGTGTACAAATGATTTTATCACCCAGGAAGTGAGAATAGTACCTGGTAGAGTACTATCAACCTTCATCCTCCTCCCATCCTTCACCCACAAGTACGCCTCAGTACTCACTGTCTCCTTCTTTGTGTCCATGTGTACTCAATATTTAGCTCCCACTTAGAAGTGAGAACATGCATTATTTAGTTTTCTGTTTGTGCGTTAATTTGCTTAGAAGGACAGCCTCCAGCTGCATCCATGTTGCTGCAAAAGACATAATTTATTCTTTTTTATGGCAGTGTAGTATTCTATGGTACATATGTACCACATTTTCTTTATCCAGTCCACTGTTGATGGGCATCTAAGTTGATTCCATGTCTTTGCTGTTGTGAATAGTGCTGCAATTAACATACAAGTGTATGTGTCTTTTTGGTAGAATGATTTCTATTTCTTTGTATAAGTAATGAGATTACTGGATCAGATGGCAGTTCTGTTTTAAGTTATTTAAGAAACCTCCAAGCTGCTTCCCACAGTGGCTGAACTAATTTACATTCCCACCAGCAGGGTATAAGCATTCCCTGTTCTCCACAACCTCACCAACATCTGCTATTTTCTGATTTTTTTAATAATAGTCATTCTGACTGGTATGAGATGGTATCTCATTATGGTTTTGATTTGTACTTCTCTAATAAGAGTGATATTAAGCATTTTTTCATAAGCTTGTTGGCCACAGGTTTATCCTCTTTTGTGAAGTATCTGTTCGTGTCCTTAGCCCATTTTAAATGGGGTTGTTTTTGGCTTGTTGATTTGTTTAAATTCTGTACAGACTCTAGATATTAGAACTTTGTCAGAAGCATATTTTGCAAATATTTTCTCCCATCCTGTAGGTTGTCTGTTTACTCTGTGGATAGTTTATTTTGCTGTGAGAATGTTTGATTTAATTAGGTCCTACCTGTCTATTTTTGTTTTTGTTGCAATTGCTTTTGGAGACTTCATCGTGAAATCTTTGCTAAGGCTTATGTCCAGAATGGCATTTCCTAGTTTTTCTTCTAGGGTTTTTATAGTTTTAAGTCTTACATTTAAGTCTTTAATCCATCTAGGATTGATTTTTCTATATTCAACCTTTTGATTTTGATCAGGAATTAACAAACTTTTTCTGTAAAGGGTTAGTGTGCTAGGCAGAATAGTGTTCCCCAAAGATGTTGATGTCCTAATCCCCAGAATGTGTGAATAGGATGTCTTCCAAGGCAAAAAGAATGTCAAGGATACGATTAAGTTAAGGATCTTGAGGGAGAATTGTATCTGGGATTATCCAGGTGGGTCCAATTTAATCACATTCATAACAGCACTGTTTGTAGTTGCCCCAAATTGTAAACAACTCACTGATCCACCAAGAATAGAAAGGATAGATTGTAGCATATTCATACAATAGACAAAACAAAAATGAACTATAGCTACATGCATCAACATGGATACATCTCGTCAACAAAATTTGAATAAAATAAGTCAAACACAAAGTACAGACAATAATATAATTATGTTTATATGGAGTTCAAAACCAGGCAAAACTAATCTAGAGTGTTTAAGGTTACATATGCAGAAAATCAAAGTACAAAGAACGCAAGGAACGGTATACTATACAAATTAGGAGAGTGACTTCTCTGGGAGAAGGAAGGGGGCACACCGAGGGCTCTCTGGAGTGCTGGAAAAACTCTGTTTCTTGACCTGCATTATGGCTCATGTGTGTTCATTTCATAATAAGTTATTAAGCTGTGCATTCTTGTGTTGTGTTTCACAATTTAAAAGATTTAAAATAGGCTGGACATGGTGGCTCACACCTATAATCTTAGCACTTTGGGAGGCCGAGATGGGTGGATTGCCTGAGCTCAGGAGTTTGAGACCTGCCTGGGCAACAGAGTGAAACCCTGTCTCTACTAAAATACAAAAAAATAGCCTGGCATGGCAGCATGAACCTGTAATCCCCAGCTACTCAGGAGGCTAAAACAGGAGAATCTCTTGAACCCAGGAGGTGGAGGTTTCAGTGAGCTGAGATGGTTCCATTGCGCTCCAGCCTGGACGACAGCTGGAGACTCCATCCCAAAACAAACAAACAAACAAAAAGATTTAAAATAAGAAGATTAAGGTGTACTCAGTAGAAAGTTCAGCCAGTACTACCTGGAATTGTCCCATTGGAGAAGATGGTTAGAGCAAGCAGATATGTTACACAGCTTGAGTGTTCAGCACTTTAAGTACCAATGTTAGGTTTCAAAGTATATTCACTTCCCACTGTACTGTGGGAACAGGCACTGTCATACATTGCTGGGGGTTGGGGATGGTAAGGGTAGTACACGCTGATACAACTCTGATGGAAAGTGAGTTGATAATATCTGACAAAATTTCAACACAGGCCGAGTGTTGTGACTCATACCTGTAATCCCAGCACTTTGAGAGGCCAAGGTGGGAGGATCACTTCAGCTCATGAGTTTGAGATGAGCCTGGGCAACATAGTGACACTCCATCTCTACCAAAAAAATTTTTATATTATCCAGGCATGGTGGCATGTGACTGTGGTCTCAGCTATTCGGGAGGGTGAGGTGAGAGGATTGCTCAAGCGAGGAGTTTGAGGCTGCAGTGAGCTGTGATTATGCCACTGCACTCCAGCCTGGGCAACAGAGCAAGATCCTGTCTCAAAAAAAAGGTTTTAATACATTTCCGCCTTGGCCAAATAGTCTCACTTCTGTAATTTATTTTATGGATACACTTGCACAAAGATAAAATGACATATCACAAGTCGCTACAATATGATTTTCAACAGCAAGAAGATTAGGAGCAATCCCATGTCAATCAATAGGGAACTGGTTACATAAACTATGAGACGGCCATACAAAGAATACTATGGAGATGTAAAAAAAGAATGAGTAGGACCTTCCAGTGCTGACCTGGTGCTATCTCCAGACTACATGTCTCATTGAAAAAAATAAGGTATAGAACTACATGGTTACTATCTTTTGTGTAAGAAAGAGGGATAGAGGAACATATTTTCATACTTGCTTCCATTGTATAAAAGGATATACAAGAAATTATAAAAATGGTTACCCCTGCAGGACAGAGGAGTAGGTAATAGAAGGATAGAGGAAAGAATGGGAGTGAGATTTCTTATCATGTAACATTTTCTGCTGTTCTGATTTTTGACACATGAATGTATCATCTATGCAAAAAATAAAATTAAGTATTAAAGGACAAAACAAAAGAAAAATATATTTTCCACCAAGAAGAGCTCAAGATTAGTTTCAATCAATGCCATTTGAAAGAAAATCCAAAAAAGACTTTTTTAACTTGCTCTAATGGATTACTAAATAAATGTTTTTGTGTTGATTTGAGTTTTACCTATTTTTTCCATGTTTGTGGACATCTTAGAATTATCAGAGAGCTTAAGACAGAAGGAAGGGGACAAATAGTACCTAAAACAGAGATGAGAATAGAAGGCTAACTGAAAAAACTCTGTTTTGTGTCTATATTTGGTGCCAGTTTGTTAAGAAAACCCTATCTAACTTGATGTTATTCAAACATGCCCAACAACTTTTAGAAAATTTTTTTCTTCCTAAGAGATATGCTTAGAGTATTTGTATAAATGGCTCCCAAAGAACTCAGAGTCCATAATGAGATGAGTCATCAAAACAAGGAAATAAAAATAAAACATGTGAACATAAAGAATAATAAATGTATAAACAAACAAAAGCCCCCCTTGTCTGCCATGCACAGTAATTGCAAATTTGCAGCATCCTCTAGGCTATAACCATTATTGCAGTCCATTTTCTAATACAGTCTGGATCCATTTCATTGAAGTTTGTAAAATTTGCTTAAAATCAGAAGAGTGTTCCCATACCCTGAACGCCTTTCTTTATTGCCTCCTGAAGAATATAAAGGAGATGAAAGTTTCTCAGTGCCCACTTGAATCCTGTTGCTTGACATTCTTGAATTACATAATTTTTTAAAAAGTCATATTTACTTTGCAAGTTGGGATTTTGCCATTCTTTCCACACGCCCCACTTAATTAACCCACAAGTTTTAGGAGTTAAAAAACAGAGTGGGTTTAAGAACAAGAGAGAAAACATAGCCACAGAATGGTTTAGAGGCCTATGATTATAGAGTTCCCCTTCTTTTACTTTTAAATGGTTTCTATTGCCTTGTTAATATCAGACCTATTAACACTAATTTTATTACTAGAAAATCCATTATTAACCTTTAATCCACTGAAAGGATAATTTCTCTTTAAAATTAAGAAAAGAACTGTCATCTTTAAACCATACAGATTAAATTTCCTCTAAGTGAACCATAAAGTCTATTCTTAGTTCTGTTAATGTGCTCATCTATTTCCCTTTGGTGATTTTTGGTAAGGTTTAAGTTATTGGTCTTACTAATTTAAATTATAAAGAGTTTCTTGTTGTTGATATTTTGAGATTTTGTTGTTTTCTAAAGGATGAGGCCGCAAGGGCTTCTTGACTTGTAGGCAGAGCACTTCTACTCAGGTTGGGGGATTCCTATAACTTACTTCCCATGCTTTTCCTATAGGTATACTGTACAATGGATTTTCCTCTCTCAAAATGACAAACCTTCCTGCTGGCAGACAATTTTGTCCCCATAAGTTTAAGTACAGACCAAGACAAAATGACCACAACACTTGGTCCGAATTGGACTGATTTCAATGTCAGTGGGATTTAAACTTGCAGAAGACCCCTGTTGTCAAAAGCTATTATGTTTCATTTGACCTGTTTTAGTGATAAGCATCTCAGGTGGACTCAGGTCGTGGGAAATCCTAACATCTGTCACAAGAGAACTATATTCCAGTCTTTGTAAAGGAATTTACATGTCTGGATCCCTCCCACTTCCCTTGCCCTTAAGTTCCTCATCTTGTAATGACCAACTCAAAAAAATTCCTTTATAAAGTGCTTTGGCCTACTTAGAACATAATTCCTACTATGGACTAAATTGTATCCTCACCTTCCAAATTCATACATTGAAGTCCCTACCCCTTGTACCTCAAAATATTACTGCCTTTGGAGATAGGGCCTTCAAAAAGGTGGTTAAGTTGAAATGAGATCATTAGGTGGGCCTCAAACCAATATGACCAGTGTCCTTAAAAGAAGATGCCATTAGGACACAGACCCACACAGACCAGGGACCACCATGTAAGGACACAGCAAGATGCCAGCCATCTGCATGCCAAGGAGAGAGGCCTCAGGGAAAACCAAACCTGCCAGAACCTTGATCTTGGACTTTCAGCCTCCAGAGCTGTGAGGAAATGAATGTCTGTTGTTTCAGCCACCCAGTCTGTGGCACTTTATTATAGCAGCCCAAGCAGACTAATGCCATTCCCTCAAGTCATTCTCTCCATGAAAGTACTCCATCCCTCTTCTGCTTCCAGCAGATGGCTTTCATGCTTTCAATTCTCCACTCCTCCATGTACCCATTCCCTTTGCCATCCATGTGACTTTGTGGCTGCATTAGAGGTAAAGTACTTGTTCCCACTCCATTGATGTTGAGCTTGGCCATGTGATTTTCTTTGCCAATGGAATGTGGGCAGAAGAGCCAGTGTGCCAGTTCTGAGCCTAAACCTTAAGGAAAATCACATGTTTCTGCTTATTCCCTTACTCTTTCACCAAAAATGGAAAAGCATGCCCCAAGTACCCTACTGGTCCAAAGAGGATGAGAGACATGTGGACCAGTATTAGAATTAAACTGTATCAATGACCCAAGGCCAGCTGGATGTGCAGTCTGAAGCAGTAATTGTCCAGCTGAGCTTCAGCTAGACCAGCTGACCTTCACTCAACTTATACCTTTGTAAGTATGACAATAAATGCTTATTGCCATCAACTGAGTGCCAGGGTGGTGTGTTATACAGTGTAAGAGAATACGTAAGAGGGTATTATTGTAGTAATAGCTAATTGATGCAAACTCCAAAGTCTTAACACAGGAAGATCCTGCTTTAAGGAAATCTAATAAGGGGCACAGAAGTCCAGATCTTAAAACAACACACCCCCACACACTAAGGAAGGTTATTCATATGGCATAAGAATCCCTTCAACTAGCAAATGCTATTTGCCCATTTACAATAACGTTTGATTTTCACATGATGTGGTGTGGTTTGGGGTGGGTTTTTCTGAAGGTTTTATTGAGATAGATGCACATGTGGTAACAGACTTTTGTTTTGTTTTGTTTTGCTTTGCTTTATTTTGTTTTAGACTCACAAGGGTAAGGGTCATTCTGGAGTCAAGCAATCTAACAAAAACAAAAGTGGGGAAGAAGTAGGTCAGGAATTGTCATGGTAAACTAACTTCAAAGATAAGCGAAGGGGGTAATCTAAACTAGAACGTGGGTGAAGTGCATGGCGCTGCTGACTGTGGAAGGCCCACTGTGCACGGGGCGGTTTCCATTCTAGCCGTGCCTTCAAGGCACACTGCTGCCTCTGATGGAGGGCGAGACTCCTGTGCCAGGGGTCAGGATGGGGAACATCTATCACACGCTCTGTCACTGCTCTAAGTGGCTTTGAGCAAGCTCTCTCCTCTCCCTCTGGGACCTAGATGCCTCGCACCAGTGGTACCCATCCTTCCCCTTGCGTCTCATCTCTCTGAGTTGATGGTGCACATCGAGGGAGGCCTCGTGGCTTGCACGTCCCACAGATGCCACTTTAGTTCTCCCGGCGTGGGAGGCCAGCAGTAAGTAGTTGTTAAACTCACTGCTATCTCCCCTCCCTTTTGGGCTTGGTCTCTTACTCCGAAGGAGCTGAAACAGCCACATCTCCTACAAGTATCATGACTGTCAAACATGTATTCCTTTCCCATATGGAGGGAGGATGTGGGCAGAGTGGGGTTGGAGTTAGAGTCATGTGACTGTCACTTGAGGTCACCAGGGTTTGCCCAAATCTGCGGAGAGCCCTGTACAAGCCAAATGAGAAGCCAGGCTGCATGAGACAGAGTAGGGTCCATGAAGGTCACCAAGGAAGGATCAGAACACAATTATAGCCCCAGTAGAGAGTTGGAGTCAGGGGCATGAAATTATAAGGCAGGGATGTCAGTGAAGTGAAAATACACCTAGGTTTGTTTTGGGCAGTGAATTATCTGGCTGGATGGGACACCTGTGCCAACTGTGGCATGAGTGTGGGTGAAATGCTGGCACATCACAGACCAGGGGTAGGAGAGCTCAGAGATGACCCCGCACAATCCAGCCTTCGCATGTGGAGCATGAGGCTCAGAGATGTTTGCACGGAAGAACTGGACGCGCACGCGCACACACACACACACACACACACAAGCATACATACACAAGCACACGCACACATGTACACATGCACATGTACTCTCACATACGTGCACACACCCACTCACACATGAACATAAGCGCACACATGCACATGCACCCGTGCGCACACACACACACACACACCCTGCTTTGCACATTCCAAATCCTGTTTCCTTTCCAAGTGTGAGACTTAAGGCTCAGCTTTTCTTCTCTTAGAAATTCATTCACAAGTGAACCAGATTCATCTCTGAGTAAGAAAGGAAAAATCGGCAAAATTGCCCTGGACTAATGAGCATCAACAATTAGAACATTGCCCAAAACAGATGCTAAAAAATAGCCATGTTGACACTCCAAAGCAGGAATGTTATTGTTAAAGAGGACAATGGAGTGGCCAGTAAGTATCCTCCATCGCCCAAATCCACAGGCCCCTGGTACCCAGCACTGTGGTGAGTCTGAGATCTAGCTCTGCAGTGGTCGCTTGGGAGAAGAGCTATTGCGGGCTTTCTCAGCCATCAAACGCATAGCCTTTTGGTAGAGATTAGTTGCCCCAGAGACATAACCTGTCTTACCTGGCTCGCATGCATTTCATGAACAAACAAGGGTGTGGTAGTAAGTTTCACAAACGGTAGTAAGTTTCACAAACGGTAGTAAGTTTCACACCCTGCAGCGCATGCTCCTACCACCCTCAGCGTGTCCATGGCCTGTTAGGTCTGCTCCGATTCATGCACCGTAAGTCTCCCCAATGTAACTGGCAAGGGTTCTGCTACTATAATTTCAAGGGATAAAAGGAGTTGCCAGGTCATTCATTTATTTTAATAAACATATTTTTTGAGACAGAGTCTCACTCTGCCACCCAGACTAAAGTGCAGTGGCACAATCATGGCTCACTGCAGTCTGGACCTCCTGGGCTCAAGTAATCCTCTCACCTCAGCCCACAAAGTAGCTGGGACTATAGGTGTGTGCCACTGTGCTTGGTTAATTTTTTTATTTTTTGTAGACAGAGCCTCACTATGTTGCCCAGGCTGGTCTCAAACTCCTGGGCTCAAATGATTCTTCCACCTCACCCTCCCAAAGTGCTAGGATTGCAGGCATGAGCCACCGTACTCAGCAATAAACATTTTTTAAAAAATAATTTTAGATTCGCAAAAAAGTTACCAAGATAGAATAGAGAATTCCCTGAGAACTCACATCCAGTTTCCCCTACTACTAATATCTTACATTACTGTATTTGTCACAACTAATGAAGCAATATTGACACATCATTATTCAAGTCTACACTTCATTCAGATTTCCTTAGTTTTCATCTAATTTCCTCTTGACATTACAGGATTCCATCCAGGATGCAACACTACATGGATATCATGTCTCCTTAGGCTCCTTAGCCTGGCAAGTTCTCAGGTTTTCCACTTTTTAAAATAACCTTGACAGTTTGTAGGATTACTGGTCAGGTATTTTATAGAACTTTCCTTAGTTTGGATTTCTATGATGTTGTTCCTGTAGTTAAACAAGAGTTCATGGGTTTTAGAGAGTGAATATAAAGGAAAAGTTTTCTTCTAGCCTTCTTACCACCTTTCAGGGTTCTTTGGTTGCCTCCTGTTACAGGGTTTATAGTTGTACCTACCAAGGAAGAGCAGGGAGAAATGGGCCAATATCATCTTGTCTGGACCAGAAGTACACCTTGTTCTAGGACTATATATGTTACATAAATTGGTACTCCCCATTGTTAAGAAATGTGGTTTTGCTTGAACTGTGGGGATTTCTGGTAGTACCATGTAGAAGGAATGGTGGGTACTCCAATAGCTAGAAATGTCATGTTGAAATCAGCAATTTTGCCAATATGTTCAAGCCCCTCAGTAAGCTAGTTACTGAATTTTAGTTCTAGGCACAGACGATTGGATGGATGGTTAAATCAACTTAAATGTCATAGGAAAAATGTCACTAATTCAATAAGTCATTCTATTATAAAAACATATGCACGTGGCTGTTCATTGCAGCAATATTCACAATAGCAAAGACATGGAGTCAACCTAAATGCCCATAAATGGTAGACTGGATAAAGAAAATGTGGTACATATACACCATGGAATAGTATGCAGCCATAAAAAAGAACAAGATCATGTTCTTTGAAGTGATGTGGATACAGCTGGAGGCCATTAACCTTAGCAAACTAACGCAGGAACAGAAAACCAAATACCACGTGTTTTCACTCATAAGTGGGAGCTGAATGATGAGAACACGTGGACACATGGGGAGGAACAACATACATTTTGGCCTGCTGGACAGTGAGGCAGTTGGGGGAGGGAGAGCATCAGAAAGTATAGCTAATGACTTCTGCACTTAATACCTAGGTGATGGGTTGATGGGTGCAGCAAACCACCATGGCACATGTTTACCTATGTAACAAATCTGCACATTCTGTACATGTACCCCGAACTTAAAATGAAAGTTGGAAATTTTTTAAAGTAGCACTAATTCAAACCACCAGCTTATTATTTTTGAGAATGAAAGAAGAGTCAAAACTCCAGGATCGCAATATTCACATTGTTTTGTGTTATGACCCCAGTAGAATGTATCAAGAGTCATTTTTATTTAAGTAACTCAAGTAATATTTTCTAGAAAGTGCGTTTTAATGCAACACAAACATCCTTTGCTTTTATTTTAGGAGGTTCTCTTAACTTCCCAGCAAGCTTTGGAAAACACTCCATTTAGAAACAACGATGCTTATGTGGTATGTGCTGCATTTTGTTTCTCCCTCTTTTCTCACTGTTAAACAGCAAGGAAGCAAGCTGGAATGCTTTAATCTTGTTATCTTTAACATACTAGATAGCATTTCTATATGAAGCAAGCTGTAGCCACCTCCCATCTCATGAGCATCACTGCATACCTAAGTGTGGTGGGCATAGATGTGCACTGCCCAGATCTCTCTTCAAGAAGACCTCCTGCTAGAAATGTGAAGACTGACGGCCTTGACTTGCTGCATCTTTGAATTTGCCACAGCATTCAAACCAAGGCCATGCTTCCTCTGGGCTTAGATAGAGCGTGGCAGGGATACTGGAATAGCACTATTTTGGCCCAGTGCGGGATTCCTCTACTGGGCAATACTTGCCCAAGAACTTCCCATCAACCTGCCTGAGGTTTTCTCAGGACTATGCTATGGTCTAAAGGTCTTCCTACCCAATTCTCCATCCTTCCCTCTCTCCTTTGAAGGATATCAGACCAGCATTTTGGCCTAAAGTATCTCCCACTGTCCCATCTCCCTTTATCCTTCAAATAAATTTCTCCTGATGAATCTCTTGTACACCTAATCCTATCGTAGTACATGCTTCTAAGAAGACCCAGCCTGACATATTGGGGTTATTCTGACCAGCAAATGAAGTTGAACAATTTGCAGTTCAAGAAAAGATAAAATTCTCATGGGTGGGTGAAGCAATTAGAAAGAAACTCTGTGATTGGATATTTAGAGTTGGTTTCTCTTGAAATAAATTGCTCTCTGCTCACAGATAAAATCTTTTGTTTTTCTAACTCTTTATTGACGTATAACAGATGTACAGAAAAATGCATAAGTCATGAGTATACAATTCAGTGGACATTTACAAACCGAACACACCCACAAAACTAGCACGCAGATGAAAAAAACAGAACATGACAAGCACCCCTGAAATCTTCCTTGTGTTTCCTCTCAACTACTACACCTCAAAGATAATTATAATGCCTGATTTTTAACACAGAGATCACTTTTACCAGCTTTGGAGCTTTCTATTAATGCAATCATATGATACGCATCTTTGTGTCCAGCTTTTTCGCTTAGCATTGTGCTTGTGAGATTTATCCATGTTTTCCATGCAGCAATAGTTTATTCATTCTTATGGCTGTAGCTCAAAATCTGTCTTAACTCTAAGTCTTGTGAATGTGTCTTCAAGAACTAGATTGGAAATGCCCAGCTGGAGTGTTTTATCATGTTAAATTTTCACTTGACTTTCCATGATTCAGTGAAGACAGTTTCTGTCTCTTCTCTTGAAACACTATTTCACAAGTCCTGACATGTAGAAAATGTTCCTAAGAGTCTGAGTTTTCTTTCCCAAGAATCCTTTTTAGGTTATCTAATTACTCTCCCTGGGACCATTATACTCTTCCAATGATGGAGGACGATTGTTCCCTCTTAGTCATCCTTTGGCTGTAGTGCTTTTCTTTTTACGTTTGTAGAACAACTTCTGAATGTCTTCCCATCTTCTGCCATCATTTGGAAATTCAGGTCCAAACCCATCAGCAAAACTCCAGGGACCGTATATTATTCTCTTCCCTGGTATTCCCAGGTTAGATCCAGCATTGTCTTATTGAAAACACAAGGCCACCCTTGAGAACAGGATGCTAAGTGGGGAGAAAATCAACCAATCCTTAATGACTGTCTTGGAACTTGAAAGCATGTATAGCCACCCTCCAGATCTTTATCAACCACCTCCCCCACACCATCCCAGCCAGTTTTCCTACAATTCCTCATATGGGCCAAAGAACAACTGTGTTTTGAATCACTTTTCTTCCATGTCTAAAGATGCAATGGCTCCCAGGCAGTTTTCTAAAGGAAATTTTGTTCTGAGCTTTTTCTAGCCACTTTGAATTATTTCTTCAGTTCCATTATTTTTTATCACAACCTTCAATTTGGGCTCAGAACATAAGCCTTTGAGAATGGTTGCCATAACTGAGGATCTACTCCATACAGAGTGGTTTATAAACCTTCTCTATAATCTACAAACTTTCAATATATGTATCATGGTTTTCTTTATCAAGACAGGGAAACCAAGGCCCAAAGATGTCAAATGCCCTGCCTAAAGACACACAGTTACCACATGGCAGAGCTGGGGTTCAGACTTAAGTCTTTGGCTTCTAAATTCATTCTTGTTTCACTATCCCATTGCACTGTTCTTCCCTC
This sequence comes from Aotus nancymaae, assembly GCF_030222135.1. Taxonomy (NCBI): domain Eukaryota; kingdom Metazoa; phylum Chordata; class Mammalia; order Primates; family Aotidae; genus Aotus; species Aotus nancymaae. The sequence goes on from NW_026988472.1 coordinate 40,944,344, forward strand.
AGGCTCAGTCATCTACCAGTTTTTTCAGTTCTCCATCTGCTCCCCACATTGCTAACACTCATGTGTGCAAGCACGAACAGGCACACCCCAATACACTCCGCCTCATTCTTTTTTGATGCAGTTTCTTCCCTCTTCCATTCTTCATGCCCTGAAGTCAAAATTATGTAAGAGAATATCCAGCACCCCAAAGCATTATGGCCCAGTAAATAAGAACCTAGATTCAGAAATCGGACCATTTATGGATGAATCCTGGTTCCCCCACTTACTAGATGTAAATATCTTAGGCAAGTTACATTATCTCTCTAAACTTCTGTTTTCTCATCTTTAAACTGAGAATAATAATAGTACCTTTCTCACAGGGCTATCGTAAGGGTTACGTAAGATTATGTAAGTAAAGCTCTTAATACTGTGCACATAGTCAATGATAAACATTTTTCTTCTTATTACTCTGTATCACATAAAGTCAGGAAATAATGATTGGTTAATAGTGGTCAATGTGTGGTTCCCAAACCTGGATTTTGGTCTGAGCCATCTGCTGGGCTTTTGGGAAATACTTTTTCCTTGGTCGTTCTCCTAGAAGTTCTGATTCCACAAGATTAGGTTAGAGCCCTGAAATCTGCATTGTAAAACTTTTCCATGTGACTCAGGTGTTCAGCCAGATTTGGAAACCTCTGACCTAGAGCAGAAGTCCTCAAAGGCAATGATTTCAGAAAATAAAACTGGGTCATCTCAGAGCAATACCTGGTATCCCAAAATCTCTCCTCTTAGGCTATATGTCCTCTCTCATGCAAAATAATATCCTACCCATAAACACAGAACACACACACACCCTACTCACACACCACAGCCTGGATTCAGCCATGGCCAGGGCTGGATTCCAGAAAAAGAAGACCACTATCTCATTGGCTGGCATTTCCTGCTGCTATTTGTACTTAGGGAAGCCCTGTGTGGTGGTTTTGGGAATGGGATATCTCGCCAGAAGGCTGATCACAACCAACAGCTATCAAGTCTTCCTGAACCTCCATATGACCAAAGACATGCCTAACATACATGCTTCTCCATTTGTAAGACAGCTCTCAAAACTGGCTCCACCTCTGTAATCAATAGGCCATTAGCAAGGCGAAAATTGGAGAAAGTGTTGAAATTATGGGATTCCAAGGCATTGTCATTTCCACAAATGCACAATCAAATGTCATGTCCTTCCCCCACAAGAAGTCCCTGCTCTCCTCACTTCTCGGTGATGACTCTCCACTTTCCAATGTGTACACAGTCAGTGTCCATCTTCATACTTGGTGGTGGGGCAGGGGTCCAGGCCAATGAATTGCAATTTTATTGGGTTAGTGCAAAAGTAATTGCGGTTTCTTCCATTGAAAGTAATGGCTTAAAAACATGCAATTACTTTTGCACCCATCTAGAAATCTGGGGGAAGTCTGTGAGTTCTGAGGTGGTATAATGAGGAAAGGGCTCTGGGGCCTCCACATTTTCTCAGGAGTAACACCAAACACTCATTTGGGAGCAAACGTGGGAGTTAACTTTCATTCAAAAAACGGCTCCATTCAAAAATGGCTCCGTTGATTTCAATCAACCTGAAGGGCAAACCAAGGCTTAGAAAAATAGCTGTTCCATCCCAGCTGATCCACCAGCCCCAGGTGCTTTGACTCAGATTGCAGCTGGGATTTGTTTGCCTGTGAAGAGGCTGCAGCAACTGCTTTTATCATCTACTCTAAGTACAAATAACAGCAGGAAATCAGGCAGCACAGGCAAAATTAAGCTCTGTGACAAATGATTTGGTTTCTTTTCGTTAACAATCATGATTTGACCTGAACTGCCTCAATTAAGGGATTGCGGGGAGGTGCCCTTGGTTTATTCTATTATATGCAAGAGAGAGAAAGAGAGGCAAAGTGAGACAAAGAAATAGAGTTGAGAGAGAGAGAGAAAGATGAAACAGAAAAGATGACAGGATGTTAATTCGGTGTGGCGTATGTAAGTATGATTTAGACTAAGTAGATGGGGTACCGCGTGATTTCAGTTTTTCCACCCCCCATTCCTCACTCTAATATTCCAAGAAAGATCACAAACACTGTATTATGAGAGCTCATTATGCCAATGTGTCCATTTGATGAATGGTGTCACTGATTAACGAAGACTTGAAACAATTGGATTCTGACTCAAAAGAAGTACACAGTTTGTAAGGACAAAAAAAAAATCAAATAATTGGCAATCCTCCTGCCTTAAATTCTCTCTTCCATGTTTCAGTCTTTAAAAAATATATCTTTTTACATCATTGGTATGTCCCTGTTCACAGACACATTGCTCACAAGTAATAAAGCTTGTGAAACCAGGTTGGAGACTCTTCTCAATTTTACCCTTTTAGTCTTCAAACATGAAATACCATTTTCCTAGGCTGCCCATGTGGCTGAGATGCGCTGCACAAGCTACAACTTGTAGGAATTAAACACAGAATATGGAGGAAGATAATTATGTACCCTCATCTTGCTCGCCGAGCCACTGAGGCACTGGTAGGGCAATATTATGCTGGCTAGTGGTTGTTTTTTGTTCTGTTTTGTTTTGTTTTGTTTTATTTTTTTAACTTTGTATTTTGGAATAACTTTAGACTTACAGAAAAGTTGCAAAAAATTGTAGAGAATTTGTATATACCTTTCACCCAGCTTTGCCTAACGTTAGTATCTTATATAACCATTAAATAATTACAAAAACCAGAAAAATAACATTAGTTCAGTGCTACCAACTGAACTATGGATCTTATTTGCATTTCAACAGTTTTTCTGCTAATTTCCAAGATCTGCTCCTCCTTAAGCACCTTCAATCTGTGACAGCTCCTCTATCTTCCCTTGTCTTTTCTGACCTTGAGACTTTTGAAGAGCGCTGGTTAGTTATCTTACAGAATGTTCCTCAATTTGGATTTTTCTGATGTTTTCTCATATTAGATTGAGATTATGCATTTTTGGGAAGAATACCATAGAAGTGATACTGTGCCCTTCTCAGGGCATCATATCAGAATATCCATGAAGTTGATATGCTTGATTATTAATGATTTTAACTTGATTTAGGTGTGTCTGCAGAGCTGTTCCACAGTAAAGTTACTATTCTTTCCTTTGTAATTAAAAAAATACCTTGAGAGTGATGGCCCGCTTCTCCTCAAATATTCATCCACTAACTTTCACTCCCTTCAGTAGACTGTGCTTTGCAGGCAGCTTTTAAAGAACCCCACCAGTAGTTGTCCAAAGAGCCTTTAGAAAGAAGACTCTGGGAGGTCAAACACACTGTGGGAATATCAATTAAACAGCTGTGTACAGGAGGCAATTCTCTTGCTGAACAAATGCAAGCTCCAGGCCTTAAGACACCAGAAATTTGTGTTGTTCTATTTCCTGGCTTGGGATTGGTTGAAGAAGAAGCCTCTAAATCTTTAGAAAACATGGAGAGGCTTAGCTTTTACTGGAGAAAATATACTCATTCATTTCTCCCCTAACAAGAAATAAAATATACCGTTAAATTTTCCCATACGACTTTGACCTTATTCACACCCCAAATAACTTCCCAACTGGCTTATGTCCTTTAGTTTGCAGGTGACAAACACCCTTACCTCAATTATCACTGCCACCCCCATGTGAGAAAACCTGAATAGTCTTTTCTGTTATCCTTCTAGGACTTAGAGCAGTTCCAAGTATATTTTTTTGTTTTTTTAAAGAATTTGCTAAGGTCATTGATGAAATGACTATCACCTATCTCATGAGGAATGAATAGCCAGCTGCCTTGAATGGCTCTTGGCTTTTTCCAGGCATACTAAAGGAACCTCAGTCCCAGAGATGTCCCTGCAAACTATTTAATCGGGAAACAAACTCCTTTGTTAAAATAAACCTATAGAATTAAGTCACTGCCAGAATAAAAAGGAAGCTCTGATAAGCCCATGCCTTTGACTGAAAAATTCTGTCCACGTGGAGAGCACACAATTTTGATGTGTTCCAAGAGGCAGAAATAAAGAAGAATTAGACTGGAGTCTACTTAGACTGAGGTCTTCCTTTTATGACTTGTCGTTAAATATGCCTCTGATCTTGGGGACTATTCTGGGTGGTGGCTGTATCCGTATACTGTGCAACCTCACATGTGGAGCTGACCCTTCCAAAACTCCTTCCTAGATGATCCAAGTCACAAATTTCACTCCTCCAACCCCAGAGGCAAAGGTAGTTCAGTGAAAGGAGACTGTTCTACAATAGCTGAAGAGCCTCTCATTCACCATCAGACTTAGGACTTCCAGTGACCAGCAGTAAACACTTCAGAGCGGATGCTCACCCAAGGGCACATCCTACAATATGGACTCTTCTTTCCAAGTAAAGATAATGCTGCTGGCCATTAAGATGTGCCCCAAGTTGCCTTAGGAATAGTGATAGGAAAGGCCCTCACCCAGCCTCTCAACTAGCACCACTTGTAACCATCAGTACACACTTGTGACGTGGCTGGCTGGACTGGCCTGAGTAGGACTAACTAACAGCAAAGAGCACTGTTTCTGCGGGCCCATTTGGAAAGCAAGACTTTGCCTGCCCCCATCGAAGTGAGTTTATTGTCCCAAACCATTTGTCAAACTCCTACATCAGTACTTTATAAAGGACTTGATTTGATGAGGGGATGCCTGAAGGGAAGCATTATGAATTACTATTTCCCTTGTGAGTTGGTTTTGAAAAAACTAGAGGCCCCAGAAGGTGTTGACCACCTCGGTTTATTTGTTTTGGAAGTCAGCAGTTGAAGACCATGGGCACGCTGGGGAATGGAGAGTGCAGACTTTCTAGAGGAAAAGAAGAAAGAGGTCGGGGAGGATTAATCACAGTCACTGGCACCTGAACTGTGCCAGTTAATTTCACTTATGGAAATGTTGACTCTTCACGACAACTCTGCAAGTTAAATCCAGTACTACCAGCTCATTTCAGAAATGAAAACTGAGACCAAGATAGGTTGAGAAACCGGGAATAAATCAGGTTCCAACACAGGTTGGCTTAACTCCAAACCTTATTCCTTTTCGATTGCCACATTCTGCCTTTCTGGAGCCCCTCCCCACTTTGCCCATGACTTCAACAGCGGTGGACTGGGAGCAAGGTGGACAAACATCCTTTCTGTACATGCTGACCCTATTGGGGGTGTCCTTCTAGACAATGCTTCTAGAACCATGGCTCTGGTTAGAGGACGCACTGTTGGAAACTACCTCTACCTACTGTGGGCTCCTCTCTCCCTCTCCTTCGGGCGGAAGTATAAATGCATCTCCTGGTTGTATTCACACATTCTCTGAATAGTAAAACGACTTGTACGGCAGCCCTTCTGGGCCTTCTGTATTTCTCCTGACAGCTCTAGGTGTAGTTGAACACTCTATGAATTGTTCTGAGAGCTGATACGTAAAATCAACACCCGGAGAATTGCCCAGCATTGGCCGGGAACTCAGCAGATCCAAACTACTTAAAACCCCATTGAAAAACTGAGAATTTGTGTTTCTCCTTCTCTCCTTTTTACTCCTAATTTTCCTCCTCTCCAGTGGATAAACAAAATCTTTTATGTTCTCATCAAAACACACATCATTAACTGCTAATCAACTCAAGGCTCAGAAATCCCCGAGCAACCTCTCAGTTTTCAGAAATGCCAGCAAGAAATAAAGTACTGTTGATAGAGCCTTGGCTAATGGGACTAGGTTAGTCTCAGGGGGCTCCAGGTGCCAGGGACAGTGCCATAAAGTTAGATCAACAAGTAAGCCTTCTGTTCATGGGTCATGAAAGGCAGACAGAGCCCTCTGGTTCTTAGGTGTTAATGCCTTTCACTCACCAGGGTCACGAGGACTGGGAATGTCAAGAAAACAGGGTAAGGAGACCAGAGCCCCCAGTCAAGGGCAAATGAGGGCCAGTGAGTCTGGGAAAGGAGACACAGGTGGTCTGAGAAGGGCAAATGAAGCCCCTGGATTGAGTCAAAAGAAGCTGACTGACTGACTGACTGCAGATATAGAACAGTTTCAGGTCCAGTTCTGGCCTAGACAGGACCGGCTTCCCAAAACAGAGCACTGCGCTTTCCTTGCCATTAAAGAAGTCAGCAGGCTTGGGGGCTATTATGTAGATAGTAGGAGGCCCTCACTATGGCTCCTTGGGCTGGGGCAGGTGGTAGGCTTATGAAGGAAGGTTCCATGAGATGGGCAAGGACAATGGAGGAGATAAATTGGGGCCATGCCAAGGCCATCCAACAGGTCTGCAATTACGTGGACAGCAAGACAGAAGGACCTGTCCAAACTACCCATAGAATGCAAAGGATCCTGGCAATTGCATTTAATTTAATTCAACAAGTGTGATGGGATTATCCTATGAAAAAGTGCAGGGGATACTAAAGTGGGAGACATCGTGTACACTTAGCAGCCCTAGATTTATGATTCATATTTTTTATCCTAACCATGGCCTCACAATCCACAAAATGTGGAAGGGAGCCATGCTGTCAGGGCTGAAATTGAATCATGGCAATTTGAGGCTGGTGTGGAGAGTGAAGCATTTATCTAGTAACAGAGTCTAGCTGACTTTCAGGTACAGCAGCAGCTCTGCTGTCTCTTAATGATGCCAACAGGCAGTGTGGCAGAGTGGCTAAGAGCATGAACACTAGAATTACATTTCCTGGCTTTATAATCCCAGCTGTGTCTCTTACTGCTACATAACAATGGGCGAGTTACTTACCCTCACAGCTCCTTTGTTTTCCCATCCATGAAATGGGATAAACAACGGTACCTACACTTGAGAGTTGTCATGAAGGTTAAATGGGTAAATCCAGGATGACCCAAAAGTGTTAGTGCTTTTTTGAAGCTTAAATAACTTCAGAAGTATAAATGCTGCAAACTTAACAAAAACCATCATCCAAAAGTTAAATAATTCAAATTTATTTTGCACTTCTTTAGTCTTGTGAGCTCATTTTGTATAATATGGAAAGCACCTGGAACAGTGCTGGAAATATAGTAAATGTCTGTTGTTACCCTCACATGCCTTCACCCTGGAAAGCTAGACTTTACCCTCTTTTAAGGGAAAAATGAAAGGTCTGGGGCTCCCTCCTTGGCCAATGTTAAGGATTTGCTCTATTTCTACCAAAGTTAGGATTCCATTCATTGGGAATGAATTTGCACTAGGGACGTTTATGCATCTCTACAAGGCAGCATCTGTGGTTGAGAGTCACGCTGTTCAGAGAAGGGGCAGATGGGTTGATTCTGAACAAAACTTTCTTAGGACTAGGAGAGCTCTAAGACCTATCATTTAAAGCCGAAGAAGAAAGGTCTTAGGCAAAATGTCATTTTACAAAATCTTTTTCTACCAGCTTCTAACATCTACAAGTGGTATGATTTGAGTGACATCAAAACATATGCTCCCTCACACCAAAAAGTATAGCCCCAGTAGCCTGTTGCAATGCCTGAGGCTCACTCTCAGAGGCAGACACCCCAGGGAGCGTTAAGTGCTTTTAGTCATCGACGCTGGAGTGTGAGTTTGTTTAATCAGCTGCTTTACCCTAACAGCTAGCTGAGTAGCTTGGAGGGAAAGAAAGGTGATTCTAACTGTAGCAGAGGAAGAGTGAATTTGCAAACCCGGGGCACTGCCTTGGAGAGGACACGGTTGCTCCAAGGAGCACTCTTGGAAGAGTGGGCACCTGTCAGAGAAGACGAGACAGACATTCTGGAGAAGGAAGGCCCAGACAGGAAAGAGCTAAAGCCTTGAAATCATACAAGCTGTCTTCCTTTACACCCCACACGAATTGCAGCAAAAATGGTGAGCATTATAGTCAATGCATCATGAATGATGAAATTATTAATGGCGATATTCTTCCATAAGAGAGTTACAACCGGACAGAAATGTTAAATTTTACCATTGAGTGTTCCTAAATTCTCGTTTGCTTGTTTGTTTGCATCCCTAAAGGATTACTAGTCCCTCACCATAAACTTGCAAAGTAATTTATATTCTTCACAATTCGATTCCCTTAAGAAGAATCACTCAGTAATGTAATTAAAAATGAAAACCTTAACTCCTCATCTTGCAAATGCAATAGTAACATTTCCTGGATAGGATATAACATTTCAAGCTTCTTTTTAATTTTGTCTTATGTGTAAGGCGGTGCTTTAGTGGTAGACGTTAATTGCACTAAAATGGTAATGCAAAACCACCAGCAACTCGTGGCCGTACATCTTACACTTGCTCAGATCAATGCTGTGATTATAATTAAGAATGCATGCTTGTGTCTGTGATAAATCTTCATATTGTGACACGTAAAGTAAGATTTAAGGTAATTATTTTCTTTCTAATCTACTCCTAAATCAAAGAAGAATGTGTGGAGAGACTTTTTTTTTGGAAATTAAGGATATAGTGACTTGTCCTTAGCTAGAAGTCACTTATCTGGCCCATGTAAACTTTAGGGTCAGTTCCTTGACCCTTAAAGCATAAAGGAGATAATGTCAGAGGGTGAGGTTACGCAACACAATTGTGTGGTCTACAAAAAGCCAAAGGAAACATGTTTTTGCAGAGGCCCAAGGTGATGAGAGAGAACTGGGGGAATTAGGCAAAGTTCATTTGGAATTTGGAGTCTGTGTGGTGAGGTCTGAAAACCACATTGAACATCTGAATTTTTGGTGAAGGCTCTGCTTTGCCTCTTCCCCGTGTGGTTTGGATTATGAAGGGTTGGATCTTTATTTCCTACTTTCATTTTAGGAGAAATTAATGAACAAAGGAAGATGTGCACATGGGCAAGCCTCGCCAGGCTGCCCAGTGAACACAGAATGGGGGCATTTTATTCTAGGATTTTTGTTGTATATATGTTAATCAGCTTGATTATGGTGATTATTTCACAATGCACACATCTAGCAAATCATCAAGTTGTGCACCTTAAATATAAGCATCTTACTCTGGCTTTTCCAAAGGGTCGAGCGCAAGCTTTTTCACTTGCTTTGTTCCATGCTTTTGGAAAGTGAGTAACCCAAACAGGAAGCCATACCCCACTGGGATTGGTGTTCTTGCCAGTCCTCTACTCTCTCTCCAGAACTATGACCCAAGCAGATGGGGTTTTTAAAATCCTCTACCCACCCATCATCAGACTTGGAGTTTAAAAACCTACCTCATTCCTCTGCTTTTAACCCTCCTTTCCACGGAAGTTCCCAGAAAAGCTCAGCCAGGGAACTAAAAAAGGTGAATGTCCACAGGGTTTCCAAACAACAGCAACAATAAATTTAATAAAAAAAACACCATCACCCAAACATTTTAAAGTTAAAAACTGCCAGTGTTTTCCCTAGCTTGAGGCAAAAATGACTTTTTTATTACATGGAGGAAAGGAGCATGAAATCTCCCAGACTTTTGCCAAAGCTGGAACTCTCTGAGCATGCTTTGAGAAAGAGCAGGGCATTGAGTGGGCCATGGAAAGCATGCTGTCTAATTGGAAGTGCATGGGTCTCTTTGGCTCCATCTTTCCGATATTCACCAAGATCTCCCCTGCTTGGTCCTCTTTCATTCCTAGGGGAGAGATCTCTGGCGTCAGCAGAGGTTCTTTTGTGGGGCATGCACGATGAATAAAGCAGACTACCATAGCTGACCAGAAGGACTCTGACAAAGCAATCCTTCTATCTCTTGCCTCGAAGTCCCTTCGAAACAACTTCTTGTGGATATTTAGATTATAGGAATTTCTATTTAGGAAATGGATGTGTTCCAAACAGAAAAATCTTTGGGTTTGGTCTATGGGACAAAGACCATCTGGCTTCAAACCCTGGGTCTGACACTTTAATTTAATTAGGTCTGCTTAGTGTAACTTCTTGATCTATAAGATAGAGCTAAGAAGGCCTAGGCTGCAGAGGAGTTGGAAAATTAGAGGGGATGTACATGAAGTATTGGCTGATCAAATACTGCCTTCCTGTTAACTTCAATGATAAATTCAGAGATATCATGCCATGAGAAGGGTCCCCTCCTTCATGAATTGAATCATTTGATGATTACAAAGTCATTCAGATGAGACTCAACCTCTCCAAATTTCAGAGACTTAAACTTTTCAAAATTTCAAGAGTTTAACTAACGAAGACCTTAACTCCTGACTTTATACATTTTGTGAGAACAAATTGTCACATATTGCCTGTCTGTAATAACACAGAACATACTTGCTTAGTGGCCAAATTCCTCAACTTCCATAGGAGATAGGTCAAGAGCTGGGAATCAGTATAGAAAGATCCAATGGGATGTTGGTTCCACACATACTGGCCATACCATCTGGGATGTTAAGTCCCTGTCAGATAGCAAGCAAAATAACCCAATTTTTCTATTTATTTTTCATACAATTACAACTGGTAGAGTAGGAAATTTCCCAGGCATCTCCTTCGTGCACTATGTTGACAAGCACTTTGGGATGGATTAAGGTTTGTGACCCAACAAAGAGACAGGGCTATGCACGTAGAAACACCACTCACCCCTGCACTTGCTCTCAGACACTGAACATCGATGCTACAGTGTTGATGTTCAATTTCCCTCAGAGGGTTCTTATAATTTTAAAAAATCACATTAATATAACTTGCAGGCAAATTAAGGTGTATTGAATTAGATAAATGAATCTGAAGGAAAATGAGCAGGAATGTTAATGTCCATTTGAAGCATGCAAAGAGATGTTTGCTGGTGGGTCCTTTAAAAAATAACATCCTTGGGGCCGGGCTCGGTGGCTCACGCCTGTAATCCCAGCACTTTGGGAAGCTGAGGCGGGTGGATCACAAGGTCAAGAGATCGAGACCATCCTGGTCAACATGGTGAAACCCCGTCTCTACTAAAGATACAAAAAATTAGCTGGGCATGGTGGCGCGTGCCTGTAATCCCAGCTACTCAGGAGGCTGAGGCAGGAGAATTGCCTGAACCCAGGAGGCAGAGGTTGCGTTGAGCCGAGATCGCGCCATTGCACTCCAGCCTGGGTAACAAGAGCGAAACTCCGTCTCAAAAAAAAAAAAAAAAAAAAAAAATCCTTTTCCTCTATAATGAGATTTGGCTTTTTCAGCAGTGAGACTCTTAGAAAGGAATGGGCAATGCTGGGCTGTGAGGCAGGGTTAACAATTGGACATACACAGGTTAAGAGCATAGATCTTTTAGAGACATAAGTATGAATCCATCTACACTAATTGACTTTGAGCAAATTTCATACACCTCAGTTTTATCATCTGCAAAATGAGACTAATAGGCACCTCCTTCCTGTGGTGGTTGTGAAGATGACCTGGGGTAATGCATGCAATTCAGCAGATAGTGGACACTCCATATTACATTTGCTATTATCATGTGACCTTTGGGGAAACAGGAAAGGCTTGGAAAACTTACAGTTTTGACACCTATGGCCCTAGATGACCATAGGAATTAGTTGGTCAGTAGGTCAAGTTCTGGGACATCACCTGAGGTTATAAGGAGCAGTCAGTGGCCTAGGCAAGCATAGTCCTGAAACTGACATGTCAGAGGGATTTGGCAAAGTCTGAGTGATCCTTGCCCCAATTTATATGGCCTGAGCAGTACAGGTGGTCCAGGACCAGCTCCAGCTACACATTTAGCAGAAAATATTGCTGGTTAGAAAAGGAACTGGAATTCCTCAATGGAAAATGTTCTATTATCTACTGTGAGGGACAAGATCCAATAACAATACCACCACCTTCTATTTGCATAATATCTTAAAAGTGTTTTTGCAAATGTTATCTCATTTAATCATTTCATCTGTAAAATGGGGCCAAGGATGCCTATCTTATTATCACCATTGACAGAGAAGGTTATAGAGAAGCTGAGAGGTTAAGTGACTTGCCCAAGGGTAAATAGCAAGTAACACAACAAGTCAAAGTTGTTGATGGGACAGAATATTTATGACTACTGTAACGGACATCAAAATCTCAGTGACTTAACACATAAAAGACATTTATTTCTTGGCTGTGGAATAATCCAATAAGGGGGTTCCTATTCATTGGGAGAAATTGGGGATCCACATGGTGATTCAGAAATACAGGTGAATGTCATCTTGTGGCTCTGTCATCAACATGTGTCTTGTCTACATGAAACAAAAGTGGCAGGACACATGTGACAGGTTTCTGTGAGGCAGGCCGAGAAGTGATAGATATTTGTGCTCAGATTCTGTTGGCCAGAAATCAATGACATGGTCACATCCAGCCACAAGACAGCCTGGAAAATGATGTCTAGCTGTGTGCCCAAGAACAGAACACAGTAATGGGGAACACAGGAATGCAAGTCCACTGTGATTTTTAACATACTATGTTCACACTGCAATTGATTTTTAATGAATTAACAGATCTACATGGCACAGTCAAAGGCCATGACACTTTACAGACCTTAATATGGAGAGAGATTGAAGACAATTGAACGTTGCAGGAATGCAGGCTTAAAAGGTCAGTAGCAGGTTGAAAACACCATGATGGCATGTACTATTGTGGAAAAATTATTTCTTTGCTCTTGGGGAGGCTCAGGGACATACCTACATGTGATGACAGCCACTTTGAGCCAACTGCCTGAAGCAGGAGTCACAAAATTACCACGGGGGACTCTCTGCCTTATCATCATCTAAAGTAGGACAAAATGTGAAGTGATGCCATTAAACAAGAAGAAAATGTGGGCTCTGGCTTCTGGGTCCAAATATCAGGTTCTAATAAATGTTCCTTGACGTCGGGGACTAGGCCTTTAATGCCTGAAACCCCAATATTTAGTACAGAGCCTGATATAAAGTAGTTTCTCAATAGCATTTTGTTGGATGAAGGAAGTAAGAAAGGAAGATATACATATTAAAGCTTATTTTGTCTCCATATCCTATTTTATGAGGCTTGGCACTTCACATTTGAATCGTGAAAATGCTTGAATTCTCACTAGTGTTAGGGAGTGGGTAGCATCCATGTCTATTTAATGAATAATTGAGAATTAGCAACAATTCAAGTCAATGGTGCTGTATCACAAAGTGAACTTTACATGTTTTCATAGGTGCAGTTTAATGTGGACTATTTATTATATTTTGTGATGTGTTTTGTAAAAGTAATAAAGATTTAGTAATGTGGGCCATCTCCAGATTTCTGCTGGTAAATGTCGTTACAAGTCTACACACTCCCTCTGTTGCTGACTATCAGATGCTTTACTGAGGGACGACAGTGTGGTGAAGCAAAGACTCCATGGACAGACTGGCAGTGTGGTAAAGAAGCAACCCACCAGGAGGATCGTTTGCTGTGTTGACTTGCCTTCCAAATTAGCTCCCTTTGAAGTGATTTTCATAATCTGTGTTACCAAGGGTGTGGGGGTGAAAATTCCACTAACATGGGTCTCCTTGGAATTCATCCTTGATATTTTGCTGCAGGAGAATTTTTTAATAATGACTATACTATTTGAAAGCCACATTCTTAATTAATAAGAATAAAAATTAAAATCCACATAAAGTTGTGGCCCAAGATACATAACCTGAATCCAATCTTAAGGAAGCATCAGACAAACCCAAAACAAGGAACATTCTCTGAAACAATGAGATTATATTCTTCATCATAAGTCAATGTCACAAAAAACAAAGACAGACTAAGGAGCTGTTCCAGATTAAAGAGGACTGAGAACATTACAACTGAATGCAATGCATGATCCTAGGTTTGGACATGGATAGTTTTTTTTTTTTTAATTGCTCTAAAGGATAGTATTGAAACAATCAGCAAAATTTGAATATGGATGCTCTACTAGTTAATGGTAGTATATCAATGATCAGTTTCCAAAATTGGATAAGTGCACTGTAGTTTTGTAAGAGTATGCCATTACATACTGAGATATTTAGAGGTAAAAGGTCATGATGTCTGCAGGTTAACCTCAAATGGTTCTGTAAATAATAATAATACATAATAATGTGCATACATATAGAGTGAGATTCAGGAGTCTGTTAGACTAACCAATACCCTGTCTCACTTATTACTTTTACTCATAATTGTCTGATCTTCTGAAAAAATGTTAATAGGTAAATCTAGGTGAAAGCTTATAGAAGTTCATTATACTGTTCCTGTCATTTTTCTGTAAGTTTGAAATTTTATTTTCACCAAAAGTAAGGGTTAAAAAAACATACACACACTGCCCCCACCCAAATCTTATCCTACATTGTAGCTCCCATAACCCCCATGTGTCGTGGGAGGGACCTGGTGGGAGGTAATTGAATCATGGGGGTGCATTTTTCCTGTGCTGTCCTTATGATAGTGAATATGTCTCATGAGATCTCATGGTTTTGTAAAGGACACTCTTGCACATGCACTCTTGCATGCCACCACATAAGACGTGCCTTTGCTCTTCCTTCACCTCCTGCCATGATTGTGAGGCCTCCCCAGCCATGTGGAACTGTGAATCTATTAAACCTTTTCTTCTTTATAAATTATGCAGTCTTGGGCATTTCTTCATAGCAGTATGAAAATGGACTAATACACACACTGATAAGGACCATATCCCTACTCACTATTGGCAAGTGTTAAGAAGCAGAATAGGCCTTTAACATTCCTAAGGTATTAACCATCAGACCTTCTTGAATTTCCAAATTGGTTGATTTCCCCGGAACATAGCATCCTTCATCAAATGCAGCAAAATATAACTTCCTGAGCAAGAATATGTATGTGACAAGCAAAGGAAACAAAGCTACCCTGAAAAATAGATACTAGCAGTCGGCTGGACTTCTCTTAGTAAGGGGCTTGCTGCAGCGCCTGAAATTCAAGCCCCACCAAAAATAGAAATGACTGTCAGGGTCACTCACAAAGAGTTGAAATAGCAGTTGTTGAATCTTTAGATGCCAAGAATCCACCTTATTTGTAGAGCAACAGGGGTTCCTTTTTTGAGCTCCCGATATTGCGGTTAAAGTGTTTTGTTTGGGAAGTTAGGTGGGTGGTTTGGGAGTCTCCGTGAGCTTTGCTGGATGAAGAGATAGGAATTTTTGTGGAGGAGAAGGTAAAGGGAGTCGAGGAATAGTTGGGGATTGATAGCTACAGAGAAAAACTAAATGGAGTTCAGCTACAGTTCAACTCAGCCTCCTCTTCCTGCGTGTGGTATAACAGCAGTTACCTTCCCTATAGAAAGAGATCGTTATATGCACAGGGAACAAATAATTTATTGCACTGGGTTATCCATTGTACGTAAGTTATTTTGACTAGATAAAAAGAATATGGTGTTTCTGAGCCATCTGCCTAAAAATAGCTTTGTACTAAGCAGTCTTTATAATGGTGTTTATTGTAATGGGATTTTGTTTTTATTGTTGGTCAGAGGTCAGGTGATCTATTATGTTTCTTATTAAATTTTGGATTTCTCCTGCTATAAGTCATTTTTTCTAAAGAGATTGACCAACTGGGATATGTTTAGTAGCTGACTTGTGCCAAGCAAGTTGAAAAAAATTATGAATTTGGAAAAATAGTCATGCCACTCCTCCCAGAAGTCATTCTGTTTTCTTTTTATGTGCAGTGTCTAACTTAAAGTCCTTAAAATGCCGTGTAGGTCCTAAATGCCATTTAGGTCCTTGTGAAATCTCACATCGAAATATATTTCCAGTTTATACCCTCCCAACCCTGCTACCACCCAAACCTATGTCCACTCTATAATAATTCGATACTTAAAGTTCCCCAAACACACACTCTTGTGACTATGTCTACGCTATTTCCTAATTTATCTACTAAAAATGCTCCCCCTGCCATTGCTACCTAGTGAACTACTACCTATCCTTCAAAGCCTAGCTCAGATACCACATTTTTTGGAATGTCTTCCATGACTCTTGCTCCCTCCTTGCCCCCAGGTACAATGAATCACTTCCTTTTCTGTCCTCCAATGGTACTTTTTTCAACCCTCTGTGAGAGTCATTAACACAGTCTTCTAGAATTAACCTCCCAACTAATTTTTAATAACTTAAGGAAAAAGACACTGTTTTATACATCTTTGCATTCTCTGCACTCAGAAAAATTGTTGCTACAGAGTAGGTATTTTTAAATGTGTGTTGAAGAAATGCCTCAATCAACGAATTAATCAACAGGATGGAAAATCTGCAACTATGTGCTCTTTGTGGCTAAATACTCAACACATGTCAGCACAGCACAATGCACATTTTATCTCACATCAATTCTACTGCATAATTATTATTATCATGTTTATTTTTTTAATGAATAAACCAAGTTATGTATATAGCCCTTGTGGCTGGGGTCCTCTCCTTTGTGTTTCATTGAAGGATATCCCTTGACACCTTTGGGGCAAGAAGGACGGAATAAGGAGGAAATCAGGCCTCCAGCCCCTCTCAGTCTATTGCTATGTCATCCTTCCTGCATCCTTCAGCTGATCAGTGACCGCCATAGGTTAAACTGAAGATAGTTTTAACATAAATAACAATGGTGGCTGGGGCCAGTGGCACATGCTTGTAATCCCAGCACTTTGGGAAGCTGAGGCCAGCAGATCACTTGAGCCCAGGAATTCAAGACCAGCCTGGGCAACATGGTGAAACCTCATGGTCTCAGCTACTTGGAAAGCTGAGGGGGGAGGATCACCTGAGTCAGGGAGGTCAAGGCTGCAGTGAGCTGTGATCACACCACTGTACTCCAGCCTAGGTGACAGAATAAACTCTGTCTCAAAGAAGAAAAAGGAAAAAAAAAATTAACAATGGTAGCAGTAGCATCCTTCTAGTAGCGGTAGCTCTTGGAATCATGGTCCCTCCCCCTACCACAAGAATGGTTTCTCCTCTACTCCTGAGTTGGCTGGATTTGACAGAAATATTGCTAGAATATGTGACTGGACATCCTGGAAGGGCTGGCCATCAGACCTCAAGGTCTAGCTCAGATGTAAACTTTGTGGTGATTCTCCACAAGCACTAGGCAGTGGTTTGGGCTTTTCAGTAATACAGCCTTTCCTGCCTAGCCTATCAGGGCCATACTTTGAAGCTCTAGGAAACATGTTGGCTCCTATTCATCATCCCCCTCTCCATTATTTCTAATGCCATTAGATCAACATGCCATCCCACTAATGATCTACTGGTACTTGGTAGTCAGAAATTTATTTTTATTCACTACATGCCATCTATATTCTTCATCCAAGAAAGTGGTAGGGTCCTTCTTAGTGGCATCATCTGTTAATAAGACTCATGCAAATGAAAATAAAGGAAAACAATGGCACAAATTTAAAAACAACAGAAATCTCCATCTTCTAAAATACACACATATCTTAAAACAGCTAAATAAATCCAACCTTAGCTTGGTGATTGTTTTTTTACAGAAGGTTACCTTGCTTTAAAATAAGAAAAGGAAAAATATAATTCACACACAAAAAATCAAGCATCTATTTTAACCAATGCACCTTTTCTCTAGTTCAGCAGTTTATAGACTGCTCATTAATCGTCAGGTCAAAAGGCTGAAAGTAATTGATGCAGGAGTGTGTTAGCCTCCTGGAAACCCTGGTCTACTGCCACTCTCAGGGACTCAAACTCACCTTGGAGATAGTCCTCCTTTCTGGGTACCCAAGGGCAGAGTAAGGTGGTAGCCACCTCATATCTACTTTTAAGCCCAAAAGTTTATATATTTGGACAGACATTTCAGCAAAGAAGATATATGAATGAGAAATAAGCACATTTCAAAAGATGCTCAACATCATTAGTCATCAGGGAAATGCATATTGACACCAAAATGAGATAGTATTTCACATCCCACTAAAATGGCTATAATTTTTTTAAAAAGACAATGACAAATGTTGGTGAGAATATGGAGAAACTGGAACTCTCGTATGTTACTGGTGAGAATGTGAACTGGAAAGCAGTCCATTAGTTTCTTTAAACTTGAAACATAAATTTACCTTTGACCCAGAAATTCCACTCCCAGGTATCTACCCAAGAGAAATGAAAACATATGTCCACACAAATGTTTGCATGTAAATATTCATAGCACCATTATTCACAATAGCCAAAAATGTGGAAACAACCCAAATGTCCAACTGGTGAATGGATAGACAAAATGTAGTACAGCTGCAACAACAGAAAGCTATTCAATAACAGGAGGGAATAAAATGATAAATACTAGAGAACATGAATGAATTTCAGAAATAACATTATACTAAGTGAAAGAAGCCAGATGCAAAAGGCCGCATATTGTATGAGTTCATTTCTATGAAATATCCAGAATAGGCAAATCTATAGAGACAGAAAGTAGATTGATGATTACCTGGGGCTGGGAGTGGGAAAACAGGTTAATTGTAAACAGGCATGAGAGATCTTATCTGGGTGCTGGAAATGTTCTAAAACTGGATTATAATGATGGCTGCACAACTTGGTAAATGCTTTTTAAATCACTAAGTTGTACTCTTAAAATGGGTGATTTTTGTGGTGTGTAAAGTATGCCTCAATACAACTGTTTAAAAACTAAATAGAAATTTTAAAAGAGCTGCATTTTATACTGCACCAGCCCCTCATTCCTCTAGCTCCTCTGACTTGGGTCCCTTGTGATCCTAATCCCCGTGAGGCCCACAGAATCCACTAAGTCCCATGGAGAAATGGCAGAGCTACCTTCATCTGCACTGGTCAGGTTTCTACACTCTTAAATCTGAATGGACCTTTTGCAGAGATGCCACTTCCTCCAGAAGACAATGTCCACCAAATGCTGAATCACACCATGGCAGACAGACAGTTCTTACACATCTCCAGGTTGCACTGGGAAAGGCCCCTTGGGAGTGGGGATAGGGATTCATGTGGGAATGCGGGGGTTCTCTGGACCTCTAGCAGTTAATAACCTCTTTTTATTCATCCCAGTTCTCTCCATTTTCTTTCTCAAATAAAAGATACTTTCTGAATAGTCATTGCATGTACCAAGCATGATAGGTAGGTAGGTAGGTAGATGGATAGATAGATAGAAAGATAGATGATAGATAGATGGATAGATAGTTGCGCATAGATATATAATTTAACAAACACTTACTTGGCACTTGTTGCCAGACACTCTTCTAAGTGCTTTACAAATGTTAACTCATTTTACCCTTGCAACCATATGAGATAAGTATGCTGTTTTTACCCGCCACTTTAACAGATAACAAGGGAGTGATTCGTCCATCTAATAACTGAGAGCCAGTATTTGAACCCAGACTGTGCTCTAGAATCTGTGCTCTTAACCACTATGTTATGTTGCCTCTCAAAAACACCATTATGTTCAATTCTGCAAATCATTTAGTGACGCCAGTGCCTTCATCTCCATTTTATGAGCAAGGGAACAGCTGGGACTGGACTGTAGAATTTCCAATTTCCAGCTGAAGGCTTCTATTTCATTATGTTGCTAACTGCCTCTTCCCAAGCTTTTTCTTCTGCTCCAGTGTTTCTTAAATTTCAGTGGACATCCAAATTCCCAGAAATCTCAAGACCCCTGCACCTCAACCCTAGAGTTTCTGATTCAGTGGGTCTGGAGCAGGGCCTGATAATTAGCAATTTCAATAAGTTCCCAGTGATGCTGTTGCTGCTGGTTCAGGGACCACACTTTGAGAACCCGTGCTTGACACCCGTCTACTCAAACTAACCTCATCCCAGGAGATTCTGTAAAGTGGTACTAATATTAGAACACAAGGGTTTATTATTAGCCGTTTCCAGGGGCCAATTATCAGGCCAATTCCAGGGGCCGAAGAGATTGGGCTCTCACATTTTTTGCTCTTCCTCCTGTATTTTGGATAGAAATGGATAATCCCCAGAAGATTCATTTGCACATTCAAGCTTGACATGATGCATTGTTCTAGTTGCCTTCTTAGAGCCCAAATTTCCTTTCGCAAATCCAAATTTCCATTGGGCTTCTACTCATTGTTATATATTTAATAAAATTTGAAACACCTGAATTTGCATTACCTGCTATGAGGCTTAGTGCAGAAAGGTCAGGGATTTGGGGTCACACAGACTTTGGTGAAATATCAGGTCCTTTCATTGACACTTGAGACTAAGTCATCATCAGTAAATATGGGGTGATTAGTCTACCTCAGGACTTCAGTGTGTTGTGATCTCAATCTTGTAGAAGTGTCTAGCACATATAGGCATTCAGAAAAGATTATGACATGACTACAACCCTGTTGGGGAAGAAATGACTTCAGCAGCATTCAAAAGAGGATCCAAAGGACAGTGGCCTAAACGAGACAGACGTTTATTTCAGATTCACATAAAAGTCCAAATTGGTGTGGCGGCTGCACTTAATGAAGTCGTCAAGGACCCAGACTTCATCTCTTTGATGACGCCTCCCTAGATCCACATTCCTGCAAGTGGGAAGAGGGACATATCTTTTCTACTCATATCCCATAGGCCAGAACTTAGGTACATGGCCACGCCTAGTGTCATGGAATGCTATTTGAATATGTCTTCCAAAGTTCATTTGTTGGAAACTTAATCTCCAAAGCAACAATGTTGAGAGGTGGGACCTATAAGAGATGATTAATATGGATTAATGTCATTATCTTGGGATCATCACAAGAGTAGGCTTGTTAGAAAAGTGAATTCGACCCCCTCTCATTCTCTCACTCTCACACTCTTGCCCTTCTAGCTTCCACCATGGGATGACAGCACAAAGGCCTTCACCAGTTGCTGACACCATGGTCCTGGACTTCCTAGCCTCCAGAACCATAAGCCAAATAAACTTCTGTTTATTATAAATTATCCAGTCTTATGTATTCTGCTGTAGCAGGACAAAATGGACTAAGATACAGAAATGTACCTAACTAAAAATCAAGAGCTTTAGTGTTTCAGAAGAAAGGGAGAGTGGCTATTGGAGGACAGTTTGCAGTTTCTGTACATATATTTCTTTATTTGATCTAAATAGGGTGCGACGCCAGGGAAGGGAGTGAAGAAACTGGGAAGACAAATACAAGCAAAGTAGTGCTCCAGTCCTAAGAGGCAGCAGAAGTCCTGAGCAGGATTCAGCATACTGGGACAGGAAACTAGGCCTAAAACCAGACAAAGGACACCAGGTCAAGACTGGATGGCAAGCTGTAAGGCTAACTTGAAACTCACCCATAGAGCATAGATGGACAGGCCCTTAAGAAGCTTCTGGCCTTGATGGGCTGAGCCATCCCCTCGGGTTCACCTAATCTGTAGGGAAGAGGGAGACAAGGTGAGCCTGGATTTGGACAAGTCCCTGACCTTTCCATGATCCACATCTCCTTGGCCACTATATGAACTTAGTCACCATCATCTCTGGCCCCAAACCTCAGCAATGAGTTTTCCAGCTCATCTCCCTGCATGTCCTCCAGACTGTTCCCAAACCCATTTTAAATTTTTAGTTAACATGTTATAATTGCATATATTAACAGGGTACAGAGTGATACTTAAATACATGTATGTAATGTGTAACAATCCAACCAGGGTAATCAGCATATGCATCACCTCAAACATTTACCATTTCTATGTGTTGAGAACATTCTAAAACCCTTCTTCTAATTATTTGAAAATATACAATAAATTATTGTTAACCAGGATCACCCTACAGTGCTGTAGAACACTAAAACTGATTCCTAATATCTAGTTGTAATTTTGCATATGTTAGCCAACTTCTCCCTACCCTCCTGTCTGCCTACCCTTTCCAGCCTCCAGTAACAATGATACTGCTATTTTTCTGAGCTCAACTTTTTTAGCTTCCCATAGAAGTGAGAACATGCAGTATTTATCTTTCTGTGCCTGATTTATTTCAATTCACATAATTCCCTTTAGACTCATCAATGTTGCCACAAATGACAGGATTTCATTCTTTTTTATGGCTGCATAGTATTCCACTGTGTATATGTACCACATTTTCTTTATTTGTTCCTCTGCTGATAGACACTTAGATTGATTGTGTGGCTTAGCTATTGTGAATAGTACTGGAATAAATGAGGGAGTGCACATATCTCTTTATAAACTGATTTCCTTTCCTTTTGACAAATACCCAGTAGTGGGATTGCTGGATTATATTGTATTTCTATTTACAGTTTTTTAAGGAATCTTTATACTGTTTTCCATAATGGCTATACTAAGTCACATTCCCACCAATAGTATATAAGAGTTCCCTTTTCTCTACATCTTTGCTGGCATTTGTTATTTTTTGTCTTTTTGATAATAGCCATTCTAATTGGGGTGACATAGTATCTCATTGTGGTTTTAATTTGCATTTCCATGAAAATTAGTGACACTGAGCATTTTTTCATATACTTGTTGGTCATTTGTATGTCTCTTTTTGAGAAATATCTATTCAGATCATTTGCCCATTTTTTAATTGAATTATTTGTTTTTCCTCTGGTGAATTTTTTTTGCTCCTTGTATATTCTGGATATCAATTCCTTGTCAAATGAATATCTTGGAAATATTTCTCCCATTTAAGGAGTTGTCTCTTCACTCTGTTGTTTCCTTTGCTGTGCAGAAACTTTTTAGTTTGATATGATCCATTTATCTATTTTTGCTTTTGCTGCCTGTGCTTTTAAAGTCTTAGCCATAAAAATATTTGCCCAGACCAATGTCCTGAAGCATTTCCTCTGTTTTCTTCTAGTAGTTTTATAGTTTTGGGACTTACATTTAAGTCTTTTGTCTATTTTGAATTGATTTTTGTATGTGGTTAGAGATAGGGTCCTAGTTTCATTCTTCTGCATGTGAATATCCAGTTTTCCAAGCACCACTTATTGTAGAGACTGTCCTTTCACCAACATATGTTCCTGGTGACTTTGTTGAAAATCAGTTGGCTGTAAATGGGGAATTTATTTCTGGGCTCTCTATGCCGTTTCATGGGTCTATATGTCTGTTTTTATACCGTCATGTTTTGGTTACTACAGCTTTTCAGTATATTTTGAAGAAGTCAGGTAGTGTGATGCCTCCAGCTTTCTTCTTTTTTCTCAAGGTTACTTTGGCTAATCAGGGTCTTTTGTGGTTCTATACAAATTTTAGGATTGTTTTATCTATTTCTGTGAAAAATGACATCAGTATTTTGATAGGTATTACATTGAATCTGTAGATCATTTTGGGCAGCATGGTCATTTCGACAATATTCATTCTTCCAATAGATAAACATGGAGTGTATTTCCATTTTTGTATCCTTTTAAATTTCGTTGTGTGTGTTAAAATGACGTTATGGCTCCAGGGATGTGAAGACACAGGAGCTATTGGGACCCTAAACAGTGACTCTGGCAGTGATTCCATTCTCAAAACAGCATCGTGCTTATGGCAGCCTGGATCCTGGGAAATGGGGTGAGGAGGGGCCCCAATGTGAATTCCCTCTCTGGAATAATGCAGCCACATGGACTCCAGGCAGCTTCCTACACTCGGCTCGGGGCCTGTGAGGACTGTGGGGCTCTCCTAAAGTTAGGATTGCAGGGGTGTGTGGAGGGAATGTGTACTACTAGAGATCTCCCACTTATTTTTTCCCTGCAATGGGGAGTGTCTCTTGGCTCCAAGCAGATGCCGGCCAGGTGCTTCACTTTCCTCCCTATGCTGCCATCTGGAGTTTCCATGCCTCAGAGGGTCTTTGTCATTTCCTTGTTGAATTCTAGTGTTCTCCCCCTAGATGCTCTATTCCACATGTGATTATCTACTTGTTCTTTTCATCCTTCTTTGTGGAGAAGGTGAATGTTGGGCACCTCTACTCAGCCATCTTGATGATGTCTCCCCAAATCTTATGACAATAGTGGCACTGGGCTTCCAACTAGTTCTAATCCCCCTTGCTTTGGAGTAAAGGCTTCCCCTTCAGACCTCATTGTCCCCAACAACCACAACCTGCCATTTTGAGGACAAGAGCCCAGGACACTTGGTCAGTGGGTTGCTGGGGGGCCATTCACATTTGAAGACTGCTTAGCAATGAGCTCTCTCCACTGAACTCCTGATCCTCGAGATGCAGGAGCTTTTTACTGCTGGCCATTTTGGGGTCTCTGGAACTCTCACTTCCCCCTTTCAACAGAGGTACCCCTCTGCTGCCTTCTATTCCCTCTTACCCAAGATCCCAGGTTTTCAACAGGCTGCACATTAGAATCACTTGAGGAGCATTTAAGAATGCTGATGACTGGGCCCCACACCAGAGCAACTGAACTGATTGAATTGACCCGAGGTGGGGTTTGGACATCTGTATTTTAAGAAGCTCTTCAAATTAATTCCATGGGCAGCCAAACTAAAGAACCACTGCCCTATAAGAAAATAAGTCACTCTCTAGAGCTAAGTAATAGAGTTCCATGAAGAGGCAATTGTTGGCAGAGCAGATTTCAAATTCAGATCGCCAGGATCTCTGTGTGTTAAGCGATAAGCTGGTACTTCTCTAAATTTAAAGTGCAAAAAAATAACCATAACCCAAGGCTCCAGTTAGAAATGCAGATTTTTATGCACTAGGTCTGGGATGGGACCTGAGGTTTTGCACTACTGAGAAGCTCCCAGAGGATGCTGGTGTTGCTGGTCCTCAACCACTCTTTCAGTAGCAAGGTGATATGCTATGTGGCTTTCAGAATCGGAGAAGAAAAACAGTGTGACCGGGATTGACATTGATGTCATCTTCAGTGCATAATTATCTTGCTAACTTCAGTATCCATGAAGTATTATTCCCTCCCAGGAATTTAGTACCTCCTGGCACTTTGAGGGTATAGGGCCTCTGATGCAGGTTGGCCAGTAACTCAGGCATTTGTCCATTTGCTTCTGGGCTGCCCTGTAACTTCTGCAGCCTCCTCCAGTTGTCTCCTTCCCTGGGTTTCCTAAACCCAGAGATGGCAAGCAGATTTCTTCCAGATGCAGGCAGGATTTCTTCCTGCCTTTGGCCCTGCTCACACTAGACAAGGGTTCGGTGAGCCCCACATGCAAGGTTTTTGGCTTATCTTCCCTTGCCTTGTTTTCAATGCTGTGTGACCTCCTGTTCTCATGCCTCTGTTTCTACCCAGCTCCACCAAGCTTACCCCTTTCCTGATTTTTCGACCTGGCATCAACTTTGGCACATCAAACCCAGATTCTCTGGTCCTACACTCACCTTGTTTAATAGAATGACTCAATCAGGTTCAGATTTCTGTGCCTTAAAGGCTATCAGAGCCCTTTCAGAACCCTGAGCCTTCAAAGGGGAATCCATGTAAACCAAAAACTGTCCACCAATATTTACCAACATAACCTTATCAATTCCCTTTCTACTCTCTTTGCTCATGGCAATGTTGAGTCTGGATTTGTCCCAAAAACCTTGTTTCTCGCATTCAAACTCAATGCTCCTCATTTGTGCTTACCTAGAGTCCTATGACTTGACTTTGCCTTACTGTCTTTCCAACATCTGTTGCCTGACCTTAGCCATTCCCTGTTTCCAGACCCATGACTCTTATCTCAGTATTGACCATTTAAAGCCCCAACTGTAAGTAAGGCCCATGAAGGGACAACTACACAGCACCAGCAACTGTCACTTAGTTAGCTCTACTGCCTCTCCCTTGCATCTGGCAATGCCACCTCATTTACTTACAGAATCCTGCCAGGTAGAACAAAACCAGTGACCTGTAACCAAGATCAGCACGACCTGATGTTCATACTTTAATGTGCATAGAAACCACCTGAGGAATTTATTTAAAATGCAGATTCTGAATCTGTAGAGCAGGTGTAGGGTCTGGGACTGTGCAATTTCTAACAAGCTTCCAGTGGACGCCAATGCTGCTCATGGATCTTCCTTTGAGTAGCAAGGTCAGAGAACATACTTTTATAATGAAATATTCCAGCCAGCCAAAAGTTAAGTTACCAGGAAGAGGTCCCGATCCAGACCTTAAGAGAGGGTTCTTGGATCTCATGCAAGAAAGAATTCAGGGTGAGTCCATAGAGTAAAGTGAAAGCAAGTTTATTAGGAAAGAAAAGGAATAAAGAATGGCTATTACATAGACAGAGCAGCCCCAAGGGCTGCTGGTTGCCCATTTTTATGGTTATTTCTTGATGATATGCTACACAAGGGGTGGGTTATTCATGCCTCCCCTTTTTAGACCATATAGAGTAACTTCCTGTAGCAGTGAGGACGACCAGAGGACGCTCTCGTCTCCGTCTTGATTTTGGTGAGTTTGGGCCAGCTTCTTTACTGCAACCTGTTTTATCAACAAGGTCTTTATGACTTGTGTTTTGGGCCAAACTCCTGTCTCATCCTGTGACTTACAATGCCTTAACTGTCTGGGAATGCAGCTCGGTAGGCCTCAGCCTCATTTTACCCAGCTCCTATTCAAGATGGAGTTGCTCTGGTTCAAACGCCTCTGACATTAACATCCTTAAAAATATATTTAGCTCGGTCAATTGATACTCTTTTCAAACATCCCTAGCTGGTAGCAGTTACTATATAAATATATCCTATTTTCCACAGTTTTTCTCTATCATCAAATACAATAGTTCTTTACACTTGCCCTGAAATCTTACAGTAAGGTCATGTATCTCCTTAGGATGGCCCTCAGTCCACCTCTATGAGCCAGAGTTGGCCTAGACCTCTCCCTGGCTGTTCAGGTCCAACAAATGGGTTTTCTTGACATTCCCTTGGGCTGTGGCCATAGGAATAAGGGTCTGCATTCCAGTAGCCTAGGCCCTTGTGACTGCTGTTTCCTAACCAGAAATTCCCCTGGCAGCTATTCTTTTGGGGAAAGGGTCTGTGCACCTGTATTAGTCAGCACAGGCTGCCATAACAAAATACTATAGACCGTATGGCTTAAACAACAGATGTTTATTTTCTCACAGTTCTGGAGAGTAGAAATCCGTAATTAAAGTGCCAGCAAATTCAGTTTCTGATGAGGGCTCTCTTCCTGCCTTATAGATGACTGCCTTCTTGTGTACTCACATGGCCTTTCCTCTGTGCATAGAGGAAAGTGGAGAAAGAGCTCTGGTGTCTCTTTAACTTTTTAGAAGGACAGCAGTCGTAATGGCCCCACCCTTATGAACTTGTTTAACTTCCATCACTTCCTCAAAGCACCATCTCCAAATACAGTCATATTCAGGGTTAGGGCATCAGCATATGGATTTGGAGAGGGAAGGAACACAACTTGATCAGGGGTGAAGGTCCAGGAAGGGACAGGACCAGCTTTAAGCTTCAGTGCTGGCAACTCAGAAATGGGTGAAAAATGTCCAGAAAAAGGATTGCAAACAGCCTTCGATTTGTCTTTATCTACAAGTGAGTGATGGTATATTGGGGGGGAGAAAAGAGCCAGAGGCAGAACTGACACTCACTGCCCCTCAACTTCTCTATCTGTTTTTTTTAAAAATAGGCAGGGTCTCACTCTGTCACCCAAGCTGGAGTGCAGTGGTGCGATCTTAGCTCACTGCAGCCTTGAACTCCTGGACTTAAGCAATTCTCTCACC
Source organism: Aotus nancymaae (assembly GCF_030222135.1). Lineage (NCBI taxonomy): Eukaryota > Metazoa > Chordata > Mammalia > Primates > Aotidae > Aotus > Aotus nancymaae. Next base: position 40,971,620 of record NW_026988472.1, read on the forward strand.
TCAGCCTCCTAAGGGGCTGGGATTACAGGCATGAGCCACTGCACCCAGCCAACTTTTCTAACTTATTCATAGATTTTGTGTGAACTCAAATGTGCATTCAGTGCCCCCATAAGAATCTATTCCTGTGGCAAATTGCTACTGGCATAAACTTTAGAATTAAACATAATCTGTTTCTACTGGAATATTTTAAAGGTGCCAAATCCACAGCAACTATTTATAAACTACATTTAACTAGAGACTGAAAGAGAACATTTAAAGGTAATCCCTCAGCAATCATAAACACAGAATCCATTTACATATATATATATTAAAAGTAATGTGTACTTATTCAGTAACCTCTCATTTTTACCAACACGTCTGAAAGAAAGAACTTGGAATTAAAGCACAGGCAAAGCATTTTAAGCTTTTGAGACACAAATCCCCCACAATTACAAGACATCAGTGAACACTAGATGGTGACATAAAGAACTGAACCTACAAATGAACCAAATCATTGGCAGATCTGGCACTGAAAAGGTGGGAAAACCAATTCTGAAAGTTCTGAAATGAACATTAGAAAATAAAAACAAAACACAAAGGGGTGAAGACAACCCCGGATGAGGCTCCTCTTAGCAGCTTAGTTGAGGTTAATAGATAAACATCATACTGGATCCCAAGTTAGCAACAATTTGAAGTGGGGAAAAATGGAGCTCTCAGAAAATTAACACTTAAAACACCAAATCACCCCAAATGCCCAAAGTAAAATAAAAAGCTGGAATTACAGAATAGCTTGATCCAGAAACATCAGCTGAACAAGGAGATTTAGGTAGCAACTGACTGGAGTTGGAGACTTAGCTTGGCCACACAGACAACTTTTATAAACATGTTTACATTCTCCCACATTGCACCGTGCTGTGAATTACATTAAACTCCAAGGCCCTGGGGGAAAAGGGGGCAAAACTTCCCCCTTCCCCTGAGTCAATGTGAGTGAAAGACTCCAGCACAGAGCCAAGCACCAGCAGGCTCTTGCTGAATTGTCCCCTCACTTCCTCCCCAATATAGCACCCTCCAGATCTCCCCAGGCCAAAATTTGGGGTCTCTGCTATTGGAAAACTCACTTCAGAAACCCCTCAGAAGAAAAAAAAACTATAATGGAAACACAGCTTCTTTATCCTTGCTGGTTCTCAACTTTTATAAGAGTTTGTTTATAGTGGAGTATAAACTAGCCCAAGAAATAGAAATCGGATATAGCTCAGGCCTCTAAATGCAACCCAAGTGGGCGGTGATCTAGGAAGGCCCTCTGCCTTGTCAGAGTTCTGGGAGGGCGGCCTGAGCATAGCTCCGACAGACAAGTCCAAAGGCAGCAGCCTCCTGCTCTCCCCCCAGTGGCTCCCCGTTGCTGCTGGCATTCCCACACTGTTCCCGCGGCCACCAGCCTGGATGAAAGCACGCAGGCTGCCCGGGAGCTCTGACAGCAACTCCCGCGGTCCAGTGCCAACCCTCCTGCCCCCAGTCCACTTTCAGTTGCTAAAATCAAAACGACCCTTTGGAATTGCTAATGCCAAACTTTTCGTTTCAAAGAGAGACCGAGTTCAGAGTCTGCCACAGGCAAAATTGCCGAGTGCACACAGTTTGTCTCTTTGGAACCCCTCTCCCTCTTTTCCAGATAACATTTGCTTTTTAATAGCTACTTCCAAGGCTGCGGCCCCTCCCAGACCTCCCCTCACCCCAGAAGAAAGCTACCTCCTCAGCCTCCAAGTGGGGCCAGCCCTGGAGAACTGAGGGTTGATTGCTTCGAAAGCCTTGCTTTATATTCTGCAGGGAAGTCCCGCTGAGAGAAAATCTATTTCATGTACTTTCTCAAATAGGCAACAGTTCTCTGAAATGAAATCCTCCTGCATGATCAACTGAATACCTTCATTCATAGATTGAAGCCCCAGAATGAAAAAGTAAAATACATTTTGCTTGATAGAATGAATGCAAACTATTTCATCAATCCCAGAAGCTCTTCCAAAGAAATATCAGTGAAAGTTAACAGGTAACAAATTACCGCTGCAACTTCTCATCTTAACAGGATCGTGGAGAAGCGAAGAACCCAAGCAAGGCTATGTAGGAATGAGGAAATCTTTAAACCCTTTAACTAAAGCGTATTGTTTCTAACTCAACCCTTGAAGCTGAAGATGGAAACTTGTTCCTTTTTCTTTCCTCCAATATTGGTTGAGGGTCTTCTATTTACCAGGTACTATGCTGGTTCTGGGAATGAAGTTGCCAACAAGTTAGACTAGGTCTAACACTGGTGCCTGCCTACATGGAAGTCACAGTCAGCCAGAAACGATGAGCAAGAGAGCTAAGCCTAAAGCGAGATTCAGGGTGCCAGTGTCAGGGACGTTTAAACCAGAGCAACTCCATCTTGAATAGGGTCTGGGTAAAATGACGCTGAGACCTGCTGGGCTGCATTCCCAAGAGGTTAGGCATTCTTAGTCACAGGATAACATAGGAGGTCAGCACAAGATACAGGTCACAAAGATCCTGCTGATAAGACAGGATGCAGTAAAGAAGAGGAATATAAATCATTCTACCATAACAACATGGAACGTGGATGGAGCTGGAGGCTATTATCCTTAGCAAACTAACGCAGAAACAGAAAAGCAAATACTGCATGTTCTCACGTATAAGTGAGAGCTAAATGATGAGAACACATGGACACAAAGAAGGGTGGAAGGTGGGAGGAGGGAGAGGAGCAGAAAAAATAACTACTGGGTACTGGGCTTCTTGAGTGATGAAATAATCTGCACAACAAACCCTCGTGATATGAGTTCACCTATCTAACAGACCTACACATGTACCCCCAAACCTAAAATAAGTCAAAATTTTAATTTTAATTTTAAAAATAATTCTTTTTTTAAGACAGAGTTTCACTCTGTGGCTCTGGCTGCAGTGCAGTGGTGCGATCTCCTCTCACTGCAACATCTGCCTCCTGGGTTCAAGTGATTCTCTTGCCTCAGCCTCCCGAGTAGCTGGGACTACAGGCGCGCGTCACTATGCCTGGCTAATTTTTGTATTTTTAGTAGAGACGGGGTTTCACCATGTTGGCCAGGCCTGACCTCAGGTGATCCACCTGTCTCAGCCTCCCAAAGTGCTGGGATTACAGGTGTGAGCCACAGTGCCCAGCCAAAAATAATACATTTTTAAATGAAATAAAATAAAATTATCTCTGTTTAAATAAAACATTTTAGAAGAAGGAGGAGGAGGAGGAGAAGCAGAAGCAGAAGCAGAAGAAGAAGAAGAGGAAGAGGAGGAAGCCACCAGCTAAAACCCACCAAATCAAGATGGTGACAAAAATGATGTCTGGTCATCCTCACTGCTCATTATACTCTAACTATAAGGCATTAGCATGCTAAAACACACTCCCACCAGCACCATGACAGTTTGTAAATGCCATGACAACATCCAGAAGTTATCCTATATGGTGTAAAAGGTAGAGGAACCCTCAGTTCCAGGAATTCCCTGCTCCTTTCCCAGAAACTCATGAATAATCCACCCCTTGTTTAGCATATAATCAAGAAATAACCATAAGTATACTCAGTCAAGTAGCGCATGCCACTGCTCTGCCTATGGAGTAGCCATTCTTTTGTCTCTTCTCTAATAAATTTGCTTACACTTTACTCTATGGACTCGCCCCAAATTCTGTCTTGCTCAAGATCCAAGAACCCTCTCTTAGAGTCTGGATCGGGAACCCTTTTCAGTAACACCAGCAGTCCCACCCCAGAATCATAAACTCTTGAGGTGGGCCCAGCATGTGTTTTAACAAGCCCTTTGGGGATTCTGATGCATGTTCAAGTTTGAGAACCACTGCTTTAGACAGAAAAGTTCACAGCTTTACAATCTCTGAGTCACTTAGTCCCTTATGGCGACATGGGTCTTATAGACGTGATTTCATTGTATATCCCCAGAAGATAATAATACTCTGCAAGACAGATGTATTGCTAGCTGCTGCAATGAATAAGCCTAAATTTTCAGTAGTTTAACACAATAGAAATTTATTTCTAACTCATAGAGCCTAACGCAAGTGTCTGTTTTGACAGTAGGGAATAAAATGGACTCTGCTTCACACTGTTATTCAGAGATCCAAGCTAATGAAAGCTTTTTCATTTTCCTCATTAGGCTTCCAAAGTCACCTGGGAGTTAGTATGGAGCCCAAAGAGGAGAGAAGAGAGCATAAAGAATACACACCCCATAAAGAATTCTCCCCTTGAAGCTTCCAGAAGGAACACATCCCTGACAACACCATGGGTACTTCATGGGTACTTTAGCCCAGAAGTGATCACTTCCAGCCACATATAATGAGTGAGAACCAGTCTCATTTGGGTCCTACTTAGAGGCAAATGGCACTAAGAAATGTAGCTCCTGCCTGGAAAAGTTGCTTTCCGGCCACAACTGTATACTACAGAAGGGAGTGTAGATTTTTGATAAAGAGCTGTCATTTCCACCACAGTTTTGCAGACGAACAAAGGTTTAGCCAGATTAAGAAATTCTCTGCAAATCACACAGCTTGTTAAAGCTGGAGTGGGAAGTCAAACCATGGTCCGTCTAACTCTAAAGCCCTGCTCTTTAGAATACCTCATCATGCCCACAGTCACCCTGTGTGGTAGAATAAATAATCCCACCCACCCACCACCCCCGCCAAAGATGCTCATGTCCTACTCCCCAGAACCTATAAATATGTTACCATATATGGCAAAGAGACTTTGCAGACGCGATTAAGTTAAGGATGTTGAGATACTCCTGGATTATTTGGGTGGGCCCAATGTAGTCACAAGGGTAGACGTAAGAGGGAGGCAACAGTATTAAAGTCAGAGAGAAAAAGGAGATGTGACGATGGAACCAGAGGGTGGAGTTGTGTTTTAAAGATGGAAGAACAGCCACAAGCCAAGAGATGTGAGTGTCTTCTAGAAGCTGGAAAAGGCAAGGCAATGGATTTTCCCCTGAAGCCTCCAGAAGGAACACATCCCTGACAACACCATGATTTTAGGCTTTGGATCACCAGAACTGTAATAGAATGACTTTATGTTGTGTTAAGCCACTAAGTTTGTGATAATTTGTTACAGCAACAACAGGAAACTAATAACCCTTACAATACCGTGTTTTTCTGTTGAGTAACTTGGTAACAGAGCCCAGTTGGCAGGACCCTAAGATCTCTCCTCTCCATTTTTCCTTAGTCCCATCCAACAAGAAGTCCTACCCTCATCTGTGTCTTCCCAGCCCACCCCAGGGATAGAGCTGACCAGGGGAATGGTGTGCCCTCATACTCTCAGAACTTCACACAGAGCCAAGATGTCAACCAAGCATCATTTCCAAAATACCAAAAAAAATTAACATTTGAAGGTTCTACCTATTAATAATTTTTATTTTATTGTATTTTATTTTATTTTTTTTTTGGACAGGGTCTCCCTCTGTCACCCTGGCTGAAGTACAGTGGCACAATCAGGGCTCACTGCAGCCTCGACCTCCTGGGCTCAGGTATCCCTCCCATCTCAGCCCCCTAAGTAGCTGAGACTACAGGTACATGCCACAACACCTGGTTAATATTTTATGTATATATATACATATATATATATATGTATATACACACATATATTTTTTTTTGTAGAGACAGGGTTTTACTGTGTTGCCCAGGCTGCATTCATGATTTTTTAAAGTACTCAGAAAACCAGGAATAGAGGAAAATGTCCTCAACTTGATAAAGAGTTACAACTAAGATCATACTTGATGGTGAAAGACCGAATACTTTTCATGCTTGCCACATAATGCTGTGCTAAAAAGCACAATAAAACAAGAAAAGGAAATAGGATATAGACAGATTGACAAGAAAAAGAAAAACAATCCCTGTTTTCAGATGACATAATTGTCTAAATAGAAAATCCTGAGGAATCTACCCCTAAAAATTCTAGAACTAATAAGTTAATTCAACAAGGTCACAGATGCAAGAGAAATACATGAAGATAATCACATTCATATATACTAACAATAAACATATAAGAACTAAAATTTTAAAATGCAATAACATTTACACTTACTTTAAAGAAAATGAAATACTTCAGTATAATCTTTTTCTAAACATGCACAGGATTTGTATCCTGTAAATTAAAAAATGCTAATAAGAGAAATCAAAGACCTAAATTAATGGAGAGACAAACTATGATTATGGACTAAAAGAGTCAACATAGTAAATATGTCAATTCTCCCCAAATTGAAATGTATAGGTTCAGTGCAATGACTATCAAAATCTCAGTAAGAATTTTCATAGGCTTAGACAAAATTATTCGAAAGTTTATATGAAAAGGCAAAGGACCAAGGATAGCTAAAAACAATTTTTAAAAAGAATAAAATGGGAGGAATCACTCTACAGATATTATGACATTCTATACAGCTACAGTAACCTAGACAGTGTAATACCAACAGAGGGATAGACACATAGAAAATCCAGAAATACACACACAAATGTGCCCAATTGATTTTTTAACAAATGTGCAAAAGTAATTCAATAGGAAAAACAGTCTTGCCAACACATGATATTGGAACAATTAAACATCCACATGCAGAAAAAATAAACCTCAACCTAGTTCTACACTTAATCTTAGCCAAAAGGCCAAGAAAAAAAAATCCCCTCAACTGAATTCTCACATATTAGGTAAAATTAATTTGAAATGTATCATGGACCTAAATGTGAAACATAAAACTATAAAAACCTTTAGAAAGAAAATGCCAGAGGTAATCTTTGGGATCTAGACCTAGACAAAGAGTTTGTAGACTTGACAACACACAATCCCTAAAAGAAGAAACTGATGAATTGCACCTCATAAAATTTTAAAACCTTAGCTCTGGCAGAGATTCTGTTAAGAGGATGAAAAGACAAGCTACATACTGGGAGAAAATATTTGCAAACCACATATCAAACAAAAGATTTGTATCTGAAATATATTTTTTAATTTTTATATTCCACATTAAAAAAGACAACCAATTATAAACAACACAATTATAAAAGGGACAAAATATATGAGCAGACATTTCACCAAAGAGTACATATAGATAGCAAATAAGTACAGGTAAAGATATTCTGTATTGTTAGCCATTAGGGAAATGTGGATTAAAACCACAATGAGAGATCACTACACACCTATCAGGATGTGTAAAGTAAAAAAAACACTAAATGTTTACGAGGTCACAGAAAAAAACTGAGCACTCATGCAGTACTGTTGGAAATGTAAAAAGGTACAGCCAGTATGGAGGAAGTTCCTTATAAAACTGTATGCTTGCATTTACCATACGATCCAGAATTGTTCATATCTCCCCCAAAATGGAAACAGGTTGACTTAAAAACCTGCACATGAACATTCATAGCAATTCTATTCAGAATAGCCCAAAATGGGAAACAGCCCAAATATCTTTCAGTCAGTGAATGGTTAAGCAAACTGTGGTCCATCCATGCCATGGAATACTACTCAGCAATAAAAAGGGACAAACTACTGATACATGCAATAACTTAGACAGCCCCAAGGGAATGATGCTAAGTGAAAAAGCCAATCTCAAAAGGCTACATGCTGTGATTTCACATATGTAACATCCTTGAAATAACAAAACTGTAGAGATAGAACCTATTTATGGTTGCCAGAGGTTGGGGATTGTGAGGAAGGAGTATGTGGCTATAAAAAGGTAGCATAAGAAAGGCTTGTAATGATGGAGAAGCTCTGTATCATGATTGTAATATAATTACATGAAGCTACCTACACACGTGATAAAATTTCACGGACCTACACACACACACACACATACACACACACACACACACGAGTACATGTATAACTAGTGAAATCTGAATAAGCTCTGTAGGTTGTACCAATGTCATTTTGATATTATACTATAGTTAAGCAAGATGGCAGCATGGATAAAGGTGGGGTGTAGGGTGCACGGGACCTTCTTGTACATATCTTTGCAACTTCATATAAATCTGGAATTGTTTTTTAAATTTAAAGTTTTTTAATAAAAATAAACACTTCTTGACAGTTCACAAAATGATGTCACAAGCTTTATTGGATTCAAGATGAGCTTCCCTAAGAGGCTAACCCCCTAGTGTAGGAGGTTGCATAAAGCAGATTTGCACCCTGTTTTACAGATGGACAATGAGATGCAGGTGAGCAGTTGCCTAAGGTCACCCAGTTGCTAAGTGATTGTGAAGACAGGTAGTTAACCTCACATTTGATGATCCCCCAATCCAATGTTCTCTCTTCCTTCTTCTTTCTTTCCATGTAGCAGGCGGAACCTTAATGGCAGGAATTTAACTGTACCAGAAATTCTCCCATTTCATTGTATTCAAAGTGCATCAGGCTCTAAACACTAACTTCTTCATGCTTGTAGAAAATTCAGTTTTTGACACCATTGAGTCCCCTCCCCTGCCTGGGGTCACATAAAAAACTGGGAGGCTTCTATGATGCCTAGGAAATAGGCGAAAGGCATCTTCAAGTCCCCCCAAGCTGCCATCATCATTGTCTTAGTACACACGGTATATAGAAGACCAGGTGCCCAAGGTTCCAACTGTACCATGGTGCATTGCCCTAGGGTGTAAAAACCTCCAAGATGCTAAATGAAGGGACATTTCAAGATACCAGTGTTGACCAAGACTCCATTTAATGGAAAGATCAAGACTACCATCCCCACTCCATTCACTTTATTAAGAGCTTCTTTTTTTTTAATAAAATGTTACTTCTTATAATTTATAATGGTTTATTATTCGTGGTTTATTATTTCAGAAAAAAATTTAAGCAAATTGGTATACATGTTTTGTTGCTGAGATACATGGGAGACAAGAAAAGATTTTCAGGCATAAAAATACATTACATCAATATAAAATTCTGTGGGGAAAGTGAAATGGAAATATAATTTCAAGGAGTAAAGAGAATGATGTAAAATTTCTGACTGTCAAAGAGCTTGTCATATACTTTTAAAATAGATAATGGTGGATGTCATATCATAATATTTTGATTCCAGTAGGTATGATATAAGAGTTTTATTTTTAAATGTCAATATTTACAATATACTGACTATCACATCCTTTGGAACCACAGTATTTAAACTTATAAAGTATTTTAGGTTTCAACTGTAAGTGTGAGGGAGTATGTAGTTTTGCAAAATTATTTTAGCGGATATGCATTCAAAAAAGACTTTGAAGATCCTTCATTGAGACAAAAGTTTCCTGCAGCGTGGTATGTGGGCAATTCTTCTCTTGGAAAACAAAATGATTTTGTGTGGCACAACAATGGTCCATCAAATTCACTTGTCCAACATTTAGCCCTGCCTGTTTCTCCTCCACCATCTGCTGTTCACTGTGTCCTATTGTGAAGCTCTTCAACACTCACTCTGCACACCCTTCAAGACAACCTTCCATCCTCTACCTCTTCCAGAGTGTTCTCCTAGTCCCTGATTCTGCCCTCTCCAGCCACAGTGGCTTCCTTCTCTGAAATCTACTTTACCATTCCACTGTAATTCCAGCCCTGTTCTCTGCCTCCTCCAGCCTCTCCTCTTCTCTCTCCCCTCTAAGGCTCCTTCCAAGACTCTTCTCTGAGCATGCTACAGTCCTTTATGCATCACAGCCTCCACCTGCCTGCAACCACTCACCCTTAGATCCTGTTCCCTACTTTCACATGGAAATAGACAAACATTATAAAAATGGTCCAGAAGTGACTGAATCTCAAATAACACTGCTTTATACATAGGGCATGTGGATATTCAACAAGATGCCTGACCAACCCCCTCATCATATCAACATGAACAAAACATAGACATGTGCTTACATAAAAATACAGTGAAGTGGGTCCACTTATCTGGTGATATTAGGAATGAGGTCACTATAACTATGATGGCATATGATCAGAACTAAAGGGAAATGCAGGTAAGAAGTGAAGAGGACAGAGGATGAAGAAGTCTCTGTGGGCTTGGCCATTTAGGGAAGACTGCCTGGAGCAGGTCAGCTATGAGTTGGGTGTCAATCCCTGTTTGGTTGTGGCTCTGTTCCAGCAGTCTCCAAAGATCACCCAGCGTCATTGAGTGGACTCATCATGCCTCAGAACCTGCACACGCCAGTCTGTGATTTGTAGGTGCACTCCTGATACTTTTCATTGCAACATCTGGAAATAATAAGCCCCTTGCTATTCAAAGACGGTCATTGTATCAGTTGGCTATTGCTGTGTAACAACAATCACTAAAATGTCAGTGTTTGCAATCAATAAGAATTTATTTGTCACACACCAGTAGTTTGCCTGAGACTCACATGAACCAACTTGGGTTCAGCTAGAAGGCTCTCCTTCAAGCTGTAGATCCAGCTGGGATTGGTTTCCTGCTATGGTCTAAGATCTAGTCTCTTCCACATGGGTTAATCCTGGGCCTGGGCTGAATGACCTACCCATGGGAAGATCTTCTCATGAAGATGAAGGCATGAGAGAGGGAAAATAAAAACACATAAGAGGTCCTTGGGTCTTGGCTCAAAACTAAACTTGTGCTGCTTCTTCCCACATTCCATTGTCCAAAGTAAATCATAGGGCCAAGCTTAAAATCAAGTGAGAGAGAAATCTGTTTTGCCTTTTGTAAGAAAAGACACTAAGTTACAAGGCAAAAGGCATGGATAAAGAGAGGGTGTTGAATTGGGGCTAAAAAACCCTTCTCCTACAATCCCCCTCTGCCTCTTTAGGTCTGGAAAGCCCATCTAATCATTTGCTTTCATTCTGCCTGGTCTTATCAGAATTCAATGATTCTTCTTATGCCTTCTTCCACTCCACAGCTCTATTTCTGCCAGAGAAATTAGCTGCCAGAGACCTGAGCCCCTCACCAGCTCTTTCCAAGGACTATATATCTTTCTGATACTTCCAATTATGCTGTCTGCACCTAACACTGAATGTAACACTGTCCCATACCCTGAAAGGCAAGTCCGTTCCCTGGCCAGACTATAGTCACCTTATCTCCCTGCTGATTGCTAAAACTCAGGCCAGGTACATTCTGTGATGGATTCTATCTTCTCTCTTCCCTAGAAAGATTCCACCATATATTGCATTTATTTTTTTATTTTATTTTATTTTATTTTTTTGCCTCAGACCTTGCTGGGACTCAGCCATCCCCAGCCAGGCCCCATGAGTGCTCAAAGGCCAGTGCTATTTCCTAAGGTATATATGCTGGATGTGGTCTGTTGGCATTCAGCATGCATTGTCACCTCCTTCCATTGTGTCTTCCTGTACTACAAAAACTAGAAAGCTAAATACCCTATTTCTCTGACTCCCTTGCAGCTAGGCTTCTGCACATGAGCAGGTTTCACCAATGGGAATTATACATGAGGCAGAGACCATGTTCCTACTGCTTATCTGCCTTTAAGCAGAGATGTGGAGTGTTTCTGAAGCTTATTTCCAATGTTTAATTTGCACTACTAGGATGTCATCTGTTCTTGCTTTGTTGCTTCTGTTTCTTTATTTCCTTCTTCCCAATCAGCTTCCACCTTCTTTGTATTTCGAATACAAACCCCAGTCTGGAGTGTGCAGGTTCTGGGGAATGGTGGGGTAACCCAATGTGTCTTGGTGACCTTTAGAGACAGATGGAGGATTGTAGGAGAGGGACATCAATGGGGACTTCCTGGTCCCTGGATGGTGTGTTTCAGTGGTAGCATCCTCTGAGTCCTCAACTTCTCAATTGTGTCATTTTTTTGGGTCAATAAGTTCTGTGATGTTTGGGCAACCATTCCTACTTGTCTAGCCCTTCAAACAACATAAGAAGCACCTGCTTCTCTGAATTCAAGACATTTCTGTTTAGATACCCAAAGAGATTCCTGTTTTTAACCCTGAACCCCAATAGATCCAGCATGTAGCACCTGGGTAAGGAGTGCAGGTTTTCCAAAAAGAACAATATCTGATGTATCCCCCCGTCAGCAGAGGTTTTCCAATGAATGTTGCCCAGACTACATTCTTTACTAAACTAAGCCAGGCAGCAAAGAAGCAAGAAGGCATCACCAAGAGACCTAAGGGGGCCAGCCTCAGGCTGGTCCCAGTCTGACGTCTTCATTCCCTTCTGCTTGGTTGCACCTTGCCATGGGGCCTCCTCTGATGCCCTTGAACTCTCTAGGCTGATGCTAGGAGACTATTCCCCCATCAGTCAGACCACATGGACAATGTCAAAGGTTAGTCACCACCCACAGATACTCCTCAGAATGTATAAGAACAGCTTCTGTGTAACAAAGACAGGGGAAAGATGCAAGGGTGTAGAATGATTAATGGCCCCTTCATAGCTGATGGAAAGCAAGTGTGATCTGCATTTGGGGTGTTGATACTTTCTCACACCACAACATTCCCACATGGTAGCAACCTGGAGGACAAAAACAACTGCCTTGTCTAGGGGAGATAAGGGAGTGTCTGTGTTCTTCGGTTGCTTTGGAAGACAGCATGCATTTCGGAAAGTGTTGCCATAGGGGGCTGTTGGGTTCCTGTGGAGTCTGGCAAAGTTGATGTCTCTGGAAAGTCCAAAGGTGATGTATTTAATAGGCGGCTTGTTTTCTTTCTTCTTTGTGGTAAGTGTCTAATCCCAAAGGCAGTTCTTAAAGCAACACATGGCAGGTAAGAAGAGATGAAGTCCCCATCGGACTACTGCTGAAACCGAGTGGGATTCTGCTTCTGTAAGAGGAATACAAAGAAACACAATGAAGCGGGACGCTGATGGGGAGGCAAGAAACAAAGTAAAAGTAGCCACAAAGCAAGAATGTATGAGCGGATGTGGACAAGGGACCCATCTCCATGGGACGCCTCTGGGCAGAAGGGGGCTGATGCTCCGGAAGTGGGAAGCAGGGCCCTGAGGGAAAGCATCTCAAAGTGCACCCTGCCCACAGTCACACTGGCTAGAAGGCTTTGGAACATTGTGAGCCTATTTCTAAACAGTATGGTTGTTCTGCCAAAAGTCAGACATACACAAACATTCACTGGACGCTTCCCCAGCACTAATCACAATGCCTAGAGGTACAAATTAGGCCAAAAATTTTAGATACTTTTTTCTCTGGTTATAAAGGTAACATATGCCCATTGTGGAAAATACAACTAGGTAAGAAAGAACAAAGGTTTCATGCAGTCTCACCACTGAACTCCCACTGGCAACTTCAGCTGGGTTCCAAAAATCTGTCTAGAGGTATAACCTAAACTCACTTTCATTCAACAACTTTACAAAGGTCAGGTGACTAAAACAATGCTTTTGGAAGATTTCCACATTACCATAATAGAAAATAGATATAATCACTGCCTTGCTGTAGTTTCTGGAAAAAAAAAAAGAGACCATTCAGTATATGAAGTTGTATATCCTCATTTCTTCACTAATTATTATATTCTATTTTCCTATATAGCTAAATATTATTTGAAAACATTGTCCTTGAATGACTAAATTAATGTTCATTGTTTATAAATCTTTCACAATTTTCCAATTATATTCTCAGGATAGAGCCCTAAAAGCTGAATTACTATGTCAATGAGAATGTTTACTTCTAAAGCTTTTAATGCTTTTTGCCAATTGTCTTATAGAAAGTTTGCACCAATTTACACTCCCATCACAATGTTTCAGGGTGCATTTAAAACGCTTTTTGTTTTTGGCTTTAGAAAAGAGCCAGTCTCATCAGTGTGATGCTATTGTGGAAATATATGAAGAAACCCGAGACTTTTCAGTCTTGGTTCTGCTGTGTCTCTTTGGGAAAGTTAGTTCACCTTTTCATGCCTTAGCTGTCTTAAGAACACCTCAAGCTCTAACATTTTGAAATTGTGTTTTTTTTTAATTGAGAACTGTTTTTAAATATGAGGTTGTATTTTATTCCATTAGTACAATGTCAAAGACGTAATAGTATTAAATGAATGCATATACTATTGAAAGTCTGTTCAGCACTTGTGACTGGTAAAACTTAATACTCTCGCAAACAGTCACTAGAATAAGCTATTAAGAGAGAGATTCGCGTCTGTTTTGTTTGTTACTGTATTGCCATGCCAAAATGCATGCTGGGAACATACAGGGTGTTTTATAAATATATGTTCAATGCAAGAAAGATTCATGGGGAAAATTTTAGTAACTGGATGTAGCCAAAACTGTTTGTGCTCCACCAAGATCCCCTTGGTGCACCTACTGGTCACCTCCAGCTTTGGTGGCCGGATCCCCCACACTGGCAGATTCCTACCTCTAGCATCTAGGTCTCTCTGCCTAAGACTTTAACTGGCCAAAATAGCATTCTTGGTCTGTGCAGGGCAAGCCAGAAGTGGTGGTGACTTAACATTGCCAGAAGCTACTCTTAAATAAGGAGGGATGAGACTTGATAGATAAATATCCCAGCTTCTTCACCCCTTGGTGGGACAGTTTTCAGTTATGCTTTACACAATCTCCCAGAGAATCCTTAGCAGGAATGAGCCCAGTTAGCCACAGCAGTAATCTGCTCATTCACACACCCTCTTTCCCACACTCCCACGCCATGCTTCTTGGGATCACCCTGCAAACAAACTACTTGCACCCAAATCTTCACCTCAGAGTCTACTTTTAGAGGAACTCAAAAGCTGGAATTAATGTTTGCAAAATTATTTAGGTGCATGACTTGAAAATGCACCCCCTTTTTCACAAGGAACACATTCTCCATGTTAATTCTGAGAGCCGGAAGAAAGCTGGTAACTCTTTTGGGGAGAGTTTCAAAATCCCAGATTTGAGTGGTGTTTTGTGACTGTGTGTGTGTCCAAAACAACTTTGGTCTTAAGGTTGATTTGAGAATAGATATCAAGAGAGAGCAGATGGCCTGCTGTGGTGGCTCACACCTGTAATCCCAGCACTTTGGGAGGCCAAGGCGGGCAGATCACCTGCGGTCAGAAGTTTGAGACCAGCCTGGCCAACATGGCGAAACTCCATCTCTACTAAAAATACAAGAATTACCCAGGCATGGTGGCACACGCCTGTAATCCCAGCTGCTTGGGTGGCTAAAGCAAGAGAATTGCTTGAACCCAGGACGCAGAGGTTGCAGTGAGCTGAAATCATACCACTGCACTCCAGCTTGAGTGACAGAGCGAGACTCCATCTCAAAAAAAAAAAAAGAAAGAAAAGAAAGAGTGCAAGCAGTTAATTATATTAGAGAATTCAAACTGAAGAGTTAAATGTAGCTCAAGGCTGGAGAGGAGTCAGAACCTGTCCTCTGCCCTGGAGAAGCCCTTGGCACCAGGATGCCAATCACCACACATCACCTGTGTGAGTTACTGGAACAAGACAACCAAGGTTCACATTTTTCTGAATCCTTCCAGCTGCTGTTACAGTGCTGAATACAAGGTAGGTCTTTAAGCAAGAGTTGTTCACTGCTTGAAGCATCATCTGGGTACCTGGAGACTAATAAACAAGTCTAGAAAACTGTGTATATCAGTCAGGATTTTAACTGCAGACAACAGAATCCATTCTAGTTAGTAAAAAAAATTGAAGGCTAGAGAATCTCTGAAAGGCTAGAGAATGAGTTTAGAGGCTTTGTGGTAAGGAACAAGGCCCACATATCTCATCAAAGAGGTCCAGTAGAGACACCTCTGCCACCTTCTGGGCACCGTCACAACAGCTGGCACCACCCACCCATTGATGCTGAACCTTGCTGCCTCTGGAGGTTGGTGCTGCCACACTTACCTTGATGGATTCCATGTGGTAACACTAGCTTCTTCCAAGTCAAATGCTGACCTGTGTGTATTTGATTGACTGAGCCCTCATCTCTAGCCACAAAGGAGGTCAGAAAAGTGAGAATGTTTCTTCCATTGTGAGAGAAAGTAACTTAAAAGATGGGGCACTCTCCAAAAAAAAGAAAGATGTTCAAAGGTGCTAGATCAAGAAGGAAATCCACTACACCTCACCCACCACTCTCCAGTGCCCTCCTCCACTGCATGATGCTTTCCATCCCTGAATACCTGTGAGCCCTGACTTATGCCTGCCTTGCTAGTGGCATCGTAGTAAAGGCTACATGCTGAACACCCAGCCAGAGAGGCATAGGTTGGAAGAAGAGCCTCAGTGGGTGATAAAATTCCCAGGGGGTCCTGTGATTGGGGCCACTGCCTGAGTTCAAGGACATATCCCCTCAAACCACCTAGACCAGTATTGTCCAGTAGAAATGTATGAGCCACAAACGCAAGCCACACATGCACTTTAGAATTGTCTAGTAGCCACATTTTATAAAGAAACAGAAACAGATGAAGTTCATTTTAATAATAGATTTTATGTAGCCTAATATATCCAAAGTATTAACATGTCAGTAGGTCATCAATATAAAAGCAAATTTTGAATAAACTATACGATCCTTTTTTTTCATACTAAGTCTTTGAAACCCAGTGTGAACCTTACACCTATTGGACTGACCACATTTTTAGTGCTCAAGAGCCACATGTGGCGAGTGGATCCCACGTGGGACAGTGTAGACACTCCTTTCTGGATGGCAATATCCATGCTGAGCCCTCCTCCTCTTCAGCTGTGAGCTGCCTGCCACACTTGTGGTAGGGCAGCCATTTAGAGAACCCATATTTCTATAACATAATGTAGTGTGGTAAGGAAGTCTTGCTTGATCCTGTTTAGGAGTTGAGCTGAGTTACGAAGTTTCCCACTCTAGTCCTCAGTCCTCCTGGCTCCCTGGGAAGTCTATGATTGTGTTCCCACTTTACTGCTGCCCTGCTGCTAATTCCTCCATGACCTCACCTTCCCCAGGGCTAGGGATCAGGCACTCACCTCAGATGCAAACTTTAAAGGGATGCCAAAAAACTCAGTCATCAAGATCAATACTTTAATGCAATATTTATTAAAATTAAAATCACTGCAAAAATCTATGATGAAGATAATATCAATTTTTTAAAATGATAACAAGGTCTAACCAGGGCAGTTTTAGGATGAGGCAAATGATTTCGGTGGTGGGAGAACAGGGACTGGCATTCATTCCCCTTCCCATTTCCTCAAGTGTCTCTAGACACTTTCCTAGCACATAGTAAGTGCACAATATGTATTTCAGGGGAAATGAATAAACGAATGACCAAAAAAGTCCTCTCTGTCTGATTCTTTATTATTTAGTGTCGAATTCAGTTTTAATGAAATGCAGTAATATATTGATGTGATACAATTGCAATCAAAATCCTGCTGGATTTGTTTTAACTTGACAGATTGACTCTCGAATTTACATTGAAGAATGAGTAGGTGAGAACAGTGAGCAAGAACACGCAAGAAAAAGACTTCTTTTGGTAAGCAAGAAAAAAATCTTCAGGAATGGTAGCCCTGTTTGGTTTCTGCTCCTTGTCTGGGCAGTTCTTGGCCCCGGCTCCTGCACAGCCATGCCCCTGCAGTAGTTCTCTCATGTGGGGCGAATCATACAGCCGGGGAAGGGACCTCCTTCCCCTCCCAAGCTGATCTTGCCAAGTAAGACGTGGTTAAACAGACAAGGGCCTTGAAGGGGGAAAGAAGGAAAAGAATGCTCCCAAAGTGCAGCCCATAGCCTGAGGAGTTTCTGAAACTGGGGAAGTAAGTTCCAGAGGTCCCGGCCCTGCAGAACTTTAGCACCCCTCTTCCACCCCTAGACCACCCCCAGGTCCTGGTCACCTTGGCCCAGCCCTCTGGTAGCCTTGTCTTGCCCATGTCTCCCTTCTGACAGCATCTGTTGGGGCACTCCTTTGTCTCCCACTGCCTGAACACCTCTAGCTGCCCGCACAGAATGGATCTGAAAACCCAAGCCAAGGACAGAGCTCTGCTCCATCCAACTCTATTGCTCATGCTTCTCTCTACCATGAGTGCCTTGTCCTCTCCCCCAACACACATACACACACACACACACAGACACAGATGCACATACACATGCACACAAACACTCACACATGTGTCCCCACTCCCCTCTTTCTTGGTCTGTCTGTCCCAGGCAGTCTAGCTAGTTGTTCCTCTTTCTCCCTATCCCATCATCCATGATACATTTGCACTCATGAGCATGCACTTGCCAAAACTCTACCCTGCAGGGTACCCATTCTGCGGAGGGAAGCCTGGAATGGTGGGGCCTGAGGTCGAGAGTCACGTAACAAGCTGCAAGTTTAAGAGCTCCAGCGAGTGAGCTGGACTGACTAGGGAGGGCCGGGGAGGGCCGTGTCCGAACAAAAGCCTCTGTCCGGAGTTGGACCTCTCAGCCGCAAGGACCATAGAGACCCTTGGGCTGTGTGTGAAGGGTGTTGGTGCTGCTACACTGCCTCATCAAAGAATGTGAGTGGCAGAAAAGGGACTCTAAGAATCAACCAGCAGAACTTTAACACTGAAAATCCACTAACACCTCTCAGGACATGTCCCAGCATCCCAATGTCATCTCATACCCTCATTTCCTCCAGCACCAGAGGTAGAAATGGGATAAGAGACAAGGGGCTAGATTCCTTCCTCTAGGCTGGGGTACTCATTTCCTTCCTTTCTTCCCTTGAGGTGAGGAGGCTTCTCCTTGGGGTGGCCTCTGCCTTCCAGCTTCTTGGCCATTCAAGGTGTGCCCTGCCACATACAAAAGTTCATGGTTGTGGCTTGGGCCTTCCCTGGCCGAAGTGATTGGGACCCTTGGAGCGAAGCCCTGTGTATGGGACCAGGCTCTCTGAAACCGCACTCATGAGTCCTGAGAATGCCCCAAGGCCTCTGCCATGCTGCTTCCTCCCATGCCCCCTCATCTTCTTTCCCCTTCCTCCTCCGCTCCCCTTCTCCTTGTACCAGACACCACGGCACCGTCTTGAGCAACCTGGGTGCCTTTCTGCATCATCCATATCCAAGGCAACGTTGGTGAAAGGAAAACTGATCCAAGAACAATTGCCAGCTAACATATTACTGTGATTATTGAAGTCATTCTGTGCTTTATGGGAAGAAAACATCACTAACTTGTTAAATGGGTCTTCTTTTTTGGTCTAACAGGGTTAGTCTTCCATAATCTTCCTTCCTACAAAGACAACTGGAACTTTCCAGAGCCAAGACCTTTCAATCCCCTTTGCCAGTCTTTCTCTGTTCCATCGAAGCTTGCCTACCATGTGTTCACATTGTCAGGACTTTACCTGGTGTCTTATCAGCTGATTAATAAAGCAGTGATTTTCAAACTGATCTGTATAACAATTTAATATTAATATCTTGCCTATGTATAAAATACTTGCATTATTTTTAAAACTATAATTTTTAAAAGCAAACACATTCCAATAATTACAAACAACATGGTACCACCATTATAATATGCAGGTAGGTATATTTTGCCAAACTTTGAAATAAAGTGTCTCCTGCTGTCTCTAAAAGTACCTTTGAGCTTCTTGTGAATCAGCCCTTGATCAGAAAGGAATGCTTAGTGTGAGTCTTGAAAAATATCCAGGCCTGCACACATCTGTTCACATACACTAGCCCAGGGGGGCCCAGACCTGACCCTGGGTGTTCTGCACTTAAGAATGTGTCACAAAAGCATAGCTACACACCAGGAATTGAGACAGCATGTTACAAAAATAGTCACTGGAAATGATCGCCTTGGGGCTTTTCTTTTTTGCACTGTCTTGTATGAGACTCTCACCTGAACAGTCATGGGCATCCACATGGCCTATAGGATCGTTGGAGGCGAACTGCAAAGAGAGGATATTCCAATTTTACTGTTCAAATTAAGCTCTTGAAGCCCATAGGAGAAAACAAAAACATGTCGTTTTGAAAGTGAGAGCAAGATTGGTTGAGAGGACAATCTCTTGATAGAGAGAGAAGTGCAGTTCCCACTGCAATAATTAACTGGAAAGAAAATGGTACTCACAATGAAATGAATGCGATGAATGTATTCTCCTATGATAGGTCACATATCCCGGTTTCCCAGGTCACGTAATTTTTCATGTAATATTTCATGCAATATTGCCTTCTGTCAGGTTTCTCTCTCCCAGCACCAATGGCAACATTACAAATAAGGGTTTCTAGAATTTTTGCTCACACTTTTAGCACAAATCGCAGTTTAGGGAAAAGTATTCACTCATGCTAATTGGAGCTTAAAGAATGGGAAATTTTAGTGGGTGAGCTTCTATACTCTGCTGTTGGTTATGCCTCCTGTTAGCTCATCTCCAGCTCTTCCTAAGATGTATACTGCAATTAAGTGTAGTGGTGAGTTCACCATTCTCTCTTGTCCATAAAGAACTCGAACTCGAAGATGATGGATTGTGAGATGAAAATGGCCCAGATCCCAGTAAATGTTCAATTAGAACCGCCAAGGAGAACTCACAGACCTATATCAGATTGTGAGCAAAAACCAAACTTTTGTTGTGTAAATCACTGAGCTATTGGGGTTATTTGTTGCTGCAGTGTAGTCTATCCTATCTTGACTCATATAATATCTGGTGATAGAGACTAATGGAAGAAGAAGGAAAATGTCTATAGGAGTGTGGTCCAAAGAAAGCAACCCCTAAAGTGATGAGGTAGGTTTTCCAAGAGTATGGCCCCAGCTAAAAGTCCAGCACCTCAATTTATGAAGTTTCAGGCAGAGGAACTTAGCCAATGCAAAGGAAAAAAGATATCCTTCCTTTTAGGCTTTTTTTGTGGCTGAAGATTTAAATCTATCTGTCATTTGTCATTTAACATCCCTTTGCATGATTTAAATAAAAAGTAAGTTTGCTTCCAAAGCACAAAACCAAGAAAAGCCAAAGCATAAAACCAATCTTTTTTTTAAAGAATTCTATATCAGATGGGAAAAACTTCATAAAACCCTAGAGCTATCCCTTTGTGCATATCATGAGTCTACTCATTTTTTCTTCAAGAATGAATTTTCCTTGCTTTGAGTCAATCCAGGCAGTCAAAAACACTATAAAAGACCATATAATCTTCCTGATCAAATGTGCATGGATTATAGACTGTGCCAGCTATGGAATGCACTTTGTTTGAACTTTAAACTCATTTCAGTCCCCAGTTTTATTATCAGGTGTTTTTTTTTCTTTCATACAATTTTCTCTAAGTTTCTACTCTGTTCAGGGAACAATTGAGAAGGTGGTATGCAGTTAAAATTAAAACCTGCCACTTCCCACATAAAATATGTAAATAGTGCAAGGCAGTTTGCATTTCTAAAGGCAGCAACTTCAAATTCTCTTAAGAAGTATCAGAGAAACCATGGATTAATTTACCCAATGTCCTCCAACTCTTCACTTTCCACAGGATTTTTATTCTAATTAACGGAAAGGATTAAACATCTACCATTTGGTAGTTAGTTTATTATCTGCATATGGCTGAGCAGGTCCCTTAATCACATCCTTCAACCTCTATGAAAAGCAACCAAAATGGAAAATTTCTTATAGCTCCTTCCTTGGAAAAGAATATACTGGTCAATATGAAAAGATTCAGACTATGGGGACTTCTGGTGTGCTTATAGCTACCTTGAGTCTTAGGTGTCTAACTAAGACACTAGAGCCTCAGGGAGACTATGCAGAACTGAGCACTGTTGAAAAGGACCTGTGGATGTCACTGCCAAAAGGCATAGGTGCATTGAAAGACTAAGACCTAATCACAGGACTATAGAACACTTTCCCTCTTCCCAAACTTCGCCGCCACATCACTAGGGCTCCTGTATAATAGCAAAGAAATACAACTGAAAGAGCTGCATGTCTCAGACCTTATTAAAGAAGCCTCTAAGAAAACACAACGACAACAGGGGAGACAAAAACAAAAACAGGGGAGAAAATTTTAGCCTTTAACATCTACTGTTACAGGAAACTGTAAACACAAACTAAGTCCCAGCCAGATAAACACAAAACCTTACACTAAAGGCCGATTTACCTTGGTTGTTTTTACCAATACATCATGTGTCGCTTTCAACAAAAAACTACAAGCCATACTAAAACACACACACACAAAAGACGCAGTCTGCAGAGATAAACCAAGCATCAGAACCAGATGCAGATACAGCAGAAATTTTGAATTATCAAACCAGAAATTGAAAACAATTATGATTAATTTGTTTAGGGCTCTAATGGAAAAAGTCACCAACACATAAGAACAGATGAGTGAGGCTGGGCTTCGTGGGTCACGCCTGTAATCCCAACACTTTGGGAGGCCGAGGCAGCAGATCAGCTGTGGTCAGGATTTCGAGACCAGCCTGGCCAAGATAGAAAAAACCCTGTCTCCACCAAAACTACAAAAATTATCTGGGTGTGGGGGTGCATGCCTGTAGTCCCAGCAACTCAGGAGGCTGAGACACAAGAATCACTTGAACCTGAGAGGCGGAAGTTACAGTGAGCTGAGATTGCACCACTGCACTCCAGCCTGGGCAACAGAGTGATATTCCAGCTGAAAAAAAACCCCAAACAAACAAACAAGCAAAAAAAAAAAAAAAAAAAAAAAACAAAAAAAACAGATGGGCCAGCCGCAGTGTCTCACACCTGTAATCCCAGCACTTTGGGAGGCTGAGGCGGGTGGATCACCTAAGGTCAGGAGTTTGAGACCAGCCTGACCAACATGGAGAAACCTCGTCTCTACTAAAAATACAAAAATTAGCAGGGCATGGAGGTGAATGCCTGTAATCCCAGCTACTCTGGAGGCTGAGGCAGGAGAATCACTTGAACCCAAGAGGCGGAAGTCGCAGTAAGCCAAGATCGCGCCATTGCACGCCAACCTGGGCAACAAGAGTGAAACTCCATCTAAGAAAAAAAAAAAAAGAAAGAACAGATGAGTGATGTAAGAAGATAGATGGAAACTCTAAGAAACAACCTAGAGGAAATGCTAAAAATCAAGAGCATTGTAACAGAAATGAAGAATGCATTTGCATTTATTGGTTTCAGCAATAGACTGGACACAGCTGAGAATCAGTGAGCTTGAAGATATGCCAATAGAAACTTCCAAAACTGAAATGCAAAGAGAGGAAAAAAAAAAGAGACTCAACAAAATACCTAGGCACTGTGAGACAATTACCAAGGATGTCACATATACATATTGGAAATATTAGAAAAAGAAGAGAGAAGAGAGCAGAAGGAATATTTGAAATAATAGCTACTGAGAATTTTCCAAAATTAATAATGAACACCAAACCACAGATCCAGGAAGCTCAGATAACACCAAGTAGGTTATATACCAAAATGTCCATATCTAAGCATGTCATATTCTAACTGCAGAAAATCAAAGACAAAGAGAAAAATGTGAAAGAAAAAAAGAAATACCTTACCTATAGAAAAGCGAGAAGAGTACAACCAAGTAAATAGATTTATCTCGGATATCACTTCAGAAACCATACAAGCAAGAAGAGAGTAGAGGAAAATAGTTAAAGTGTTGAAAGAAAGAAAGAAACCCACCACCCTCGAATACTGTATCCAGTGAAATTAACCTTCAAGAGTAAAGGAAAAATAAAGAGTTTCTCAGACAAACAAAAATTGAGGAAATTTCTCACCTGTAGGCATTCATTACCTGTGGGGTTATTCAATACACTCTCTTAGAGCAAATGGTTGACTACATCAGAAAAAGAAGCCCAAAACTTAGAATTTTGCCTCACACCAATTCCACAGAATAAATTATTGATAGGTTAATGATTAAAAGAGAAACACGAATTGAAACCAGTGCTTCAATCATATTGACATGTTAACTAACTTTCTAAGTATAAAAGCAGAGAGTGACATAAATATGATCATCTAAAAATACCAGAAATAAAAATAAAAGGCAAATGACAAGCCAAAGAAAATCTTTGCACTGTATTTGATATTTTTCATCTAGGTATTTTTAAAATTAGTTTTTCTTAAAGATGCAATCCTAATGGGGAGAAAAATAGTTGAAGAATATGATAAACACTTCACAAAAAAAGAAATACAAATGGTTAATAGATTTGTGAGAATGTTCAACCTCCAACTAAGAAAGGAATGCAAATTAAAACAATACTATTTTCTCCTTTCAATTTGATAATCACATTTAGAAGTTAGACTACTCTGTTTTGACAAATAATGTGATATGAATAGTCGTACTACCTTTATCAAACACTATAAATTGGTAAGATTTCCTGAAGGGCAATTCGGCAATATGGATCAGTGGCCTTAGAAAATCGTCATGAACTTGGCGGGGCACGGTGACTCATCTGTAATTCGAGCACTTTGGGAGGCCAAGGCAGGTAGATTGCTTGAGCTCACGAGGTGAAGACCAGCCCAGGCAACATCACGAGACCCTGTCTCTACTAAAAATACAAAAAATTAGCCGGATGTGGTGGCATGCCCCTCTGATCCCAGCTACTTGGGAGTCTGAGGTGGGAGAATCACTTGACCCCAGGAGGCAGAGGTTGCAGTGAGCTGAGATCACACCACTGCACTCCAGCCTGGGTGACAGGGTGAGACCCTGTCTCAAAAAATAAAAAGAAAAAGAGAAAAGAAAAGAAAATCGTCATGAACTTGACCCAGTGATTCTAATTCTAGGAATTATCTTCAGAATAATCATCAGAAACGTGCAAATGATGAACATACAAGGATTGTCCACCCAGCTTTGTCTATAATAGAAAAAACTTGGGAATGACTTAGAGGCATGGCTAAATAAGTGGTGGCACATTTATTTAATAAAACCTTAAGCATCTGTGAAAGAAAGTATTTTTAAGGAACATTTAACCATATGAGAAAATGCTCTAGAATATAAAGGGAAAAGCGAGATATAAAACTGTGTATTTCATATCCTAATTTTATAGTAAAATGCATGAGAAAAGCAATGAAGAAATGTTAATGGCAGTCTCGGTAGTGAAATTAAGGGTGGTTTGTAGTTTCTTCTTTATTATTTTCAGTGTTTTCCCCCACATTTTGTATAATAAAAAGTTTCTACCTTTATAATCAGGAAAAAAGTAAATGAAATGTTATAAACCTTTTCAGCTTAATCATATTGCTAGAGGGAAATTCTATTCTACCTTGGTTATTTGTAAAGTTGAACAGGTGTTTGTCAGACCTGGTAGAGCCTGTGTGCATTAAGGACTGACTCCAGGTCAGCTATTTGAATGGGCCCTAGAAACTCCCACTTTTTTACTCAGGCAACTCCGAGTTCATTTTTTTCTATACCAGTCTTGTTTGCATGCAACTTGGAAGGGTGAAAAAAAAATTTGAGACGGAGTCTTACTAATGTTGCCCAGGCTGGTCTCGAACTCCTGAGCTCGGGCAATCTTCCTGCCTCAGCATCCCAAGTAGCTAGGGCTACAGGCACTCACCACCATGCCCAGTGGCCTGAAGTGTGGAATTTTTAAACAACTCAGGTGAGATTCCTTAGAAACTGTATTTGGTTGGTAGCTGTGTACTCAGTGAAGAAGTGAAAGTAATGGGGAATAAAGATAGGAGGTTCCTTGAAAAGCAGTCATTTCACTTGCAATTATTTAGAAAGAAAAGGAAAGGAGGAGAGCACTCCTTGGATCTAAAAAAAGAAATCGGTGCAGTGTCCATTGAGGGTCACTGTTCCCGTTGTATAATACTGTGTAAATCACTCAAAAGCTTAATGGCTCAAGGCAATAATCATTTATCCTCTCTCTTGGCTTTCTGAAGCTTAGCTAGGTGGTTCTGGCTTAGGTTCTCTCACGAGGTTGCAGTTAAGATGTCAGCCAGAGCTTCAGTCATCTGAGGCTCTCCTGGCACTGGACCGGAATCCAGTTCCAAAGCGACTCACACACATGGCTGGCAAGTTGGTGCAAGCTGTTGTCTCTAGGTCTCAGTTCCGATGTGGGACCCTGTACAGAGCTGCAGAGGTGCGCTCATAGCATGGTAGCTGGCTTCCCCCAGAGAGAACAATCCAAGGCAGACACTGCAATGCTTTTTATAACCTAGCCTTGGAAGTCACACACTGTCATTTCAGCAATATACGATTGGTGACATGTAAGCCCTATTCAGTGTGGGAGAGGCGGGATACCAGGATGCAGGAATCACTGGAGGCCATCATGGAAGCTGATGACTCCCACCTCCCCCAGTGTGAAAGGAGGCTGACCCATCCTCAATACTACTGGTGGGTTTCATTGGGCTAAATGTAATGATGGCTTCTTTGACAATGATAGGTTCAACACCCCAAGCCTAAGCCAATTAGCACATGGCATTCTCCCAGCTTCCAGGATTCTTCAGGGATTGGCATGTGACAAGATTCAGACCAATGAGGCATAAAAGGACACTTTCAAGGAGCTTCTTAACATAGAGCCACCAGATTCAGTTGATTTTTGACATAGGTGCCAAGAATGGGGAAATGAGTTACTTTAATAAATACTGTTGGTAAAACTGGATATTCACAGGCAGAAGAATGAAAATGGACATTTATCTCACCCTTTATACAAGAATTAACTCAAAATTGGTTAAAGACTTAATGTAAGAACCAAAACTGTAAGACTACAAGAAGAAAACACAGGGGGAATGTTTCATGACATCGGTCTGGGCAGTGATTTCCTGGGTACTGCCCCAAAAGCACGGAAACAGAAACAAAAATAGACAAATGGGATTACATCAAACTAAAAAGTTTCTGCATAATTAAGGAAACATTTAACAGAGTGAAGAGACAACAGTTAGATTGGGAGAAAATATTTGCCAATCATACATTGGTTAAGGGGCTAATATTCAAAATAGTTGAGGTACTCAAACTACTGAATAACAAGAAAACAAATAACCTCACTTAAAAATGGGCAAAGGACCTGAATAGACATTTTTCAAAGGAAAACATACAAATAGCAAACAGATATTTTAAAAATTGCTCAGCATCACTAATCATCAGAGAAATGCAAATTAAAATCACACAGAGATACCACTTCACACCTGTTAGAATGGCTATTATCAAAACGATGAAAGGTAACAAGTGTTGGTGAGGATGTGGAGAAAAGGAAACCCTTGTACACTGTTGGTATTGTAAATTAATACAGCCATTTTGGAAAACAGTACAGAAGTTCTTCAAAAAACTAAAAATACTGATTTAATATGCCCACTTCTGGGTATATAGCCAAAGGATATGAAATGATTATGTCAAAAAGATGATAGCACTTCCATGTTTCTTGCAGCACTATTCACAACAGCCAAGACGCAGAAACAACAGATAAGTGGATTTTTCAAATATGGTGTATGTATACACAATGGAATGCTATTCCACCTTTAAAAAGCAGGAAATTCTGCCATTTGTGACAATATAGATGAACCTAGAAGACATTGCACTAAATGAAATAAGCCAGCCACAGAGAGACAAATACCACATGATCTCACTTATACGTGGTATCTAAAAAGTCAAACTTATAGATGTAAGAGGCTGAGGTTGTGCAACGGGAAAGGTCAAAGGGTACAAAGTTTCAGGTAGGAGGAATAAGTTCTGGTGATCTATTGCACCACATGGTAACTTAATTAATAACAGTGTATATTTCATGATAGCTAAGAGTGGATTTTAAATGTCACTGCAAAGAAATGGTAAGTATTTGAGGTGATGGATTTGTTAACATGAGTTGATCATTCCATAATGTATACATGTATTAGAAACACATTGTGCTGCATAAATATATACAATTATTATTTGCCAATTAAAAATAAAAGGAAGGCCACGCATGGTGGCTCACACCTGTGATCTCAGCACTTTAAGAGGCCGAAGTGGGATGACTGCTTGAGCCTAGGAGTTCAAGACCAGCCTGGGCAACATAGCGAGACCTCGTCACTACAAAAAATTCAAAAATTAGCCAGGAGTGGTGACGCACACCTGTAGTCATAGCTACTAAGGAGGCTGGGGTGGAAGGATGCTTTGAGCCTTGATGGTTGATGTTGCAGTGAGCCGATACGGTGCCACTGCACTCCAGTCTAGGCGACAGAGCAAGACTCCGTCTCAAAAAAAGAGAAAAGAAAAAAAATTAAAAATAAAATGAAACTTCAAAAAAAATAGAGCCACCAGAAAAGATGGTTCCTGTGTTCCTCGGGTGTTTTGGGGTGTGGGTCTGAACCCCAGGTATGCTGCAGTGTCCTCTACCAGCCTGGAGAATCAAGCCAGTCATAGGGGAGAAGAGTCGGGAGAGTCTCGAGAGAAAAGAAGTCAGAGTCTTCATAAAACCATAGATGGTCACTGCCCTACCACTGAGCTCTTCCTTTACCTGGGCCAATAAACCTCCCATATTTTCGAACCCACTTGAAGATAGGTTTTCTAGTACACGCAACCATGCCTGATTTTTTTTCTACTTGCAAAATGGAGATAAAAGAAATGAAGGCAAATGCCTTGAAAACTAAAGGAGAGTTTACTCTTTAACATTTGGGATAGTTACATCTACTTGAACCAAACCCAAATTTGGGACAGCTGCCTAGATAAGTGGACAAGAGTGTCACTGAGCAGGTCTGGCCTCTAGCGTTTTCTCAACCCATGATGGCTATGCCCATAAGCCAGACAGACAACAGCTCTGAAGGTACAATTTTGGTAGGAGGGTAGTGGCATGGGTCTAGTGTCCCAGCTGGGGGAACATCACAAGCTCAAGATTTCTGAGCTGTGGTGAGGGACACCAGAAAGGTTCACACAAAACTGGTCTTCAAAATGGGCATCAAAGCTGGACACGGTGGCTCATGCCTGTAATCCTAGTACTCTGGGAGTCCAAGCCTCCCAAAAAGCCTTACTTTTGAGCCCAGAAGTTTGAGGTCAGCCGGGGAAACATGGTAAAACCCCGTGTCCCCCCAAAAAAAAAAAATTAGCGAGGCACAGTGGTGATGCTTGTAGTCTCAGCTACTTGGGAAGCTGAGGTGGGAGGATCGCCTGAGCTTGGGGAAGTCCAGGCTGCAGTGAGCCATGATCGTACTACTGCACTCCAGCCTGAGCAACAGAGTGAGACCTTGTCTCAAAAAAAGTGGGCACCATCACTTCTGGCCAGTGTCTGGAATGTCACCAGAGCCCCTTGATTTAAAGTCGAGGGAGAACATGATGAAGGTCATCCGCCACTAGCATCTCACCATGCATCGGTTCTTCAGTCCCTCCTGAGATTGGTGTGGAAGATTTGTGCACAATGAGAGACCAGTGAGGGGACCACAAAAGGGGCAGGGGTCCCCATGCCACTGAAGTGAGGGGAAGAGAAAGAGGTCCAGGAACCTTGAGGTCACTGGAGACAGACCGCTGAATCACACTTTTGCTGATGGCAGAAAAACTTGGCTGATTCAGCTTTGTCAAGAGCAAGTCAGGTATGTTATATCTAGGAGATGTATCAATAGACTTGACGTATCCCAGGCACTGTTCCAAGTACCTTACAAACAATTACTTATTTAATTCCCTCAGCAACTCTGTGAAATAGGTATTCTTGTTGCAGATTACAAAACTGATCTGCAACAAGATCTGCAAGAAGAGGTTAAGACACTTGCCCAAGATCACACAGTTAGAAACTGAGGCACAGAGAGGTTAGGAAACTTGCCCATGGTCACACAGCTGGTAAGTGGCGGATTCAGTATTTGAGTGCAGAATTTGCTGGCAGGGCCTATGCTCCTAACCACCATGCTCTGCTGCCTCTGCTACCAGCTTTCCGTTTCTTTGCAGACTTGCTGTGTATCCTGGTGAGGCTCTTCCTCTCTGCGTGATGGTTCACTCTAGAGCCTTGGTGAAGTCAGAGCAGATCTAAGTACGTGTGCTAGCTGAAGGTGTTTTTTCTGCCAGGCCTGGCCCTCAATCCTGGGACTTTGGGTTGCCACAAACTCTGGTTCTGTCGTCTTCATCTCGCCTGACGAACCAGCCATAACATTGGGCTTGTTAAAAATGCAGCTGATCACGAAGCACCCCGGCCAACTGTTTCCCTCCTTGCCCAAGCTTCCTGATCATTCCAGGCCTCTGCCCATCACGCACCCTCCTTCTTAAATACTATCATCAGTGTCGGGGTCGTTAGGGAGAAAACCGATGAAGAGGAAATGATTATAAAAGTTACATCTGCTGTTCAGGCAGCTGTTCTCTTTCCTCATTAGGAGAATCAATCATTTTTCAACATCATTTTTGGTACTAGGAAAAGGCTTCATTTATTCTAAGACTAAAGAGAAGGAATGAGGGAATTAAATCCCACAGGTCTTTAGCTGATAGGATTTTTTTTTTTAAATGTTCTGTCCTCACCAATGACCTAATTAAGCTTTCAAAGAATGATAAACTCTCCACTCCTCTGTCTCATTTCCATCTGGGCATGTACAGATCTGGAGTTACTGGCCTCTCTCTCAGCCTTCCTCTTCCGTCTCGTCTTCACAGATTAAGGCCAGCTTTCTCTTTCTGCGAGGGCTTCTTGGAAATGCCTCTTCATCTCTGAAACTGTACAGCCAAGCCTCAGATCATCACAGAGGCACTCCATCATATTTCTATGGAATCACAGAGGCCAAGAGCGAGAAAATCATCCCTCATAATGATTATGAGTTTTAATCATGGGGGCAGACTGCTCAGGTTCAAAGAGCAATTTTGCCCCTTACTAGCTATTTGAACTTGGGCACCTGACTTAGCCTCTTGGTGCCTCAGTATACTCATCTGTCAAATGGAGAACACCTGACTCACAGGGTTGTAGTGAGAATTAAATTAATTTACAGTATATGTAAAGCACTTCACAGTAAATGCGAAATTATGATCGTCGCTGCTGCTGCTGCTGTCGCCATTTTCTAGTTCACTACCTCTGATGCTTATGTGCCCTCTTAAACATCTTTCTTTACACACCCCCAAGGTTGGTTCAGCCCCACCATCTGCCTTCTCCATTCCTGCGTCCTGGCTGTTGAGAGCTTTGGGGGGAAAATGAAGCAAGCATGAGGATTGCAAAGTCATGGTCTCCAATCTAAGCCCGCTCCTCAGAGACTGTTGTGTGTCCCTCTTGGCACTGGTCAGTGTCCAGGCAGAAAGACAGAGCACAGCAGTTGTTTCAGCTTAAGTGAGCCAGGCGTTTGAGGCTAGCTTGCTTAGAGGGGTGTTGGAGGACTAAAAAGATAGACGGGGGATGCTGACATGCCACAGAGTTAGGAGCTTTAGGGATCGGTGACCGCCTCTGGAATCTGGGGGGAAAAGGAGAGGAGGTGGGGATTATCAGAACTTAAAAGCCTGGAGGAGGGACCCTGTAGGTCTCTAACCCAGACCCCTGAAGACAGGATGCCACCCAGCTCATGCTGGTATCTCTGAGGAGACACAAGGTTGATTCTGGGAATGTTGGGGAAACTGCCAACTGGCAAGAAATTACCGCTGCTGGGATGGTGCTCACAGCAGCAGGAAATAGACACAAAGCCACGGGGAGTGAACAGGAAGGAGCATCCACCTGTTCTGGGTACCATAGCCAGACAGGTGTTTCTAGAAAGCAAACGCAGCCAGGTCACAACTCTTCGTAAAGCCCTCCTGTGGTTCTCTATGTATCTTGAGGTGGAGTCTGGAGAGCAGCTTGGCAGACAGGCCCTCCCTGCGGTGACTGTGACCCTGGCCCACCTGCCAGCACCTTTGCCACACTCAACGCTCCGTCCTTTGCCACTCCCATGTGCTAGCTATGTTGAACTCATTGCATTTTTCCAAGTGGTCTGTGCCTCCGTTCCTACTGGGAAGTTCTTTTCTATGAAGTCTTTGTTGATCACCCAAGCTAGGAATGACTAATCCTCTCCTTGTGCCCTAACTGTAAAGTCAACACACTTCTTTCAGCAGATACTGCTGGCGCCCTGCCCTTATTTTCTTGGTATTCACCTCTACAGGGAAGGCAGCTTGCTATGAACATCTGTGGCTCCACCCGGGGGCTTTACATCTGCCCGCTGGAGCACATTTGGCCCAAGTAGGGACCCAACTGTACATGCTAGAGAGTTAATGCCCCTTGAACCAGACTTCAAACAATCATGACGAAGAATCTGATGGATAACCACCCTAGCTTTGTGCCCTCGGTGGGGACAACTGTGACGCTTGTTTTTACAGTGTCTCCCAGAGATTCCCAGGGAGGACTGAAATACTCAGTTGCTTATAGTAGTAGCTAGCTTAAAATGTACCCTCGACCATCTTTCTTCTGTTCCCTGCCTCAACCCCCTGATTTCTTTAACCAATGCTTCCTGGGACCACCTTCCAAATAAATTACTTGCACTCAAATTCTTGTTGCTGGGCCTGCTTTGGTAGAAATCCAAACTAAAACCGTTCTCTCATCGGTCATTATATAGTACTATACCTATTTATTTAAATGTCCCTGTCACGCTCAGCACTCTCAACTCTGCAGGCCAGAACTTTGTCTCATTCTTGTATGTATTTGCAAATTATAAGATAGTGCCTGGTACATAGTGTGGCCACAAGCCATGCTTATTAACAGAAGGAAGAGGTTTGAAAACCAAAGTAGTACTATTGTAGAGAGTGATGTGTGATGTGCAGGAGTGATTGGGGGAGGCTAGCAAAGAGCTTTGAGATTACAATCCAGAGTTTTGGAGGTAAGGCTGCTTGGGCAGCTAAAGAAAGGTAGTGGAATTGCTACTTAACCATTCTGTTTCTTCAGATGAGATTGTAACAGAATTGTAGGCATGCACACACACTTCAAAATGTGAGGCATAGGAACTTTGCTCCCAACACCATGCCCCCTAAGTCTGGCCCCCAGAGAAGCTGTCACTTCTGATTCAAAGAAGAGATCCCCCATTTCTCTGCTCCAAGAGATGTTATGGCCAAATCACATCGTGGTGGCAGCCCTTTCACTGTAAGAAGCTCAGAAAGCAGACAGTCCTAATGCTGTCTGGCATGGCTGATGTCTCGCTTAAAAGCCATCTGCTCTCTAACCAGTACCAATCATGTTGGAAACACTCCTTCCCATTGAATTCTTCCTCTGAATGTGACTGATCATAAGTAAGAGCCCTGCCACAATGCCCAGGAGTGTCCCGATTCTCTTCTGATTGCCAGCGTTAGAAATAATATCTTCCACATGCCAGAGACATCTCAGCTTCCTGCCCAGAAAGGCTCTTGAATCCCAGGGCTGGATTCTATCATGTAAGTTAGTCTGGTTTATTCTAGCCAAGCCCCACACCAATGGTTTCTTCCCTAAGGTGAGCACAGTGGCCCACCCCTGTAATCCCAGTACTTTGGGAGGCCGAGGCGGGAAGATCACTTGAGCCCAGGAGTTCAAGACCAACCTGGGCAACATGTTGCAACCCCTTCTCTACAAAAAATCCAAAAAAAAAAAGAAGTTAGCCAGGTGTGGTGGTGCACGTCTGTAGTCCCAGCTACTCAGGAGGCTGAGGTGTGAGGAACACCTGAGCCCAAGGGCAGTCGAGGCTGCAGTAAGCTATGGTCACACTACTGTACTCCAGCCTGAGTGACAGAGTGAGAACCTGTCTCAAAACAAACAAAGAAAAAAAAACAGTTTCCTCCCATATGCCCTCCTCCCTGGACAGCTTGGAGAGCCTCTAAAACAAGGCATTTCACATCTCTTTCCAATACTACAGCTACTAGAGAAGATCTCTAAATTACTACTATCTCATTATCTAACATTTTTGAGCACCTACAAGGTGCTGGTACCACTTACAAAGCTCTGTGCTAGATATTTTACATGTAATAGCTCATTCACTTCTCAAACAACTCCATAAGGAAGGTACTTGGATTCATATCATGTAACAGTAGGGGAAGCGGAGAGGGTGGAGGGTGCCTGACTTGCTTAAAGGCAATCTTTCCAACACCCAAGCCTGTGAACTTTATCACAGTATTATACTGACATTATTTCACACTTCATACAATAGAATTTTAGTTCTGGAGGGACCACAGAGATTCACTGGAATCTATAATTTAAGGCATGGTCTTAGCAGTCAGACTGACCTGAGTAGACGTTTCGGAACTTCCACTTGACTAGCTGTATAATTATAGACAAGATGCTTATCTCTTTAAACCTCAGTCTCCCCATCTGTAAAATGGGATAATAATAGGTGCATTGTGAGAACAAGGTTTCTGTGAAGAATAAATGAGGTTCTGTATGAAAAGCTCTTAGTCTGTTGCTTGGCAAGTGTCTATTAAATATTAGCTAGCATTTACATAGTACTGGCTACATTCCAGATACTCTTCTAAGTGCTTGTCATGTATTGACTTTGTTTTAATTTCCACAACTACCTCATGAAGTAGCTGCTATTAAAATCCCCACTTTACAAATGAAGAAATCGAGGCGTGTGTTAGACACCAAACCACAGATCTAGGAAACTTCAAAAACACCAAGCGGGATAAATACCAAAAAAATGACACCTAGGCATGTCATTTTCAAACTTCCAAAAATCAAACATAAAGAAAAAAATCTTGAAAGAGGCCAAAGGGGTGGGGGTGTGGAAGGAACCTTACCTACATAGGAGAAAAGACAAGCATCACATCTGACTTCTCCTCGGAAACCAGACAAGCAATAAGAAAAATGGCATGAAAAGTTCACCAAACTAGAATTCTGTACCCTGTGAAATCATCCCTCACTAGTGAAGGAGAGATAGACTTTCTCAGACACACAAAAATTGAGGGAATTTGTTACTGGTAGGCCTGCCTTGCAAGAAATGTTAAAAGAAGTTCTTCAGAGAAAAGGGAAATAATACAGGTCAGAAATTTGAACCCATATAAAGAAAGGAAGAATATTGAAGAAGGAATAAGTGAAAATAAAATAAAAATTTTAATTTTTCTTATTCTTAATTGATCCAACAGATAACAGTTTCCTCAAAATAAGAATAGCAACAATGTATTCAATTATATGTGTTTATATATGCTATGTATAAGTAAAACGAATGATAGCAAAGATACAAAGGGTAAGAGGGAAGAATTTAGATTGTTTTGTTATTAGAAGACACCAGCAGTAGTGGAGTATTTGTAAATGTATATTGCAAATTCTAGGGAACTCAACTAAAATAATTTTTTAAGAAGTACTGCAGATATGCTAATAAAGGCAAGAAAATTTAATTATATAAAATGCTCATTAAAAACAAGAAAATACAGAAAAAGAGTGGAAGACAAAAAGGAACCAAGAACAAGGGCAGTATCACAGCACCAAAAAAATATGTGGGGTAATGCATGTTAATTCACTCAACTTAGCCATTTCATGATGTATACATATTTCAAAACAATGTGTTATGAATGGCATATATATGCAATTTGCATTTGTCAAATAAATAAAAACAAGGGCAACAAATATAAAATAATAATAAATATGGTAAAAATCTGACTATATCAATAATTACTTTGAACATTAATGGTGCAAATGCACCAATTAAAACACAGAGGTAGTCAGAGTTGATCAAAAAGGAAACACACTTCAAATATAAAGACATAGTAGATTTAAAATAAATGGATGGAAAAAGAAACACCAGGCTAGCACTAATCAAAAGAAAACAAGGGTAACTATATGAATTCCATACAACAGAGAAAACTTCAGAGAAAAATAAGTTATCAGAGATAAAGAGAGGCATTCAAAATAATAAAGGGGTTCATACTCCAAAAAGAAATCACAATTCTTAATATGTGTGCACTTAACAACAGAGTGTCAAAATATGTGAGGCAAAAACTGATAAGACAGCATGGAGAAATAGATAAATCCACTATTATAGTTGAAATCTCCAATACCCCTGTATCAGAAATGGACATATCCAGCAGGCAGAAAATCGGTAAGGACATAGTTGAATGAAACGATACCATCAATCAACTGGATATAATTGACATCTATAGATTACTTTACCTGACAATAGCAGAGTATGCATTCTTCTCAAGCTCACATGGAACACTGACCAAAATAGACCACTTTCTAGAGTACAAAACACACTTTAACAAATTTAAAAGGATAGAAATCATACAATGCTCTCAGATCACAATGAAATTAAACTAGAAATCAATAAGAGAAAAATAGCTGAAAAATCTCCAAATACTTGGAAATTATATGACACATTTCTAAATAATACATAGCTCAAAGAAGAAATCTCAAGAGAAACTGTTTTTAATTTGAACCAAATGAAAATAAAAATACAACTTATCAAAATAAGCTTAGTACAGAATTTGGCAAAAGCATTGTTTAGAGGGAATTTTATAGCATTGAATGTATATATTAGAAAATAAGATCTAAAATTAATAATATATGCTTCCACCTTAGAAAACCAGAAGAGCAAATTAAATCCAAAATAAGCAGATGAAAATAAATAATATAAATTAAAGTAGAAATCAGTGCAATCAAAAACAGAAAATTAATAAAGAAAATAAAACCGAAGGCTGTATTTTTTTAAAGATCTATAAAATCAATAAGCTTCTAGCCTGGCTAACTAAGAAAAAAAAGAGTAGATGCAAGTCACTAATATCAGAAGTGAGAGAAGGAGTATCTTTATAGATCTCAATGACATTAAAAGAATAATAAAGGAACATTATTAATAACTCTATGCCCACAAATTTGATAACCTAGATGAAACGGACCAATTCTTGGAAAAACACAATCTAACAAAATTCACATAAGAAAAAATAGACAATCTGAATAGGCCTGTATCTATTAAAGAAATCAAATTGATAATTAGTAACCTTCCAAAACAGAAAGCACCAGGCCTAGATCGATTCACCTGTGAATTCTACCAAACATTTAAGAAAGAAATTGTACCCATCTCTACAATTTCTTTCAGAATATAGAAGCAGAGAGAGTACTTCCTAACTCATTCTATGAAGTCAGCATCACCCTAATACCAAAGCCAGTTAAAGAAATTGAAAAATATATATAGATACCAATATCTCTGATAAACATAGATGCAAAAATTCTTGACACAATATTAGCAAATCAAATTCAACAATGTATTTTAAAAGTATACATCTCAACCAAATGGAATTTATCCCCCATATGCAGAGCTGGTTCAACATTTAAAAGTTCATCAGTGTAATTCATTACAACAACAGACTAAAGAAGAAAAATCATGTGATCAGATCAATTGATGCAGAAAATCACTGAAAAAAATTCAATACTCATTTATGATAAAAATTCTCAGCAAACTAGGAATATAGGGGAAATTTCTCTACTTGATAAACAGTATCTACAAAATAACTATAGCTAACATCATACTTAATGGTGAGAAACTCAAAACTTTCCCATAAGATAAGGAACAAGACAAGGATGTCCTCTATCACTATTACTTTTCAACATTAGATTGGAAGTCCTAGCTAAAAAAAAAAGGAAATTAAATGTATACATATTGGAAAGGAAGAAGTAAAACTGCCTTTGTTCACAGATGACATGATCATCTAAGAAAACATAAAAGAAGCAAAAAGAACTTCTGGAACAAATATACAATTATAGCAAAGTTGCAGGATACAAGGCTAATATACAAAAGTCACGTACATTAAAAATTATAAAACACTTATGAAGGAAATTAAAGACACAGATAAATGGAAAGACATCCTATGTTCATGGTTTGGAAGAATTAATACTGTTAAAAGGTCTTTACTACGCAAAGTGATCTACAGCTTCAGTGCAATCCCTGTCAAACTTCCAATGATACTCTTTACAGAAATAGAAAAGAATGCTAAAATTTATATGTAGCCACAAAAGACCAAAAGCAGTCAAAGCAATCTTGAGCAAGAAGAACAAAGCTGGAGACATCACACTTTCTTATTTCAAAATATATTACAAAGCTATAGTAATCAAAACAGTATGACAGTGGCATAAAAATAGACATATAGACCAATGGAACAGAATAAAGAGACCAGAAATAAATTCATGCTTTTGTGGTCAACTGCTCTTTGACAGGTTTTCAAGAACACACAATGGAGAAATGATAGGCTCTTCAATAAATGATGTTGGGAAAACTGGATATCCACATGCAAAAGAATGAAAGTGGACCCTTATCTCACACCACATATGCAAATCAACTCAAACTGGATTAAACACTTAAATATTAGACCTCAAATCATAAAATCCCTAGACGAAAACATGGGAAAAGTTTTTTGACATTGGTCTGGGCAATGATTTTTTGGATATAACACCAAAAGTACACGAAACAAAAACAAAATAAACAAGTGGAATTACATCACACTAAAAAGCTTCTGCACAGCAAAGGAAACAATCAACAAAGTGAAAATTCAACCTATGGAATGTGAGAAAATACTTGCAAATCATATATCTGATAAAGAGCTAATATCCAAAGTATTTAAGAAACTCATACAATGCAATCACAAATAAATAAATATATAAATAAACAGATTTTAAAATGGGGCATGAAAAGGTGCTCAACATCATTAATCATCAGGGAAATGCAAATCAAAATCACAATGAGCTATCACGTCACACCTGTTAAGATGGCTATTATGAAAAGGAAGAAAGAGAACAAATGTTGTGAAGGATGCAAAGAAAAAGGAAACCCTTGTACACTGTTACCACCAGCAGTAGGAATGGAAATTGATACAGAAATTATGGAAAATAATGTGGAGGGTCCTCAAAAACTTAAAAATTGTATGACAACATGAATGAACCCAGAGGACATTATGCTAAGTAAAATAAGCCAGACATACACAAATACTTCACTATCTCATGCATATAGAGAATCTAAAATAGTGAAACTCATAGAAGTAGAGAGTAAAATAGTGGTTTCCAGGGGCTGGGGTGAAGGGAAAATGGGGACATGTTAGTCAAAGGGTACAAAGTTTCAGTTATGCAAGATGAGTAAGTTCTGGAGATCTAATGTACAATAATGTGACTGTAGTTAATAATATTGTATTGTATACTTGAAATTTGCTCAAAGAGTAGATCTTAAGTGTCCTCACTACACACACACACACACACACACACACACACACACACACACACAAAGAAAACAGTAGGTATATGTGGTGGTGAATATTAATTAACTTGGCTGTGGTGGGTATTTCACAATGTGTATGTATATCAAATCATCCAATTGTATACCTTAAATATATGCAATCTTTGATTGTTAACTATTTCTCAATAAAGCTGGCAAAATAAATAAAATAAAACTTTTAAAAAGCACTCTACAGCCAGTGCATTAGTGAAGGCCTTTGTCACCTCTCAATTGAACAAATGTCCAATTTCATTCCCCACCTCCAATCCAGTGAGCTAATGTAAACATCCAGGAGTTCAAATGACCTGAACAAATATGGAAAGAGAGAGAGAAAAGATCCTAAATTGACAGAGTTTAAACTTCTTATAATGGCTGGGGAAAAAAAATATAACAAGATTGTGTCATTAGGTAGAAGGAAAGCTCAAGATAAAAACTAAGTTAAGTTGTAGAAAGATAAAGTTACAATTCATTTGCATGTCTGAAGCAATAGATTGAAGATTTATTGCCTGCTACAAGACAAATAGCTGATCCAAATGATAACTGACATGTAATAATGATTTAAATATGTGTACACTCTGCAAAATATGTAGTCATTCAGACACACACACAAAAAAGCCAATCATTTTTCTATATACCAGCACTGAACAAGAGGAATTTGTCATTTAAAAAAACACATTATTATTAAAATTATCACTCGACAAAATGAAAGACTTAGGTATAAATCCAAAAAATATATGTGTCCTACATAAAGAAAACTATAAAACTCTGATGAAAGAAATCAAAAAACTAAATAAATGGAGATATATTCTATATTTATGAACAGGAAGACTTAATATTGTCAAGATATTAATATCGTCAGTCCTTTCCAACTTGATCTAAAGAGTCAATGCAATCCCAATCAAAATCCTAGTATGTTATTGTGTGGATATTGACAAACAGATTCCAAAGTTTATATGTAGAATCAAGAGACCCAGCACTGCCAACTCAAAATGGAAAGAGTGGAACAAAGTCACATTGACACTACCAGACTTC
Source organism: Aotus nancymaae (assembly GCF_030222135.1). NCBI lineage: Eukaryota > Metazoa > Chordata > Mammalia > Primates > Aotidae > Aotus > Aotus nancymaae. The sequence continues at coordinate 41,011,318 of NW_026988472.1, forward strand.
AAAACTTACTATAAGCCTACAATAATCAAGATAGTGTGGCATTGCATATTAGACAAATAGATCAATGGAACAAAATAAAATAAAAAGCCAAGAACCAGACTCACATAAATATAGTCATCTGATCATTGACAAAGGAGCAAAGGCAAAACAATGGAACCAAGGTAGTCTTTTCAACAAATGGTGCTGGAACAGCTAAAGATCTATATCCAAAAGGAAAAACAGAAGCTAGATATATGCACCTTATGCCCTTCACAAAAATTAACTCAAAATGGATTACAGACCTAAGTGTTAAATGCAAAACTAAGAAACGCCTAGAAGACAACATAGGAGAAACCTCGATGACCTTGGGTATGGCAATGACTTTTTGGATAAAACACAAAAGGCATAATCCATGAAAGAATTGATAAGCTGAACTTCATTAAAATTAAAAATTTTGTCTCTGTGAAAGGCAGTGTCAAAAGAATGAGAAGACAAGCCACACACTGAGAGAAACATTTCTGAAAGACACATCTGATAAAGGACAATGTACTAGCCAGGGTGCTCCAGAGAAACAGAACCAATAGGGGATCATATATATGAGTGGTTCTTTTTCATTATTATTATTGGAATTGGCTCATGCAATTATGGAGGCTGAGGAATCCAGTCCCAGTCTGAAGGCCTGAGAACCAGGGGAACCAATGATGTAACCACCAGTCTCAGTACAAAGGCCTGAAAACCGAGGTGCCACTGGCATAAGTCCCAGAGTCTGGAGCCCAAAGGCCCAAGAACCAGGATCTCCAATGTATAAAGGCAGAAGAAGCTGGATATCCCAACTCAAGAAGCAAGAGCAACTTCACCCTTTGTCTGCCTTTTTGTTCTATTTGAGTCCTCAACAGATTGTACAATGCTCACCTACATTGGTGAGGGTGGGTCTTCTTTGCTAGACTATTGATTCACATGCTAATCTCTTCCAGAAACACCCTCACAGACACACCCAGAATTAATGTTTTCCCAGCTATCTGGGCATCCCTTAGTGGAGTCACGTTGACACATAAAACTAACCATCACATGGGTGCAGCAAACCGCCATGGTACATGTATACCTATGTAACAAACCTGCACGTTCTGCACACGTATCCCAGAACTTAAAGTATAATTTAAAAAGAAAACTAACCATCACAGACTATTATGCAAAATATACAGAAAAACTTAAAACTCAACAATAAGAAAATTAAAAACCCAATTAGAAAATGGGCAAAGGACTTGAAAAGACATCTCCTCAAAGAAGATATACATATGGCAAGTAAAGATTTGAAAAGATGTTCAAGATCATATGTCATTAAAGCAATGACATATCACTACAAGCCTAGCAGAATGGCCCTAATCCAAAACACTCACAACTCTAAACGTTGGCAAGAATGTGGAGCCACAGGAATTCTCATTCATTGCTGGTAGGAATGCAAAATGGTACAGGCACTTCGGAAGGCAGTTTGGTAGTGTCTTACAAAATTAAACATACTCTTCCCATGCAATCCAGCAATCACACTACTCGGTATTTACCCAAATGAACTGAAGACATATCCACATAAAACCCTGCACATGGGACTACTGTAGTATTTTCTATAGTATTATAGTAATTTACTATAATTTTACTATAAGTAAATTATAGTAGATTTACTTATAATTGCCGAAACTTGAAAACAGCCAAGATGTCCTTCAGCAGGTGAATGAGTAAATAAACAATGGTGCATCCAGATACTGGACTTTTATTCAGTACTAAAAACAAAGGAGCTATCAAGCCATGAAAAGATATGGAGGAAACTTAAATGCATGTTACTAAGTGAAAGAAGCCAATACAAAAAGCCTACACACTGTATGGTTCCAACTGTACGACATTCTTAAAAAGGTCAAACTATGGAGACAGTAAAAAAAAATCAGTGATTTCCAGGGGTTGTGAGAAGTGAGGGATGAATAGATTAAGCACAGAGAATTTTTAGGGCAGTGGAACTGCAGGCATACCTACCTCATTTTGTTGCAGTTCACTTTATGTGATTTGCAGATATTGCATTTTTTATAAATTGAAGGTTTTTCCAACAGCATGTGCTCACTTTCTGTCTCTGTGTCACATTTTGGGAATTCTTACAATATTTCACTTTTCCATTATTATATCTGCTTTGGTGATCTGTTATCAGTGACCTTTTTTATTACTGTTGTAATGATTTTTGGAGCACCAAACCACACCCATATAAGACAGCAAACTTGCATCAGACTGGCGCTAGCAACACGGGAGTGGTTAACGCATCCTCTTGCCGTTCCGGGTGTTTGGGCCTTGCTTGTGATGGTGAGAAAAGAAAATGGCCTTGCTGTGCTACAACCGGGGCTGTGGTCAGTGCTTTGATCCTGAGACCAATTCCAATGATGCTTACACATGCCACCCAGCTGTTCTCGTCTTTCACCATGCATTAAAGGGTTGGTCTTGCTGTAAATGAACAACGGATTTTTCTGATTTCTTAAGCATTGTTGCCTGTACAAAAGATAGACATAATAGTGAGAAGCCACCTGAGCCAGTCAAACCTAAAGTCAAGACTACTAAGAAGAAGGAACTATCTGAATTGAAACCCAAATTTCAGGAACACATCATTTAAGCCCCTAAGCCAGTAGAAGCAATGAAAAGGCCAAGCCCAGATGAAGCAATGACAAATTTGGAATTAAAAGTATCTGTCTCCCTAAAACAAGCATTTGATAAACTTAAACCGTCATCAGGGAATGAAGAAGATAAGAAAGAAGAAGACAATGATGAAATTAAGATTGGGACCTCATGTAAGAATGGAGGGTGTTCACAGACATATCGGGCTCTAGAGATTCTAGAAGAAGTCTGTGTATATCATTCTGGAGTACCTATTTTCCATGAGGGGATGAAATACTGGAGCTGTTGTAGAAGAAAAACTTCTAATTTGAATACATTCATAGCCCAAGAGGGCTGTACAACACGGAAACCCATGTGGACTAAAAAGGATGCTGGGGAAAAAGTTATTCCATGTAGACATGACCGGCATCAGACTGGAGGTGAAGTTATCATTTCAGTAGATGCCAAAAATTCACTTCCAGAACTTAGTCGAGTAGAAGCCAATAGCACATTGTTAAATGTACACATTGTATTTGAGATTTTGGAGAGAAGGAATTTGATCAAAATGTGAAATTGTGGGGTGTGATTGATGTAAAGCAAAGTTATGTAACTATGACTGCAACAAAGATTGAGATCACTGTGAGAAAAGCTGAACCAATGCAGTGCGCAAACCTTGAACTGCTTGCAGTGAAAAAGCAGGAAAAACAAAAAGACGACACAACAGATTGACTGGGAGATGAGAAGAAGGCTATAACGTATTTCAGAATTCTTAATACTGCGTGAAGTGGCAGCTTGCTGCTGTAATCTTTTGTTGTTGTATTACTGAATATGGCATTTCAGGGTTAACAATAGGTTCTTAAAAGCCAAAGGCAATTTGTCTTTTTGTGCCTCTCATCTTTCTTTTGTGTTATGTAAGACTGATTATTCGTTTCTTCTTACTGGTAGGAACCATAGTTGTGTCCTGTACTTGAAGAGGCTGGAAAATAGCCCATAACCGTAATCACAGTATTTCTTTGTATTTCTCTGTTAAGCAGAGAAATATTAAGGAACATGTTTTTACATGTTTCTATTATTCCATAGTTAGTAAAGCAAGATGAAATGTCAAATTTTAATCCGTTTTTTTCATGGATTTGTGTCCTTACAGTACTTGAAAATATTTAAGGAAGCGATGAAGCTCTGCACTTTTTACTATGTTGGCCGATTACTTTTTTAAGGAGGATTAATTCAGAGGTAGTGCAGTAAGTAGAGGGGAATATATGAATAGTTTAACAAATTAGAATTTGTTTACAATTACTTAAATTTGAAAATTACGTCAAAATGTACATTACTTGCCAAGCAGTATGATGTAAGAGTATAGGAAACTTAAATAAGAATACAGAGGTATGAATCTGGTTAAAATTCACCATTTTATAAGGCTACGCAATAATCCTAAAAACCTCTTTCCTGAATAGTTAAATGTGTTTGTATGGTGTTATGACAAAATTGTTACTGATTTAGAGACTAAACCCTCTTAAAACCTTTAATTAATTAAACTTGGAAAGAAATTATATACATCTTGCCTCCCTGATGGAAAACTATATAAAACTGTAGACTTAAATGGTTTGTGGAAATACATTAGGATATCGGAAAACTAAATATATGGACTTGCTTTATGACTGTCTATTACATGTTAAATAAAATAACTTAATTCTTTTGAGTTTTTTTAAGTAATTCATGAAGACCTTCACAATTTTAGTGATATAATATTGATTATACATTGTACTTTATTTCTATTAAATATAGTTAAGACAGAATTAGGTTGGATAGGTTTTGAGGCAGTACAGAGCTCAGGAAGAAAAATTAGGAAATATAATGAAGACCAGAATGGAAGAACTTAGGAAGTTTGGGAATAAATTAAACTTACATAGATTTAAAATGAAAATAAAAGGGGTTTATTTCCCAAGCCCCTTGAGTCTTTTCTTTCCCTTGGTATTTATGGGATTCTTACCAAGAATAATTTGCAAAAGTACTATTTTCATTAATAAAGTATATATATCATAGTATATCATACTACTACCATTAGCAAATAACTTCGATGTAGTTAACATAACTGTTAAAAGGTTTACCCCTGTTACAAATAAAAACAAAAAGATCTGGCAACCATACTTTCATGACGTTACACCACCATGACAAGAAACTCTGGGCGGTAAAAGTTGAACCCACATAGAGTGCATAAGCATCTAATACCTTGAGATGTATTTAAAATTTTTCAAGTTATCTTTCATGATTTAGGAACCATTTAGAGACATGAAGTCTTTATGGGTTGGGGGAAAGGTTGATACTTAGTTTGATAAAAGGTAATGATTAATATACTTTTTTTTAATACTTCCTTCTGAGCCTGTTTTCCCCTAAACAGTATTTTAATCTGTTATATGTGATTGAAATATTATTTAAAGCAGTGAGTTATTGTAACCTCAGATTAGTTGCATTGATCAAAACATTGAATTTTTACATATATATATATATACACACACACATATATATATAGCTTTTGTATTTAGTCTGGTTACATTAGTGACCATGGTATTTTGTTTCTTATTTCTTAAGGAGCCTTTGAATTTGTTGTTCAGATCAAAATTTGAATGGTATTTATCTTAGACTCATACATAAAGGGATTCAGTTATTGTTACGTAGCATATGTTTTACTATCAATTTGTCCAAAAAGTTAATAAAAAATGCTTTATTGAAAAAAAAGACAGCAAACTTAATTGATAAATATCATATGTTCTGACTGCTGGCCAGCCATTCCCCTGTCTTTCTCCTTCTCCTCAGGCCTCCCTATTCCCTTAGACACCACAATATTGAAATTAGGCCGGTTAATAACCTTACAATGGCCTCTGAGTGTTCAAGTGAAATGAAGAGTTGCATGTCTCTCACTTTAAATCGAAAGCTAGAAATCATTAAGCTTAGTGAAGAAGATATATCAAAAGCCAAGACAGGCTAAAAGTTAGGTCTCTTGCACCAAACAGTTGGCCAAGCTGTGAATGTAAAGGAAAAGTTCTTGAAGGATATTAGTCTACTCCAGTGAACACATGAATGACAAGAAAGCAAAATAGCCTCATCTCTGAAATGGAGAACGTTGGAGTGGTCTGGATAGATCAAACCAGCCACAACATTCCCTTAAGCAAAACCTAATCCAGAACAAGGCCCTCAACATGGAAGCAAGACCCTCTACCAGCAGAAAGATGATGACTTGCCAAAGGCTCAAATGATGGTTCGCAATAAAATATTTTTTAATTAAGGTAAGTACATTGCTCTTTTAGACACAATGCTATTGCATGCCTAATTGACTACTATATAGTGTAAACATAACTTTATATGCACTAGAACACACAAAAAAATGCATGTGACTCACTTTATTGCAATATTCACATTATTGTGGTGGTCTGGAATGAAACCTGCAATATCTCTGAGGCAAGCCTGTACTCTGTACAACACTGCAATGGTAGATCCACGTCATACATTTGTCCAAACCCATAGAACATACAACACCAAAAGTGAACCCTAATGTAAACTATAGTTGGCCAGGCGCAGTGGCTCACGCCTGTAATCCCAGCACTTTGGGAGGCCTAGGTGGGTGGATCACGAGGTCAGGAGATCAAGACCATCCTGGCCAATGTGGTGAAACCCTGTCTCCATTAAAAATACAAAAAAAATTAGCTGCCCGTGGTGGCAGGCACCACCTGTAATCCCAGCTACTCAGGAGGCTGAAGAGGAGAATCACTTTAACCCAGGAGGCGGAGGTTGCAGTGAGCCAAGATCGCACCACTGCACTACAGCCTGGGCAACAGAGCAAGACTCCGTCTCAAACAACAACACCACCACCACCTATGGTTTTGGAGTGAAAATGCATCAGTATGGGCTCATCGATTGTAACAAATGTAGCACCTTGGTGAGGGATATTGATAGTGCGGGAGGCTATGTATGTGTGGAACCAGGGGGTATATGGAAAATCCCTGTATTTTCCCACCCAATGTTGCTGTGAACCTGAAACTGCTCTTTAAAAAATAAAGTTTGGCCGGGCGCGGTGGCTCAAGCCTGTAATCCCAGCACTTTGGGAGGCCGAGGCGGGTGGATCACGAGGTCAAGAGATCGAGACCATCCTGGTCAACATGGTGAAACCCCGTCTCTACTAATACAAAAAATTAGCTGGGCACGGTGGCGCGTGCCTGTAATCCCAGCTACTCAGGAGGCTGAGGCAGGAGAATTGCCTGAACCCAGGAGGCAGAGATTGCGGTGAGCCGAGATCGCACCATTGCGCTCCAGCCTGGGTATCAAGAGCGAAACTCCGTCTCAAAAAAATAAATAAATAAATAAATAAAATAAAGTTTATTAATTTATAAATTTTTAAAGGTACAATGAAATATTCTGCAACCACCAATGTAGTTCAAGCTTTATTCAGCTAGTTATAAAATCAGAAGAAAAAATAAGAAAGAAACTGAGGCACAAAAGTATTGCTGGTGATAACAGCACAATCAGCATTCGAACCCTGGCAATCTGCCTGTGGAGTGTGTGCACTGTGCACTACGCCACCCAACCTCTCAGTTGTTCATTATCATTATTACTATTATTTTGCAAATGGGAACATTGAGGCTCAGAGTAATCAGCCACTTGCCAAGGTCCCAGATTCAGTGAAAGATAGTATGAGATCCCAGGTTTTCCGAAGCGCTGACTCCCAGTTCTTCCTCGACTCTCACCTTGCCTCTACACTCCCTCATTCCTCCTTCTCAGAGAATCTGGGAAGATCTAAATGTATTATCTTATCAAGGGGTGAATTTTGTTCCAAGTACAACATTTCAATACTCAGATCCTTCTGGAAGTAAAACCGTCACCTCTTCACTTTCAACCCAGTTTAATTGTCAAAATGAGAAGAGGATATTCACTAATGCAAGCTGTCAGCCAATTCGTGGTGGACTCAATCCGCTGCAGGACTCCAGCATTTTCAGCATATTTGTCTTTGGCACCAAGGTGCACTCATTCGTAAGGCACAGAGGGTGAGTAGAACATAGAACAAAATGAAACCCATGTAGAAATGTAGCTGACAAATGGCTGATAGAAGGAGATTTAAAAAAAAGAAGAGAAAGAAAAAAGAAAAGATATCCACTGAGAGGCAATAGAAGAGATTTTTTAATTCTTTCAAAGCTTGCCCAGCTGAAAAGGGTCTGCTCTGGTATAATTCCCTGACCCACTTTTTTTCCTAATAAGAGATAGATAGCCAAGACACCCAGATGTGAGGGATACTGTCTCTGTAGAAGGCTCTTATTTGATTAGACACTGCTTTCATTTCATAGCAATTTGTATTTCCAAGGGCATTTCCTTTGCTTTATTTTACATCCCAACTTCTATTTCCTTCCACAAAACCCAAGGCTCTGTATCTTCCAGTTAATGCCACAGTGCACCAGAATGCACGATTATGTGCAGTCTAATTTCCTTTAGGTCATGTTCACATTCAGTTATTTTATGCATAGTGAGAGTAACTCAATATGTATAATCTTTCCTTTGAATTTTTAAGCTGAGAGTTCAGTATGCTCTAAGATAAATTAGACATTATTCCTAAGGCTTAGTGTACTCTAGCGGACTACTCTAAGGCCCTGGGGTTTCAAACAAATGTCTTTCTTTTTCTCCTTTCAGAAAACTAAGCTGGGTCTCAAAGTATGTCCCTTGCTATTGTGATTTCTTATTATTTCCTTTCATCCCTAGAAGAAATCTCTCAGTTCAGCATGATCCAGTGCCTCAGTCACAATTGGCTGAGTGATGTTTGCTTAAATAACAGCCCTTCCCAGATGGCTGATGGTAGCTTCAGGTCAAAACATAATGAAACTAAACAGTGATCAGTGTTCAGAAATCACTGGAGTGTTGCTGGGTGTGTAAGCATAATGCAATTCTATCAGATCTTCTGATTAATAGCAAATCTGAGAAGGAGAAGTTGAAAGAGGCAATTTTTCTGTTTGCTTGCTTGGGAGCCAGAGGAAACAGTGGCTTCTGGCTGCTAAGGGTTAAAGGGTCTCAGAAAAGTAAAAAGTGATAGGGTGTGTGTGTGTGTAAATAATTAGATGTCATGCACAACGATCATTTCCAAATGATCGATCGTAAATCTCCCATTTCCAAAAACCATTCCAGGGAAGAATGTCAAAGGTAATAGAACTTGCCACCTATTATCAAACCTATGGTAGGTTTTATTGTCTGGGAGGTTATAAGCATCTTAAAGAACTTGGAAAGAAATTAAGCTTGAAGGTAAAATAGTACTTTCTTTTTAAATTTTATCCTGGTATATTTTTATCAAGGCATTCAAATTATAAAATGTCAAAAGTCCATTTATAATCTATTTTCACTCCATATGAAAATATTTATATTATCCCATTAAATATATTTATACTTGGTATATACTAGGGCCAACTATAAAGAGTCCTACCAAAGAAAGAACACCTTTATTCAGTTCTAAAATTAACATTTAAAGACAGGTAAGCCATGCAATAATGATTTCCTATCTGTATATGCTGTTCTACACTTTTCAAAACATTTTCAAGTTGATGATCTCCTTTAAGCTTCACAATAACTCTGTGGAGAAGGAAGGGAAGATACTATTTGCATCACTTTACAGTTGAGAAAACCAGAACCCAGACAGTATGGTGGAAGCTGGTCAGTTGTTCACCAAACTGTGTCCGTTTTCCTTTTGGGCACACAACAAGACTACATTTCCCAGGATCCCTTGCAGTTAGATTTGAACATGTGACGGGTCCTGTCCACTGGAATATGGGTAGAAGTGATGTATACCACTTCAAGGCCTGACCTATAAAACCCTCTAGTATATAAGCTTCCCATTCCCTTTCCTCAGTGACTACCTGAATGAAGATGATTCTAAGGACTACAAGGATAGCAAAGCTACAAGATAAAAGAAGGCTGAGTCATGACTAAAAGGAGTTGCCCAGGAAAGCCAGCCAGCCAGGGATATGTACTGGATTGTTGCATGAGTGGGAAATAAGCTTATGTTGTTTTAAGTGATTGGAATATTGGGGTTGTTTATTGCACCAGTTATCATACACTAATAAAGAGAAGCTAAACTATTTACCCAATGTTATACAGCTACTTAGTTTTTTTAAAAGCCAGGATTAGAACTCTGTTTTACTAGTGCATAGTTTAATATTCATTTGTTTCCCAGCACCAACCATGTGTAATGAACTGTGCTATACACTATTGCTAGTCCAGTAACTGAAAGATTTAGAAGGATGATAGACAAGTCTTTGTATCTCTCAACTCTGATGATCTCCTCCTTCTGCTTTCTCCATGTGTTCTTCTAGTAGTTACTTCCTCAAGTATCCCAGCAACAAGCAAATACAATAACAGATACCACGCCTTCCTGATCCAAGAAGAGGACTTACATTTGAAAATTATCTCCCGTGACTTCCCTTCCTTCCTGATAACACAATCAAGAGTTAATAAAACATATATTCTCTTCTACTGAGATGGGCTCAAATTGACTTCCTTTAGAAGGAAACTGATAAATGAAGCTGCCAATACATGCACAGAACAGGCAGTGACTGAAGTGTCATTATATATGAGTCACAGACAGATGCTGTCAAAAAGCCAGAAGCCAGAGGATAAGAGCCAAGGCAAGCGAGGGTAGTGAATCTGCTAGGTGAGGACACTAGTGAGAGCAAGATTCCACCAGGCCAGAGACAACAGCAGTTATTCAGGACCCTGGAGAGCTCTTAGTGCACCATTGCTAAGAATGTTTATTCTGAAAACCCCATCAGGTAGTTTGCCCTTTTTTCTAAACTCCCTAGTTCATATAAGGGGCTTCTCCTCTCTATGAATTTCGTGGTTTCTATGAAACAGGAGATTCATTCTCATGCTTTCTGAGGAGTTCAGTGTCTATGTCTAGTAGATAGGTGGAGGCTGTCTTATCTAGCCTTACTGAGAATCACACCTCAGAAAATCTAGAAAAGTACATAGCCAGAGGTCATCATTCTCTTTGATTATGTATGTTCTAGAAGCCTTCTCCTTTCTAGGTTAGAGACTGATGCTTAGGTGAGTCTGGTTCCAAACACATTACCAAGGGAAACCTTATTACTATATGAACCACATCATTATCCCTTTGACCCTAACAGGAGGATTGCCAAAATTATAGAACTTTTCTTTCTGAAAATGTGTTCTCAAGCAAGGTAACAGATACTCCATAAAAGTGGATTCTATAGCAAAATTAGTTTTGGGAAGCTTTGAATTAAAATGTTAAATATTTACAGTGCTTTTATATTTTTTCTCTTTCTCTACAAAGTACAATGCGATGATCAGTTTCAAACATATAAGTATATTTTCCTCTTAGGATCTTGTTTCCTTTGTAGATATGTTCCTCCAAGTAGTATTACTGAGTTAAAGGGCTAGAACAATGCTATATCACTATACAGGTATGGCCAAATCCAACTGGGCTTGTAAAATTTCACTTCCACCAGTAGTGTATGAAAACATCAATTTTAATTTCACTTGTACTTGATTAGTAACTTGAATTACATTCTTTGATGACTAGTACCTAGAAAATTAGATAGTAGTAGTACTAGCACTACTTCTATAAAGTACCTAGGACTATGTGTGGCCCATAATAGATACTCAGTGAATATTTGTTTAGGGTTGAAATGAAAGGTTTAACATTTTCTCACAAAATATGTGTCTACTTAGCACAGTTCCTCATTTGGAATTGTCTGTCTTTTTCTTCTTTATTATCAGGGTAGTAATGTTTTTCTTTTGAATCTGGTTAAGACATTAAGCCTCTGTTTTTCATATTTGTTGAGAAGATTTCCCCTGTGGTGTTTAATTTCTTATGTACACAATTTTAATTTTTATGTAATCAGATTTTTCGGTCATAATAATTGTGATGTTCTATCACTTTAAAGCTTATGAAACTTAGAGAAACTCCAGAGACCTCATCAAACTCACTGTTTTTCCCTTTGAATTAATTTCTCATATACAATTTATTCATTCTGTATTGTGGTGTGAGATGTGGGTCTAAATAGATGTTTCTCTAAATTAGTAACAGATATATCAGTACAATTTATAATCTAATCTTTTCCCCAGTGTTTTTTGACTTTTACCACTGGCTCTTGGTAACATATTTGGATTAAAACAAAAGGGAATGAGTTTCAAATATCATGAAAAAAAGTAATATGAGATAAGATGGAATTATCTAACACTTTCCTCTGTGGTTTGCACCATTCTGCTCTCAAAAGGTTTATAATCTTGTTGTCAAAGGTCAAAGTTTTGACTACATCATTTATCTGTTTGAATATAGCAATCTAGTGGTCTTAAAATGTTCTAAAGTAGATGTCAAAATGTCACTTACACAATTCAGATATGCAGCAAAAATATAGTTTCTCTCCTTCAGAACCTGATATACTATTCTTCACAAATCCCAATAATATTTATTTCTAAGCCCATTGATCTTCTCTAGGCTACAGCCTGGATCTTAGGAAAGTGGGATTCATATAAAATGGTGGTCTTGAATTTTCTGGTGCTGTGTCCCATGCTGGTCTTGAGGTCAGTGACTGCATCTGGTGAACTTGTGATATGCTTTTGTTTATTGGCTCAATGTACTAGAAGAGTTTTGACCCTCTTCCTCTGGGAACTTCAATCTAATCTCTAGAAATCCCTCTGAGTCTCTTTCACAACCTCCTTCTCAACCCCTGGGAGCAGAGTTTACCCTCACCTTCTGCTCCAGATCACTGCACCCTGACACAGGCAGCCTCATGGCCAGCTTCCTGACTCCAACATATGGTCCACTTTGCACGAGAACTAAAGTTGACTCAAGAGTGCTAACCAGGCCCTCACTGCAGAGGACACTATTGGTGCTCCACAGTGATCCCCTCTACCAATCATTCACCCATTCCTCAAGTTGTTGCATGTTGGTTGCTAAGAGGTTATCCTTCTTTACAGAACTTCCCCCAGCTGAATGAGAGCCACTGTTGCCCAGGAAGCTATACCTACCTCTGCCTTTGGGGTGCAGCCCATAGCCAATGACTAAATGCCACAGGGATATAATTCTCGTGTCCTTGCTTCAAGGGAACCAACTCTGTGGTGCCATTTATGCTACAGAACTCCTGTGGAATCAGGCTAAAACTAAGAACACATCCTTACTTAGCACCTTCCCCTTCTCTATTCCTCTTACTCCCTTTCTTCTGAAAGTATTCACCCAATAAACAGCATCCAGGGAATCCCTATCTCCAGCTATGCTTCTGGTGAGCATGACCTAAGCTGCTCACTATGTCTGATGATGCCTCTCTTTGCTAGGCTGAGTCATCCCATTGCCTTAGTACTATTCTAATGACTGACATTTCTCCTCTGTTCTACAGTGCAAGGTATGTCAAATATCAACCTTATGTGTAGATAAACATCTGGGTTCTCCATTAAATTCCATTGGTGTGTATTTTCTATCCTTGAAAAATAACATACTGCCTTGATTACTACAGATTTATAACAGTTTTGTTATCCAGCGGATCAAGTCTTTCTGCTTCGTGGGTTTCCTTTTCTTCTTCAAAAGGGTAATGGCTATCCTTGCCCTTTTGTATTTGCATATAAATTTTAAAATCAATTATTCAAGTTCCACCAAAAACATTAATTGAAATTGCATTGAATTTAGAAATAAATTTAGGGAAAATTGGCTACTTTTTTGCTCAGAGTACTATGGCATACCTCCCCTTTATGGCATTTCTCTAATGTCTCAAAATAAGATTTCATCATTTTTTTTCTGTAGCAATCTTGCACATTCTTTATTAGATTTATTCCTATGTATTTTATATTAATTTCATTTTCTGTTTGCTCGTGGTATGAGTAAATATATTGGATTTGGGGGTATTGAGGTTTTATATCCAGATACTGTGCTAAATTTTCTTAGTAATTTCAGTAGTTTACCAACCAAATCATTTGCATTGTCTATGAATACAATCATATCATCTGCAAATAATGCAGAACGTTTACTGTTTCTTTCTTTCCAGTTCTTATGGCTTTATTTTCTTTTCCTTGTCTTATGTACTGGTCAGAACATTGTTCATGATGTTGAATAGCAGTGGTTATCAGCGGCATCCTTGTTTTGTTCCTGATCTCCAAGATAAATTTTTAAATATTTTGTAATTGAATATAATGTTTTCAGTAGGTCTTTTGGAGATTAAGGATGTTCTTTTCTACTCCTACATCACTAAGAGGTTTTTTTAAATCATAAATGATTATTTAATACTATCAAATAAGTTCTCTACATCTATTAAAGCAATCGTGATTTTTTTTTTTTTAAGACAGAGTCTCACTCTGTCACCCAGGCTGGAGTGCAGTGGCACAATCACAGCTCAGTGCAACCTCTGCCTCAGCCTCCCGAGTAGCTGGGATTACAGGCGTGCATCACTACGCCCATCTAATCTTTGTATTTTCAGTAGGGATGGGGTTTCACCATGTTGGCCAAGCTGGTCTCAAACTCCTGACCTCAAGTGATCCACCCGATTTGGCCTCCCAAAGTGCTGGGATTACAGGCGTGAGCCACTGAGCTGGGACCATCCCATAAGTTTTTTTCTCATTCTCATATGTGATAAATTACACTGTTTAATTTTCTAATTTTAAGTCACCTTTGCATTCCTGGGTCAAACTTAATTCGGTCACAATGTATCACGTTCTGTGAACTTTTCTATACCTGTCTTTCGGTACACTGTGTGCACATTTCTTTTGGCTATTATATATAGGAGTCAAATTACTAGGTCCTGGGGTGTGGAAGTTGGTTTTAAAGAAAGGAGTGTGAGTTTAGCTTCAGATGTATTGAGTCAAGACTTCAGGAGGACATCTAGAAAGAATATTCAGCAGGCAATTAAAAATGTGGTCCTACAGTTTGTGTAGAAGCCAGAAACATGGACTTGAGAGTCATCAACATAAAGCTTGTATCTGAAGCCATCAAAATGGAATGTTCTTTGTTGGGGAGGATCAGGGAAGAGAGAAGAAGACTCCAGATTAACACCTGGAAAACACCTATAGCTAAGAGGCAGGAAGACAGAGAGCCAGTAGAGACAGGGTGGGAAAAAGATGGAGAGAGTATTGAGTTTCCTACACTACGAAGGAAACAAGGGTAAGAAGGTGCTTAGATTTGGTGACCAGGAAGCCATTACACTATTTTCTCCCTTGCTGCAGCTGCTGCTACAGCTACTGCCGGTGTTTGTTTTGTTGTTGTTGTTTTTGTTTGTTGGTTTGTTTTTTTGGGTTTTGTTTCGTTTTGTTTTGTTTTTTTGCTTGCTTGTTTTTAATCTTTATAAAGTTCTTTGGTTACTTTTGGAGTCATTCCAATTTGTAGGACTGTTATCAACCCTGGCAGCTGCTTAAGAACATTCTCTCCCACCCCACAGAAACACTCAGGACAGAGTACTTAATGAGTACTTACTAATTATAGGCCCATCAGTCAAAATTACGACCTTTAAAATAGCAGGCTTTCAAAAGTCAGCTGAAGGTGCACGTGCCACAGGACAAAGCAGTCACGCAAATGGATAGGGGAAAAAAGAGGTTCCCTTTAAAATCTGTTAACTTCACAGAACTGGATAGCTTGGGTTTTATGACTTGATATACTGAACCTTCCTTCATGCTACTTCTTGCAACTCCTGTCAACACTTCTTTAGGCTCCTTTTCAAAGTTTACTGGTGACAGATCATGAGTAAACAGAAAGGGGGAAATGAAGAAGGTCAGCTGAGTTTTGTGGATAGAAACA
This sequence comes from Aotus nancymaae, assembly GCF_030222135.1. Lineage (NCBI taxonomy): Eukaryota > Metazoa > Chordata > Mammalia > Primates > Aotidae > Aotus > Aotus nancymaae. The sequence goes on from NW_026988472.1 coordinate 41,026,682, forward strand.
TTAAAGTTTGGGAAGATTTCACCAGTTTGCCTCTACTTTCTGTGAGCAGGGATTAAGACAACATATACACAATCTGTCATTAGGTGCACAGACACAACCCTTGATATGGTTTGCCTGTGTCCCCACCCAAATCTCATCTTGAATTGTAGCTCCCATAATTCCTAAGTGTTGTAGGAGGGACCTGGTGGGAGATAATTGAACCATGGGGGCAGTTTCCCCCATACTGTTCTCATGGTAGTGAAAAAGTCTCATGAGATCTGATGGTTTTATAAGGGGAAACCCCTTTCGCTTGGTTCTCCATTTTCTTTTGTCTTCCACCATGTAAGATGTGCCTTTCACCTTCTGCCATGATCGTGAGGCCTCCCCAGCCACGTGGAACTGTGAGTCCATTAAACCTCTTTTTCTTTGTAAATTACCCAGTCTCGGGTATGTCTTTATCAGTAGGGTGAGAACAGACTAATACAACTCTCAAATATGTAGTGAATGTTATTCCACAAGATAAATATTTATCATGCATTTACTGTATTCCAAACAAAGGAAAGACAATTAGCCTTGCAGAAAACATCTTATCAGCAATATAAATGGTCAAAAGGCAAAAGAAAATGAGAGCATGAGATGGGTGATAAAGAAATAAAATGGATAACTTCAAAACCAGAATAAGAACACAAAAATGAAATACACAAACAGGAACAACAACAACAAAGCAAAAATTAAACCCAAATATATCAGTAACCTATGTTTCAGTCACTATCTTTAAAAGATAAATAAATCTGCTTATATTGGGTAGATGAAAAACAAAAGCCAAGTATAAGCTATTTATAAAAAGGCACACCTAAAACATCATGACATAGATAAGCTAAAATAAAAAATGTAGTAGACAAATAATAAAAATCTACCTAGCAAAATTAAGAGAAGGCAAAATGGAATTTTGAGGAAGAACTTAGTAGGAATAAAGAAAGACCTCACTTGATGACAAAAAGAACAATACACCAAAAAAATAATAATTTTGAACCTGTATGCACTTAATAATGTGGTTTCAAACTGGGCATGGTGGTTCATGCCTGTAATCCCAGTACTTTGGGAGGCTAAGGCATAAGGATCACTTGAGTTCAGGAGTTCAACACCAGCCTGGGCAACATGGCAAAATCCCATCTCTGCAAAAAATTAGTCAGGAATGATGGTAGTCCCAGCCTGTAGTCCCAGCTACTCAGGAGGCTGAGATGGGAGAAACAATTGATCCCAGAAGGTTGAGGCTGCAGTGAGCTGTAATCATGCACTCCAGCCTGGGTGACACAGCAAGACCCTGTCTCAAAAAATAATAATAATAATGTAGTTTCAAAAGATATAAAGCAAAATTTTTATAACAGATATACCATCATAGAAGGGAATTTTACTTAACTTTTCTCAAAAAGTTATTGATAAGGTAGCAAAAAGTAAATATATATATATGAATAGCAAAGATTTTATCTTCACTAAAAACACAGTTTGATCTAATATTTATATACAGATTATTGTACTCAACAAAAAAGGAAGGCACATTCATTTTGAGATCATATGGAACATTTATAAAAATTGACTACATATTAAGTAGGCTATAAAGAGAATCCCTCCAAATCCAAAGTTGGGGACCTATGGGCCAGTTGTTGAACTTGCATTCATGGCGAAGAGAAATCTACTAATACTGTTGGCTTTCTTTAGTTCAGAGACTGGGAAAGTCCCAGCCCCTATGTAGCCAAGTGAGGAGCAGCTGGCCAACTGGTCCAAACTAAGATCATGTCAGAGTCCAAGAAAGTTTTCTGATGAATCAGAAAAAAATGACTCAAACTAAATCATTGGAAGCTCTACATTTGGGGTTCAGAAGCAAAAAGAGATTAAAATAAGAAATAAGTGTGATTGCATTATTTTCTAGTTCACTGCTTTTCCTGGGTTCATTTTTCTATCCAATGGCAAACTGCAAAATCATTTCAACTGCCACCTTCCATTTCTGTTGTACTTTTACACATATTAATTCATTTGATCCTCAGAATAAGCCTGTGAAGTTAAGAAAGTAATATTTTATGTATTCATTAAGATAAAGTAGATGAAACCTGCTTCTTGTGCATTACCAGAAAGAAAATTCTTTAATGATAGAAAATTCAGATTGTGTTGACAAATATCTGCACATTATTCTGGATAGCCAATAGCATCTTTGTAACCTTTACCCCATCACTAACCTATCAGCAGAAAGTTCATTTTGTCAGCAGGGCAGCAGTATGAAAGTTCTTGGAAATTATCAGTCCCCTAACAGTTTTCAACCCAGAAACTGATCATCTTTGGGATATAAAAGTTTTGCCTCCCTTGCTCAGAGGTGGGATAACACTAAGGCATTTTTTAAAATTAATATATATTTGAACATACTTAAGCGGTACATCTGATATTTTGTTACATGCACAGAACGTGTAATGATCTAGTCAGGGTATTTGGGGTATCCATCACCTTGAACATTTATTATTGCTTTGTGTTGGGAACATTTGAAGTCCTTGCTTCTAGCTATTTTGAAATAGGCAACACGTTGTTGATAACATGGTCACCCTCCTCTGCTGTCAAACACTATAACTTATTCCTTCTATCTAACTGTGTATTTGTACCCATTAACCAACCTCTCTTCCTCTCTTCCCCCAACAGACATCCTTTCCCACCTCTGGTAATCACTATTCTACTCTGTACCTCCATGAGAGCAATTTTTCTAACTCCCACATATGAATAAGAACATGCCTGGCTTATTTCACTTAACATAACGTCCCCCAGTTCGATTCACATTGAGGCATTTTTTTTAAAGCAGGGTATCCCTCTGTCACTCAGGCTGGAGTGCAGTGGCATGATCACGGCTCACTGCAGCCTCACCTCCCCAGGCCCAAGCAATCCTCCCAGCTCAGCCTCCCCAGTAGCAAGGACTAGAGACATGTGCCACCACCCCCAGGTAATTTTTGTATTTTTTGTAATGATGGGTGTCTCACCATGTTGCCCAGGATGGTCTCAAACTGCTGGGCTCGGGCAATCCTCCCATCTGAGCCTCCCAAAGTGCTCGGATTACAGGCATGAGCCACTGTGCCCAGCCCAAGAGGCATGTTTTTTACACCGCTTCCTAGAGTTCCCCAGCAGGCTTAAGTTTCGGTATCACTCTGTGTCGGCTTTTCCCTTGCCTGTCTTCTTTCCCCACTCCCTATTTTCTTCATCTCTCAATTAAATGAGTTGCACTCGAATCTTTGTCCTGGTATTGGCTTCTGTGGGAACCCAAACTATGGCATATTTCACTCAGAAAAAGAATTTGCAGCATGTCTTGAACAATTTCTACTTATTGCTTAATGTCAGAAATAACTGAGTTATTAACACTTGTTTTTTCTTTCCTGAAATGTAGAAAATTTATAGTACATCTTAATCAATGAACATGTCATTTTGTAAGCACCCCCAGCATGCATAGCTGATACTGATGGCCTTATTTACTGCAGAGGGAGAGAGGAAGGAAGTGTACAATGTTTAAGATGGGTATTCACAACTGGAATTGAGTGAGGACATGGGGCTAGGAATCAGTTGACAATCCTTCATGTTGTGGGTGTCACAAATGACTTGTCTGTGTGTGCTCTAAAAACCTGCACAGCTCAATGCTTCGAAGGCTTCTGGAGACTACAGTGGGGTTTTGCATGGCCCCGATTCCAGGTGGGAATTGAGACATCCAACATCAGTGTAACTTTTAGGGAGGGCTGGTCTTTCCTGGAGACCTTCTGCGAGAATGGTGACCTTCCCTAGGCAAACCCACCCACTCTCTGTAACATTGGACTGAGGTCTAGCTCCAGACTGCCCAACTCTGTCACTTACACTACTTTTGGAGGAAATTATTAGGAGCATTTCTTCTGCCCTTTATTCTTTTCAAGATGATTTGTAACCATTTATTGCTCGTTCCTTATAAAGGCCCAGTGAGGAAATGCAGGGAATAGCCAGGAGATTGTAGATGGGTGACAGTTCAAATTACACTTCCAGTATCATCACACCCTTCCTTGGACGGAAGAAAGTATCTAAAGATCATGCCAAATCTTCCTGTGAAGTGACAGGTAGGCCAATGCAAAGTAGTTCAAAAGGATATTTCATTAAAAAAAAATTTAAGATCTTGCTTTGCCACTCTGTAGTTTAAATAGCTTTATGGAGACTTTGGAGTTATATTTATGTTTCTCTTGCTTTGTATACATGTTTTAAACGGCCAAATCCATTCTATGATAAATAAGGTTTTATTCCCCAGGAAACGTGACTTTTGAGTTCTTTGCAATGCATGGGCTCTGCTTCTGGAACCATTGTTTCTTATCCCTGGTGAAATAATATTGTCCCCTTGTATGAATAAATGAGCACATACTAAAAACTATGGCAAAGAGGGAAGGAACAAAAACAGATGAAAACAAGCACTTAAAATAACTGGAAGATAAGTTCCCTTGTTGGTTCTTGTCCTTGTTCCAGAAAGCGACTAGTGCAGGCAAAAAGGACAAGTGTCCTCACTCAGTTATGGTGAGGATGCAGAGGTTCAGCAGGGTCAGATGCCAGTTATGCTTAGTGTCACCAACCTTTGCTTTTTCTTTTTTATTGTTTTCAAATTTTGCATTCCATATTTGGAAGCCACCTTGGCTAGAGATGGGAAAGGAATTGTAGACCACTGATTTTCAAGGAGCAAATTCCTTTTGATACCAAACAAATCTTATTTGACTTTCCAATATATAAAGCACATTTAAAAGTAGCATTTTATTTGTCTGAATTTATTGTATAAATTCTAAGTCAGATAAGAAACACCTGCTATAGCTTGGATGTTGGTCTCCTCCAAATCTCATGTTGAAAATTGGTCCCTGATGCTGGAGGTGGAGCCTAATGAAGGTGTCTGCATAGGGCCTAATGGAAGGTGTTTGGGGCCCATGAAAGAGGGCATGGATCCCTCATGAACAGATTAATGCTCTCCCAGGGGGAATGAATTCTTGTTCTAAATAGTTCCCACAAGGGCTGATTATTGAAAAAAACCTGGCACCTCCCCTCTCTCTCTTCCTTCTTTTTTCGTCATGTGAACTCTGCACACTGGCTCTCCTAATCACCTCTCAAGGGCCCCCCTACGCATTCCAGTAACATCACCTTGAGCTTTAGGATTTTTTTTTTTGAGACAGGGTCTCACTCTGTCACCCAGGCTGCAATGCAGTGGTGCAATCACGGCTCACTGAAGCCTTGACCCCCCATGCCCAAGAGATCCCGCTACCTCAGCCTCTTGAGTAACTGGGACTACAGGTATGTACCACCACACCTGGCTAATTTTTGTGTTTTTTTGTAAAGACAAGGTTTCATAATGTTTCCCAGGCTAGGGTCTCGAACCTTTGGGCTCAAGCGATTCTTCTGCCTCAGCCTGCCAAAGTGCTGGGATTACAGGCATGAACCACCTTGCCCTGCTAATGGGAGTAGTGCCTTTGTAAGAAAGCCCCAGAGGCATCCCTTGCCCTTTCCACCATAAGGACAAAACAAGAAGATGGCCATTTATGATCAGGTTCTCACCAGACACTGAATGTGCCAGCACCTTCACCTTACATTTCTGGTCTAAGGTACCTTGTTATAGCAGCTCAAGTGGACTGAAACAACTGGATTCACAGAAGACCTTTGCCTAAGGCTTTATTTAGAGCTAAAATCCCATTGTTTCACCAAAGGAACTTTTTCTCCTAAGATATCCAGTTGAAATCTCAGGACCAGCCCCATCTCAACTGTATAACTGTCCTTGCAGCATTCTTCTTCTAGACTAAGTGTTCCATTTTCTGTTACTGTTGCTTGAATTAGAATTGGCCTATTTTAAATTACACATTCATTTGCATATAAATGATACAAACAATGGTATGATGTGGCTCTGCACCCCCACCCAAATATCATCTCAAATTATAATCCCCATGTGCGGAGGAAGGGACCTGTCATCCCCACATGTTGAAGGAAGGAAGTGATTGGAATATGGGGATGGCTTCCCCCCAAGCTGTTCTTGTGATAGCTAGTTAATTCTCACGAGATCTGATGGTTTTATAAATGTAGTTTTTCCTGTGTTTGTGCACACTTCTCTCTCCTGCTGCCATGTGAAGAAGGTCCTTGTTTCCCCTTTGCTTTCCACCATGATGGTAAGTTTTCTGAGGCCTCTGCAACCATATGGAACTGTGAGTCAATTAAACCTCTTGCCTTTATAAATTACCCAGTCTAGGTTATTTCTTTATAGCAGTGTGAAAATGGACAAATACAAACAATAATGCCTCCCATACCTATTTATTCCTTTCCACTCCCCAGAAGTAACCCCAACTAAGCATCCAGCAACTGTCCTCTAACTTGTGTGATGCATTTATAAATTACACACCTATACCCATGTGGCCTTTAATAATGCAAATAGAACTGTATTTCATTTACTGTTCTGTGACTTGCTGTTTGAACTTAAGAAATGTCTCTGCAAGTTAGGACATGATTTTCAAATCATTTTATCTAGATTGATTGCATTCTTTTTTTTAACCAATATTTTGTTCAGGTATAATTTATTTACAGTCTACTGCATATAACTGACTATGAGGACTTTTTGCATGTACTTACAGATGCTCTTTGATTTACAATGAGATTATGTCCCGATAAACCAATCATAAGTTGAAAAGATAAGTTGAAAATGCAGCCCGAGAGCCTTGGTCAAAGAGTCTCCAGTGCTGAAAGTCTGAAACCTTGTGATCACATATGACGTTCACACCATCATAAAGTTGGAAAATCATTCGTCAAACCACGTAAGTCAGGACCATCTGTATTCCTGTGTGACCACCACCCAGATCAAGATGTAAAACATTCCTATTATCGGAGAAAGGCTCTCCCATTCCCCTTTTAGTCAATATCACCCCACAGATGTTGAGATGGCGACTACACTGGCTTCCAACACCGTGCAGTAGTTTTTCCTGTTAAACATCACATTCAGGACTCACATGGCAGGTATTCTTCTGTGTCTGGATTCTTCTGTGCAATACAATATTCTGGAGCATCATTCATGTTTTTGCATGCATTGCTAGTTTGCGATTTTGTTTTTGTGGCTGCTGAGTGGTATTCCCACCAAAATTCGGGTTGTTTCCACTTTGGGGGTCTTGTGAGTAAGGTTATTGTGAATATTCTCATAGAAGTCATTTTGTGGATATATGTGCTTACTTATCTTGGGAATATATTGACAATTGTTGAGTCATTAGTACTGTCCATTTAATTTTGTTACAAACGACCAAACATGTTCCCACAGTGGCTGATATGGTTTGAATCTGGGTCCCCACCAAAATCTTATGTTCAGTTGTAATACCCACTGCTGGAGGTGGGGCCTGGTGGGAGGTAACAGGATCATGAGGGTGGTTTCTGAGGGTTTAGCACCAACCCCATAGTGGTGTTGTGAGCTAGAGTTCTTACAAGATCTGGCTGTTTAAAAGTGTGTGGTCCCTCCCCCTTCTCTCCCTCTTCCTCCTGCTCAGGCCATGTAAGATGTGCCTGCTTCCCCTTTGCCTTCTGCCATGATTGAAAGTGTCCTGAGGCCTCCCCAGAAGCGATCATGCTTCCTGTACAGCTTCCCAAATGGTGAGCTAATTAAACCTCTTTTCTTTATAAATTAGTCTCAGGTATTTCTTTATAGCAGTATGAGAATGACTAATACAGTGGCTATGACACCTTACACTCCTACCAACAGTGTGTGGCATTCCAGCTGTCCCATGGCAGTACTTTGTATTGTCAGTCTTCACAATGTAAGCCATTCTGATGAAGGGATACTGACATCTCATTACAATTTTAACTTGCATTAATCTGATGACCAATTACGTTGAGCACTTTCTCATGTGCTTATTGGCCTTTTCTATATCTTCTTTAATGACATGCCCATTCAAGAATTTTGCCCATTTTTTAATTGCATTGTTCATCTTTTTATCATTGATTTGTGGGATTTTAAAATGTATATTGGATCTAAGTTCTCTATCAGACATATATATTGTGAATATTTTTAATCTATGGCTGGCCTTTCATGTTAATATGGCCACATTCTTTTTAATGGATGCCTGGTTTCCCATTGGAGTGGGAGTTTCTTCATCTACACCACAAGTTCTCTATTAATGGACATTTACATTCCTAGGGGGAAAAAAATATGCTTTGGTGGAAAGCAGCATTGTTTAGAGCATACCCTTCTGGTTCTCAGATTCTGCTTCTGAATCTTTCATTGTCTTTGAACTGCTTTTGGATTCTGTAAATTGTGTATAACTGATAGCAATGCGTCTATAGATGGAGATTCAATTGACTGCCTGCCCTCACTGTGGAAGAGCCTTCATGTGCAATTCACCTTCATATTCCTGATGTCTACATGCGTCTGTTCTTTGGATTGTCCTTTGAAATGGTTGTAACATCTTACCAGTTCCCTCATTAGTACTACATTCAATAAAATCTCCAGCATATGTTCATTTTATATCTGTATGACAACCATGATTTTACTTTAAAAAAAAAAAAAACAACACATCGTTCCCGATTTTTTTCCTTTTACAAAGGATATTGCAGCCCTAATTACATATTTATCTTAGTGCACATTTATCTCACTCAAGACTCAGAAGTCCTTATGCCGTCTTCACACTCAAAATCAAACCAACTCTGAGGAATAGATTTAACAATGAAGACATAAGGGATGAGTACAGATAGAACTTACATTTTCATAGGGGAAAAGATCAAATTAGGCTCAAACCAAAGAAATAAAACTAATCATGGACTCTCAGGCATGCTAAGGCAGGCTGACTGAGGAATGCCTTTGTTTATTGGGCATCTACTATTCGGTGTTAGGCACCAAAGACACAGTCTCTGCCTTCCAGAAGCTCAGGCTAGTGGCCAAGACAAATAGTTAAGCAAGTGAGTGACGTTAATGCTGACTGTGTGCATTCTGATGCCGCAAAGTAGAAGAAAGGGAATTTATCCATCTCTGGTCCTCAGGTTTCTGAATGTTTCCAGAGTGCCTAGAAATGCTTTCATATGGAAACAGCCTTTTATATTTGAAAGATAAAAGAAATTAAATTTTGATCTTTATTCTTTTCAAATAAGAGCACACATCCTAATAACAAAGATGTTAGTTTTACTGCTAAGAAATATCTGAAATATTCATTAAACTGCTCACTGGTGGGTATGGGCACAATCGATTGTGAGTCCCCATTTCTAATGGCACTGACTCCTGGGATGGTGAGAGGATCAAATGCATTAACATGTTATACTACATCAGGAGTTAGTTGGAGAATCAGAAGCCATGCTGTGTATGCCAGGCATAAAGGGTTTTAGCATAGGAATTAGTGGTTTACAGGACTATTAAAAGAGGTAGGAAAGACACAGTCAAAGAAGGTGTCATCAAAGATAAAGGGAGCAGACACTGGAGACCTCAGCCTAAAGCACCAAGGTGGAAGATTTTCAAAAAGATTATTAGGGAGCTGCTGAGGTTCTCAAGAAGCAGTGGAAATCCCCTCCCCTAGCCCAGCCCCTGTCTGCTGTAAAGTGTGTGATTCTCATGAGTTCCTTAAGGAAGCTTCTGTAAATCTCACGTCTGCCCACGTGTCTGGCCATGGACAACAATGGCTTCTCCTTCTCTTCTGTCTTCAAATTTCATGCAAGTTTCTCTCATTGACAAACTCTCAACTGGAACTGTACTGAGGCAAGAGTTCTGGGGAATATGCTTCTCAGTATCTCTTCTGGAAAGCACAGATTCTAGAAGGGGGGCAGGGGTGACACTGAGTTGAGGCAGGACAGTCCTGCCCACATAGAAAGCACAGTGCTGGCACTCAGCCAGTGCTTAATAAGTGGTGACCGTCATCATCATCACCATTCATGAAGCAGCAGGGACACTGGGCCAGCACTTAACTTCACACTGTTTGAAATTGCTATTTTTCTTCCAGGATATCTGTCCACCACACAGCCTCCCCAAGCCCCATTCCATTGCCCCTACAGCCAAACAAAGAATTGCCCATCACAATCCTGGAAGGCAACTGCTGGATAATTCAGTGGTATTGAAAATACATGAAGGGATTTATAGGTTAGGGATAACATCCCTCACATAAAAGTGAGACTTTAGGTCTAGTCCTGGCTTTGTTGCTAGCAGCACTATGATGTGGGGCTGACCTGTTCTTGCAACTATTTTATGGAAAAATCTAGAAGGCTGCAATACTGAGAAAAGCACATCAGCTCTGGGATTTCACCCCCACAATGCATACCCTCAATCTAATCAGGAGAAAACATCAGACAAACCCAAAGGGAGGGATATTCTACAAAACAACTGACCAGTACTCTTCAGAAGTGTCAAGGGCAGGAAAAAGCAAGGAAAGACTTAGGAGCTGTCATAGATTGAAGGAAAGTAAGATGTGACAACTAAATGCCAGGTAGGACTTTGGATTGAATCCTGGAAGTAAAAAAGAACTTCAGTGGAAAACCTAGTGAAATACGAAGACAGCCTGGAGTTAGCAGTATTGTACCAATGTTCCTTTCTGAGTTCTGATCATTGTAGCATGGTTATGTGAGCTGTTAACCATGCTCAGGGGAGGCTATACGGGAACACTCTGTGCTATTTTTGCAACTCTTCTGTAAGTCCAAAATTATCCCCAAATAAAAAGATTAAAAATAAAAGACGGCTAAGTAGCATCAAGAGTGAATTCATCACTTTGCACTGGGCCTGCAAATGATGTAACTGGTCCGGTATGGAAGTATATAGAGAACTGGACGAAACATTTCCTAGGGTGCAAAGTAATGAAGAAGCAGCAAAATGACTGCCCGGAGCTTGTGGGGTCCTGGGGGGGGTAGAGACGGGAGCTGCTCAATCTGAATGAGACTTGGGGACAGGAATAAGAATGGCTGTGGGGCTGATCGCAGTGGCTCACGCCTGTAATCCCAGCACTCTGGGAGGCCAAGGTGGGCAGACCACTTGAACTTAGGAGTTTGAGACCAGCCTGGGCAACATAGCAAGTCCCGTCTCTACAAAAAGTAGCCAGGTGTTGGGGGTACACACCTGTAGTCCCAGCTACTTAGGAGGCTGAGGTGGGAGCATCGCTTGAGCCTGGGGGTGAAGGTTGCAGTGAGCAGGGATCACTCCACTGCACTCCAGCCTGGGTGACAGAGTAAGACCCTGTCTCAAAAAAACAAAAACAGCTTTATATATTAATAATATTTAAGAAATTGTTTTAAAAATGGCTGTGGACCACTGATTGAAGACCAGCTGGGACAAGGGATGCACACCTCAACTGATGATGGCTACAGAAAATGGCAAGAATCTGATACTGATACCCTCTCCCCAGCTTGGCAGTGTAGATGACCCCTAGAACTTAGAAGCAAGTCTGGAGAAAAGGACAGAAATACCACTCATTGGTATTCTCCCAAACCACCCCGTTCATGCCCCGGGTTGTTTTCTTGTCTTCCAAGGAAAGTCAAAAGCCTTGAATGACTAAGATTGTTTCTACTTCCAATGCATGGAGGCTCATAATAGAAATTAAGTTGTTATAGAAAAATAAAGTGAGATTTCCTGCCCGCCTGTTTGTGGAGTGAGATTTGTATCTGTCTCACCCATCAGTCCTCCAAATTGATTTTACTAGTTATTTGAGATTATAAATTATTCTACATTGAAGTAAATGAGTGTATTTTGTTTTTAGCATAGTGAGAAAGGTCATTGCAAATCTGATGCATTGAGAGTTAAAATAGGATGAAAGGAAGGGGTGACAAGTCCTTCACTCTTACAGAAGAGTTAATATTGTCAGATCTCCACGGAGAACTTACTCCACTAGATATGGATATGAGTTATAAGGAAAACTGAAAGCCAGGGCCGAAAATCTTAGCTTTGCTGGCCAAAATAAAAATATTACCATATAATTAAATAAGTATTAAAGCATAAAAATGGCACCTGTTAATAACACTTAGATTTTACCCAGGAAGGACAAAGTACTGCCAAAGTTTTCAATAGCCTTATAATTATATCTATCATGGTAACTTACTGTTACTGGGTTAAACTATTCTGTTTTGCTTATCAAGAAAGTAAACATTCTAGCTGTGTCACATTCAATAAACTGGTTGAAAAATATGTGTTACATTAATATAAAACACTGTAAGTAACATCAGGAAAAGTTCTGTAAGATGAGTTCATTAGAAGAACAACCTGAGCATCTGTATTAAGAGTATTTTAAATGTTTATTTATTGTATTTATTTGGAAAACAAAACAAAACATTAAAGATACATTTATTTAATCAATAAGTCTTATGGGCAGGCATTTAAAATGTTTAACATTGGACTAATACAGTAATAGAATTAACTTGTGAAATTTTGAAGACAGAAAAGGTCCACTTTAAAATAAAATACAAAACATCTTCATAAAATTTATTTTGTCCAATCAAATGTCATTCTCCCTCTTGAGCCCAGGGGGCAATATAGCAAGATCTCCATCTCAAACAAAAAGTGATTTTAAAGAAGTTACATGTATGTCATTCCTCTTCAAGTCATGGGAACCACTTTTTAAAAAATAAGGGACATTTTGAACTGTGCCATCCAACACAGTAGCCACTATCCACTTTTGGTTATTTCATTTTAAGTTCTAATTAGCTAACATAAGAGAAAATTTTAAATTTACTTCCTCTAATTAGTTACATCTTAAGTGCTCAACAGCCATACGTGCCTATTAGATAATCCAAATTTATTTTTTTAATGTAGTATGCTTATTTACATTTCTATCATGGTGGAAAGTTCTACTGGACATTACTGCTCCAAATAACTTCAAAAAACCCACTAATAAAGTTAGCAATGTAAGTCTTGAAATTTTTTTCTAAATGTAAAGTTTTGTTTCTCTGGTTTTGCTTCTAGTCCAGGGAATATTTCAGATACCACAAAATATAAACCAAATTCAAAATCTGCATATACAATTTGAAATTTCTTCTTGCCTAAAGTCAAATTTTACTTTTCTTTTTTAAAAGTTTTTAACTGACAAATAATAACTGCATGTATTTATGGGGTATGATGTGGTATTTTGATCTATGTTTATAATGTGGATTACTTTTCTGTATTAGCTCTATTACTAGTAGTTTGTAAAATAACTTGCGAAACTGAACAGTGAAGCCAAAGACTATCTTAGTTGAATTAAATCTGAATAACAGAAGTTTAAGCCCTTTTGTCCTTTATGGAAGATTTTTTTATGCAAAATTTTTTTAATTATCTACTTTTTCCCCCTCCACAATATGAAGTCTCACGCTGTCATCCAGGCTGGAGTGCCATGGCACGATCTCAGCTCACTGCAACCTCTGCTTCCTGGGTTCAAGCAATTCTCCTGCCTTAGCCTCCTGAGTAGCTGGGACTACAGGCACACACCACCACACCCAGCTAATGTTTTTTTATTTTTAGTGGAAAAGGGGTTTCACCACGTTGGCCAAGCTGTTCTCAAACTCCTGACCTCAGGTGACCCGCCCACCTCAGCCTCCCAAAGTGCTGAGATTACAGGCGTGAGCCACCTCGCCCAGCAAATTATCTACTTTTTAAGCCCTTTGTAGGCATAGCCTAACTTACAAAGATGTATGTAGAAGTACTATAGCTTTATTAAGCTGAAGGCAACTACTACAGCAAATTATTCAGAGAATTATTTTTAAAAATAAATCCTTAATATCTTATCTTTATAAAGCTATACTTATATATTTTAAACTATACTTATATTTTGCTAAAATACTCTAAAAGTTGAATTCTGAAAAGATATATTTGAAAATATGTATTAATTCTACATATTGGTCACATAAAAATGTCTTAAACTATTTCACAAGTCACAAAAATAAAGACTTGTCAATTTTTATACGAATTATATTATTTGACTGACCGACTCCTTACTTTCCATTGAATTTCTTTCTCTACCTTACCAAAAAAAAAACAAAGTATTTAATGTCCATTATCTAATACAAAGCCATGGGTCACAAGCCAGTGACCAAAACTAAAGGCTGACCTCTTGCAAGGGAAAAAATTGGTTTTTGAACAATACCTAAGAATGTTATGAAACAGATGTGACTGAGGACCATTTGATAGGCTAAAAGCTGAAAGATGGCATTAAACCTGGCAAAATGGTTCTTAAACACAAATGGTTGAATGATGAAATTATAGAGTACTTCCCATGGCTGAAACATTCAAGAACTTTCTTTAAAATCAAGTGCCTACATTAAAAATAAAATCCTATGCATTCGTAAAATGGGATTATTTTTTAATTCTCTCAGAATCCTGTCAATATCCTTTAAAATCACTTTTTTAACTGAATTTTGAATCTTTTTTTCCACTTAAAACATTGCAAGATTTAAATCTGTATGCGTTTCAACTAGTAGAATCTATCAGCAAAACATGACAAACATATTAAAACCTTCATTCAGACATGTCAGAAATCAAAAATAGTGTTAGTATCTGAATTTGGTCAGATCCTTGGCATTCATAGTAGCATATTCTTAAATCTAACCTACTTAAATGGAACTACAGTTTTCTAATATGATTTTCTATGTTAACCCTAAGCAAACTTCAGTGCTAAGATATTATCAGAAGATAATTATCAGAAGACATTATCAGAAGTGCTAAAGAAATCCTGTTCTCATCAGGAGCAATCAAAAGAACACAGGTCTCATCGGAAAGCTTAGCTCAAACAATGTGATATCAATCCTATAATTCTGTGGATGCTTTGGTTATATGTAAATCATATCTCGCTTCTGAGTTAGTGGCATTTAGACCTAAGCCCTGTGGTTACGATGTACCTGGCAGATACTGAGTGTCTACTGCCTGCAAATTTCTACGCTTGGCAAGTATTTCCCAGTGCCTCTCCCACAGCTCCCTACCTATCTTTGTTCACTGACACTCAGATGTCATCTGTCATTATGTGCTAAGTGTACTGCTCTTCTCATCCCACATTCAACAGCAATGAAAACTACCATTTTATATTATTTGGCTGACCGACTCCTTACTTTCTACTGAATTTCTTTCTCTACCATATCAAAAAAACAAAGTGTATTAATGTCAGTTACCTATACAAAGCCATGGGTCACAAGCCCATGAGGAGTTTACTACCATTCCCTCAATCAGAGGTTATCATCAAATCTACAGATGAAACATTATATATCTTCCTAATGTGTTTTGACCTCCCTTACAAGCAGGAAAAGAGGTTTGGCAATTACTACAGGTGTAAATGCAAACTAATTTGCCACTGCAGCAGGCTGATTTTGGAATTAGAACTTGAGAAACTTACAAAATAATCTTAACAGTTTAAAAACAAAAAAAAACGTTTGGCAGCTGCTGTTCAGATGCTTCCGTCAGTAGTGTTGGGATCTCTTGGCTGTGACTCCTGCTCCAACTCTGAAAGGGTCACTGACTCCACTTGGCTACAGCATTTCTGATGTTATGTCTAAGGCTACGGATACTGCTGTTGATGGAGTCCACACACAACTTCCAGTCACTTCCATTTTCCGAGAGATCACTATCTGGGTAGTTCTCTTGGAGGAACTCTGGTGGTAAAGGCCCAAAACATAACAGTAACAGTTACTTGCAAATCACTTCTTAGAGAAACCAATTTATTCAACTTTCATTCTACTGCTGTGTCTGTGAAAGGATCCTTAAGATTTTTTTCTCTTAAGATTTTAACTAATTAAAACACATGGGCTATAATCATTATTAAATTAGCTGAACAAATCTTTTAATCTAAAAAGAGAACTATATGAAACAGCACCATGCTTAAATCACAATAAAGCAACAATTTCCCTTGACCTTGCCACATACCAGAATAGAAATCTTCTGCTGCCTTGAGTACCCAAGATCAACTTTTGTTACTGTCAAAAGTATCAAACAAGCATCTAACATGTCACTCATCAGCTCAAATAGAGACATGCTAAGCCTCTGCAATGAACAAGAGGCTGCAGTGTTATTGTCCTTTGAGAGGGAAGAAGCTGCAACTGCTAACGGTTTTGGTACTGCTGGGTTTATCTCTGATAAAAGGAATAAGGGTCTTTAGATCTTGCAGTTAGAGGAAGACTTCTATAAGGGAAGGTGACAGAGTAACATAATTCAAGGAGCACTCTTAGAGAAAGTACAGACAAGGAGAAAGGTAGGGAAGAGAGGTGCTTATTAGAAGAGCAGGGCTGCCCTCAGACACATCATTAGGTAATCGCCTAAGTGCCTTTCTGCCCTTAGAAAAGGATCTGGTGATTCCTACAGGTCAGCATTAGTTAGCTACATTAATCTCATTTGTTTTTAAATAGGGTTAGTAAGCTAATAAATGAAGACAATGCCATAAACATCACATATATCCAAATTTTTTAGCAAAGCATGTGTCAAGGTTAAAAGACTTTGGTACCCAAAGGACTAATTAATTAATGGATCAGCAGTAGGCTGGAAGAAGGCTTTTATGGTATGTCACTGGATTCAGTATCCCACTCTATCCTGCTAACATTTTATTAATCAAAAATAAGTTCTGGAAAAAATGTTTGTCCCATCTGCCCGCAACAGCAAAGCTGGGAGGAATGATTATCACACTGGAAGACAAATGCAGCGCTTGCAAAGTTTTCAACAGGTAGCAACAAGGAGCCTAAATTGGCTGGTGTTTCCCAAAATGTGTTCTCTGGAACACTAGTCATAAAAGAAGTTTCTTGGGGAAAAAGTTTCCAGTTGCGCAAATGGGAAATGCTACCCTCAGCAGCTAGTCACCACTTGAAGATTTAGATTGCACACAAGCATATTCAGGGCTCTGAAAAATCCCACAGTAAAAATAAGCGGAGCCTCCTTTTGCTGATTGAAATGTTACAGAGGCAGCCGCATTGGTGGGATGCATAAATGAGGGAGGTGGCAGCATATAGGACAACAGAGGGTCAGGGGTCAGGACTGGGAGATCTAGGCGGCCTTGATGGCTAAAGGCATTCAAAACATGTTTTGAAACTGACAGTCAGCCAGGCACAGTGGCCAAGATGAGTGGATTACTTGAGCTCAAGAGTTCGAGACCAGCCTGGGCAACAACGGTGAAATCCCATCTCTACTAAAAATACAGAAAAAATAGCCAGGCATGGTGGCACATGCCTGCAGTCCTAGCTACTCAGGAGGCTGACATGGGAGAATCACCTGAGCATGGAAAGTCAAGGCTGCAGTGAGCCATGATCTAGCCACTGCATTCCAGCCTGGGCAACAGGAATGAGACCTGTCTCCAAAATAAAAGAAACTGCCAGTCAAGTGAAACCCATCTATTGACTGAGGCCCTTGGGGTGCTTGCTTAAGGTCTTTCCTAGCCATTTGAATTTAAAAGTATTTTACGAGGCCAGGCACAGTGGCTTATGCTTGTAATCCCAGCACTTTGGGAGGCTGAGGCAGGTGGATTGCTTGAGCCTAAGAGTTCAAGACCAGCCTGGTCAGCATAGTGAAACCACATCTCTACAAAAAAAAAAATACAAAAATTAGCCAGGTGTGGTGGCGCATGCCTGTAGTCCTAGCTACT
The DNA here is from genome assembly GCF_030222135.1 of Aotus nancymaae. NCBI lineage: Eukaryota > Metazoa > Chordata > Mammalia > Primates > Aotidae > Aotus > Aotus nancymaae. The sequence continues at coordinate 41,044,189 of NW_026988472.1, forward strand.
CAAGAGGGTGAGGTGGGAGCATCATTTGAGCCTGAGAGGTCGAGGTTACATTGAGCTGTGATCATACCACTGCATTCTAGCCTGGGCAACGGAGTGAGAGGAAGGGAAAGGGAAAAGGAAAAGAAAAAGAAAGAAAGGAAAGGGGAAAGGGGAAAGGGGAAAGGGGAAAAAGGGGAAAAAGGGGAAAGGAGAAAGGGGAAAGGGGAAGGGAAGGGAAGGGAAAGGAAAGGACTTCATGAAACACCTATTAACATCTAGCTGAATTTGAGAAACACAGTTTAGGGAATGCTGACCTACACTGACAAGATATGATGCAGCAATAAATATATTTATATTTTTCCTAATTACCATTCAAAAGTACTAGCAGTATAAATGGTAATAGCCTGAATAATAACAATATAAGTATTAGATAAATGTCAGCTATAGCAAGAAAGATCTAGAGGTCTTAAGGTGACCATAACTTTTATTTATTTTATTCTATTTTATTTTATTGAGACAGGGTCTCACTCTGCCACCCAGGCTTGAGTACAGTGGCACAATCACGGCTCACTACAGCCTCAACCTCCCAAGCTCAAGCAATCCTCCCGCCTCAGCCTCCCAAGTAGCTAGGGAGTAGCTAGTAGCTAGTGTGTGCCCAGCTAATTTTTGTATTTTTTTTGTAGAGACAGAGTTTTGCCATGTTGTCCAGGCTGGTCTCGAACTCCTGAGCTCAAGGCATCTTCCTGCCTTGGGCTCTCAAAAGGGCTGGGATTACAGGCATGAGCCACTGAGCCCGATCTGACCATAAATTTTTAAATGGTATGTGCCATTTGAGTCTGTGTTAACAGCCTAATAGGTCATACTATTGTAACCTGGGTGGATTTAAGCACATCTAAAGGCAGTCATTGAATCAAATCATGAAGGATCAGGGCAACACATATGTGAAGAATTCTGGAGGGAAATGTTAATATTTAACTGAAAAAGCGTAAGGCTTAAGAGGGAAAAGCTTGGGTAGAACATTTCCTCCCCAACCCTCATGCTTCCATGTGGAGAGACCTCTATGTTAGAAAGTTGAGATGAATGGGACATGTATGATTGAAGAATAAAGCTGCTATTTTTATCTCCACCTGCCTGAATGGCGTGGCCATCTTTCACTGGGTTCTGAACTTAAAAGGGAGTGTCTTTATGATCTCCTAATGCTCCAGCAGGAAGTGATAGCTGTCATTAACTACTTGAAGGCCCAGCCTGTGAAAAGTGATTGGATTGACTCTATTTAGGTAGAAAAGGGATAACCACGAGAAATGTTTATCATTTAAAAGGGAGGGTACATTTTGAGTCACTAGAAGGAAGAACTTTCCGATGAATTGGAGCTGAGACAGCTGGCACCTCATCAATGGAAGTGTTCAAGGCCAGGGGAGGTGACTCTGTCAAAGCTGAGATGGGAGTTCCTGCTCTGGGTGTATTAGAGGACCTGTAAAGTATTTCCTATTGCTAAGATTCGACAGTTCTGCAATATAAAGACATGGATGGGGGTTTAAGGAGTGAGGGTTGTTCACTAATTGCAAATCTGCCTACTAACTTCCTCCCTATCAATTAAGAGCCCTTAAATGATACTGAACTCTAATCAGAGAGCATCAGATAATAGTTCTTTATATGAAATCAACACCTTTGGCTCCTGGACAGAGTTACCTTTGACTACTAATTTTCAGAAGCATTTCCCCCAAATAACAAAATATTAGGGTAAGAAACTATATTAGAATAGAAGAATAAATTGGTTTATTCATTCAATGGGATATGAATCAGCAGTTTAAATGTATTAACAGATCTCAAAAACATAATGTTGAGTGATTTTAAAATGTGTAAAAAGATTACTGCACATCCCCATTTATGTACATTAAAACAACTAGATGCCGAGTGCAGTGTTCACACGTATAATCCCACCACTTTGGGAGGCCAAGGTGAGAGGATCGCTTGAGCCCAGGATTTTGAGGGTGGAGTACAGGGTTGCAGTGAGCCACAATCACACTACTGTACTCCAGTCTGGACAACAGAGCGAGACCTCATCTCAAAAAAAAAAGAAAAGAAAAGAAAATAACAACTACACAACAATATTATATATTATTTGTGCATCTACTGATATAGGTAGTAAAAGTATAAAACATACATGGGAATGATATATCCTACTCCAGGACTGTGATTACTTCTGGGGAGCAGGAGAGAGGAGGAAAGAGATGATGAGTTGGAGTCTAAATTATATCAGTAATGCTTTATTATTTTAAAAAAACACCTGGAGCACAAAACAGGAAATGTCTATTATCAGTGATGGGGGTAGACAGGCATTAAATTATTTTCCATATATTTCTGTATGTTTGAACTCATTTTGAATGAAGCAATACTTTTGCAGAAACCATATGAGGGGTCATAAGCCCAGTCCTCCCATAAGTGCAGGTCTCTCCTCTCATATCTTGTCACCTAGCCTTTGCTCTGACTCTTCCTCCTCCAAGTTCATTTTATCTTTATATTAAAGCAAAATAGACTTTCTTGTCAGCTTCTATTCTTTGGGGCTGGCTCTGCCCCTTGGGACAAAAATGACTCTACTGTCTTATCTCTGCTGAAATAACTCAAGTGACTGCCCTTCTACAAAGCGACAGAACTTTGAGTCTTAGGAGAAATTTGTTAAAATCTTCCCTATGTGGATAATATGTCAAACTCATGCTGAATATTTGTTTACTGCAAAAGACATCTTCCAGATTTTAGTATCATTCAGTGAGAGATAAAATGATAAAAGACTTAGGAAAATATTTTTCATCAATTTTTAAAGAAGTGACCTTTTCCAGATATTAAAGAACTATAAGTCATCTATTTCCCCCACATTAAAAAAATATAATTAGAAAGACACTATTTCTTCTATAAACACATTCATTTCAGAATTGTCTACAAACTTTTTTTTACCATAAGGTAAGGGAAAATGAGTTTAGTTTTTTTGCCTAGTAGGCGAGCTCAGTGATGTTCAAATTGCATATTGTGACCAATTACTAGGTTGTGAAACCAGTGATAGCAGTACTTGAAAGAAATGTAATGGAAAAGAAAATATTGGAATATAACACTCAGAGTAAGTACTGTTTATGAAACTTTTGCTTCAGTTTTTAAAAGTCACACTCACACAGATGCATGTACTGTGTCACAATGTAAAATATATTTCTTATTATAGGTTGCAGTAAAAAAAAAAGATTTGAAAACAACTGGGTTAGATGATAACAAATGCTTATAAAAGCCATTAGCTGAAAACCAGGTTTCTTTAGTCTGAAACACCAGTGCTGTTCAAATTTGCTGGCTATGAAAATGTATGATATGAAGGTAGGAACCACCTGAGATCAGCGCTACAGCTTTGCTGGGTACCAGTGACACAAGTAAGAAATATTTTGCTTCCTGCTTTGTCCAAATTTAAGATGCCACAGGAAGTTTTTAGAAGCTTTATTACTTCATTTGCATATGTCACAGAGACTATACTAAGCTAATGTGCATAAGAAAAACTTAGCAAATTAACCTTCTGTGCTATTGTTGACACTTCTGCAAATGGATGAAGCCCTTTAGCTTCGACCTTGCTCCTCAGTCAATGAAGGTGTTTTGAATTTCCATACCCCTGGCAGTCCATAGCAGGGAGCCACAATCAATAACCCCTTTCCTGTTCTAGTAAAGCCATTCTAGACAGAGCAATTAGCCCTAAGAACCAATGCAGCGAGAAATACAATTCATGATCTTGCTCCTTCCTGTACTCTAATGAGGGACTCAGTAAAAGTTCCATTCTCCTCAGAACAAACACAAACTGAATGGATTCTTCTTTCTGCCCTTTTCTTAAACACAATTGGCTTTCATTTATTCAGACATACTCTACATGTAACAAACCTCGGAGAGCATGAATCTTATTGGGATCAAGGGGATACAGGCCACACGTCCGACTGCCATAGACATTACTTCGGATCAGGACATCTTCTGTGAAGAGTTTGTGAATAAGGTATCTAGCCGACAGGTTTGCGCGAGGCCTAGCTTTTGCCAAAGCCAGTACCAAACGTGGCATCAGTATATTTCTGCATGAATTTCCAAAATAGCCTAGAAGCAAAAGAGAAAGATGTCAATTTTAATAGTAGATATTAGGTTACATTATTTTTTTAAGTCTGAAACAGAAAGATTGGTTTTTCTGAATCATTAGGCTCAAGAATTTGAGAGGTTAAAAGACTTAAGGTCTTACATTTTTATTTATTTTAAAGATAGAGTCTTGCTCTGTTGCCCAGGCTGGAATGCAGTAGCACAATCATGGCTCACTGCAGCCCCAACCTCCCAGGGCTCAAGTAATCCTCCTAGCTCAGCCACTCAAGTAGCTGGGACTACAGGCCCACTCCACCACAACCAGCTAATTTTTGTATCTTTTGTAGAGACAGGGTCTCACTTTGTTGCCCAGGCTGGTCTCGAACTTCCAGGCTCAAACGATCCTCCTGCCTTGGCCTCCCAAAGTGCTAGGATTACAGGTATAAGCCATTGTGCCCAGCCTAAAGCTTTACGTTTTTAGTGGATTATGAGACAGCATGAGAAATGAGGTAGAAAGCACTGTGATTACACATGCTACCACGGTTCAACAGGAAGATTTAATATGCTGTTATCTTTTAGGATACAGTAAGTTTTAAAATTACATTTAGTAACAAATTCTAAGTAATTTAATACATTGTTTCCCTACTTACAAGAAATACTTTTTCAAAAATAAGCTCCATGATTCTTCCTGAAATAGTTATAATTTTTAAAATGTAGGTTTTCTATTTAGTATTAAATTCATTTTAAAATCAACAAACTGCTGGTTCACTTTACATATTGCATCTTAGATACCTTATTTGAAGTGACAAATAAGTTTTGAGACTTCATTTCTCAACTGTACAGATTAATCATCTCTCCAGTCCACAGTGATTCAAATTAACCGTATTTGAAAAATATTATATTTTACATGTAATAAAGAATTATTTGTTAAAGAAAATATATTAGAAAAATATAATTCTTATAAATCAATAAGTATATTCTTCATCTTAGAACATCCATCATTTAATGGGTGGCAATAAAAATTGTTGAATCATACAGATTCAACATTTAGCAGGAGAGATTATTTAGAAACACGGTCCAAAGACTTAACTCTGGGAGATTTACCTAGTAATATTTATCAAGGGTCAGGAAAAAAGTTTAATACTCTTTAACCTGGCAATTCAATTTCTAAGAACCCAACCTAAGATAATAATCCAAAGTATGGGAAAATCTCTCTGAATGGGCCAAGTGTGGTGGCTCACATCTGTGATCCAGCATTTTTGGAGGCTGAGGCAGGTGGATCAGAAGTTCGAGATCAGCCTGACCAACATGGTGAACCCTGTCTCTACTAAAAATACAAAAAAAAAATTAGCCGGATGTGGTGGTGCACATCTATAATCCCAGCTACTCAGGAGGCTGAGGCAGGAGAATCATTTGAACCGGGAGGTGGAGGTTGCAGTGAGCCAAGATCATGCCACTGCACTCCACCCTGGGTGACAGAGCGAGACCTCATCTCAAAAAAAAAATCTATCTGAATGAAAATTGTTTTTTTGCAGACTGATTTATAATCCCCTTCCAAAAAAAAACCCTCAAACGAAAACAACAACAATAAACAGAAACAAAGAAGGAGGCAATTAAATAAATTGGGGTATACTTATTAATGGAATGCTATAATCCTATTAAGAGCAATGATTATGAAGATTGCAGATTCTTGAGGAAAAACAGATACATATTATAACGTTAGAGGAGAGTAATTATATGGGAATCATAATGTTTCAAAATGTTCATAGGAAAAAAAACCTGAAGGGAAATGAAAATGCCCACAATGGTTTTTTAAGGTATTTTGATTGTGGGAGTTTTTTCCCCCCTCTTAAAAATATTTTCCAATTTTTTAAATAAAATGGCATAACAGATTCCACACACACTACAGTGACTGCTTGGCTCACAGCAGGCTTAGTCGCCCTGTCCCCTTGTTATAGCTGAGTCAGGGTTAGAGACATGTGGCCCAAGTTCCCACAGTCTTGGGGCTGCTCTAGATCCTGCCTGCCTGCCTGAGGCTTGCTCAGTTCTTTGCTTCTTTGAATACAGGAGCTATTCAACCAGTGACTTGTGTTGTTGTTTAATTTATCCAGTCTGTGTCTCTAGTGTACAATCTTAACAAATACAGTAGTTAGATTACTTTTATAATGGAAAAAATAAAGATGTAACATGTCACTAATTTCGTTTGAACAGGATCCCAGGTTGTATTCTACTTAGGGTTAACATGGGGGCAGGGTACAGACAGAATAAAGTTTTGCTACTTCAGGTGTTGCTCATCGGTATGGGTGATGCTAAAGTCCAGCACCCTGAGAGGATGCATTGGGAAGCACAAGTGGCAGGTGGCACAGTCACTACTGAACCACTGCCACTTGACACCCATCAAAGCAGGAGGTGCCGTTAGCAGACAGTTTAGCAGTGGGAGCACAATGTTCTGAGAGATGAGATTCACAAATTCGTGCCAAAAATCCTACTGCACACCTGCAATGTGCCAGGCATGCAGAGAACAAGAAGTGCATCTCAGCTGCAGCCCCTCCCCTTCACCATGGAGGACAGTACCTTATCAGAGCTCACATGGTCCAGTGAGTCGGCAAAGAGCCGCTTTCCATAGGAAAAATAACAATCAGTCTCAGAACCATGTGTCTATATATTTCATTAACTCATTAATAAAAGACACGAAATTGTTTCACTTTCTGATGAAATTTTTCAAACACACATAAAAGTAGAGAGAATACTACAATGAGCCCCATAAACATATCACTCCGATACAACATTTATCAGCAAGAGAACTTATTTAAAAATACGTTTTTAAAAAACTCACTCAATGCTTCACTAGATTTCTCTGGGTTATGAGTGGAAGGTTCTTGCATTTCTTCAGCGATAGCATTACCATTTGGCTGCAAGTTCTCATTTTCTCTCATTTCAGAGTCATTCATTGGTGGAAACATCCAAGAATTGCCTTCACCACCATCTCTGTCCCTTTGGTCATTTCTACTGGCAGACGCCAGTGCAACAGGGTTGGTAGGGTTTTTATTTTTGTCAACAGTTTTCTGTTGAAACACAAAACCATATCTGTAAACAAAGTCCCACACCAAGAAAATATGTCTGTTCTACCACCTACCAGGCCCCCCAGGTTGCTAGGGAAGCAACTGCCTCTTAAAAAGGTAGGCTGAAGCCGTAAGAATACCGTGTGTCACAATACCATCTGGAAAGAAAGAAAGGGGTGGCTTCTTCCTCAAGCTGTCATGACCTCCACTCCTTGGAGAACTTAGTAGCTCTGCCTACGGAACTGAATGAGAACTGCCAGTACAAATTAAGTGCATAATAAACATTTCTCGAATAAACAAAGCAGTGAGTTTCTTGGGGATGACCACTTTTTGTTTCTCATGTTTTCTTTTCTTTTTCCCTAGTGGCTCTCAAGTCTGGCTGCACATTTGAATGATCTTCGGGATCTGTAAAAACAAATGGCTGTGCTGGGCCCCACCCTAGGCAAATTCAGCCAGAATCTCTGGCAGTGGGAGCGGGGAGCTCAGGCAGTAGCAACTTTCTTAAAAGTGTCTCATTTGACTCTAATATGCATCCAGGGTTGACAACCACTGCTCTGGGTTAGACCTTCTTGAACTTTAGTGTGCACACAGCACCCTGGGAGAACGCTGAGGGGCGGAGGGCAGGGGACGGAGGTTGGGGAGGGTCTTGCTAAAATGCAAATTTTGCCTCTGAATCAGGACCCTGCATTTTTCACAAACTTGCCAGGGGTCCGCTGCTGCTGGGCTGTAGACCCACTCTGAGTGGCAAGGACCTGTTCCGTTCCTAGTCAAGCACACAGCAGGCCCTTGGCAGACACTGCTTCTCTTCTCTTCTGACACCTAAGCAAATATGCAAATTACCATTTTCCAGGCAGCATCTTAATTTTACATTCAAATTGTTTAGGGTGCAATTTTTGAAGGCTATAAAACGGAATGTTAAAAATAAGCAGATTTGGTTTCAGGCAGATGGTGCTTGAGCTATCACTGAAATCAACCCGTTCACCAGGAAAACATACGCTCAGCTACAAATATTCTTGGCAAATTGTTTCCATAAACTTACTGTAGAGACACAGGAGTGACTAGACATGGCTAGAAGAAAAAGGTGTTTGTGGAAATTAGGAATTGTCATTAAGATACATGTTTCATCAGAAGACAACAGATATGACACTCTTCCCTAATGGCCCAGTTGTGGTAAAACAAACAAAAATCTCTAAAGTACTTTGAAGATAGACTGGAGGAGAGAGAAACTAGATTTCTGTTACCACATAACTATACAGAGTGTACAATATCTGTAATCGTTTAACTCATGACATGTATTTTTTTCACCAAGTTCCATCATCACTGAAAGTGAACAAGTAATGAAGTGTCTGCATTTTCCCCTGCATCTACTCAGCTACCATTGAAACAGCCAAGGAGCACACACCTAGCTCCTTTTTGTGTTTCTCAGTGAGATACTGAAAAAGATTTGCTGAATATCTTGGTAGCTGAAACTTGATCCAATATTATCCTTGGCTTCAAATATACTAATTATAGCACTTTATTTATCTTTAGGATATTTTTATAGAGCATAAATATCAAAAAAGTAAAATAAACATGAAATATGCTTTTGAAAGAACATCCCATGCCCCCTAAATTAAGTTAATGAGATTTTTAGCACATGGCCTGAAGAGCCTGTACATCACGCTATCAGTTCTGGAGCTGTACACAGTACAAACTCAGGCAACAGTTACCATATTTAGATGAAAAATAACTTACTGGAGTCATCTTGGCTTCAGAACACAAACGGTAGATCACAGAATTGATAACAGAAATACAGTCTTGCCAGTCTTTTCCATGTTCACACAAATCACAGGTAGGAAAAATTGTTGCCAGGTACTCTGCAAACAACAGAAAGTATTCAAGAAAATTAGAAAAAAAATAACAAACTAACGAAAAAAATGTTTTATTTAAATACTGACTTTTAGATGGTTCCATTGTGTAATGGTGAGCACTCTGGACTCTTAAATACTGACTCTCTCTTTCTACTTCTCATCCTTTTCTCTTATTCTTTCTGAGAGTTTAGAAATTCCAGCCAATGAAGATGCTTTGCTGAATTATTTCCCCTACCATGAGATCCCCTAAAATACTGACATAGGGAGCTAATACTGAGCTCTTGATGCTCTAAAAAAAAAAGTGTGTAGGTCAGGCACAGTGGCTCATGTCTGTAACCCCAGTGTTTTGGGAGGTCAAAGCAGAAGGATCACTTGAGACCAGGAGCTTGAGAACAGTTTGGGCAGCAAAGTGGGACCCCCATCTCTAGAAAAAAAATACAAAACTTAGCTGAGTATGGTGGCATGCACCTGTGGGCCTAGCTACTCAGGAGGCTGGGGAGGAAAGATTGCTTGAGCCCAGGAGTTTGAGGCTTCACCGATCTATGATCACACCACTACACTCCAGCCTGGGCAACAGAGCCAGACCCTGTGTCTAAAAACACATTTTAAGTGTGTAACCAAATGTTGACTCTTTCAGGGTGCTCCAACCATTTAATAACTCAGTGGATAAATCAGAGCTAAAAGGAAACATATCAAGAGAAAATAGTGTTACTGCAAACATGATTACACGAGGGGCTCACTTATCGTGTCTATCTTCCCCACCTCTTCCCTCTGCCTAGAACATCCTCCTGTTCCCTCTACCTAGTGAAGGAATCCAGAATCCAGCTCAAACGTCCTGTCCTCAGCTAAGCCTTCCCCAACTTCCTCAAAGCAGCTGCTCTGAGCTTCCCCAACACTACCACACTGGACTGGGATGCATCTGTTTCTATCAACATGTCCCTTTCTAGACTATGAGCTCCTTGTAGGCAGAGACACTTATTCATTGTAGTATCCTTAGTACCCATGAGTTCTAGGATCTCAATACATAAGTCTGGAAGGCAGGAGGCTAAAAAGGACTAATCATAAAATTTTATTTCTGTGTTGCTAGTCACTAGCACTGACAAGTCTTTTATTCCCCCACCTTTTGGCAGGGGGGAACTTTTTCTTTTTTTTTTTTTTTTTTAGTAGCAAGTTTCAGGACTAAAGAATTGACTTAGTACTAACCATAAATAACTGTAATAGATGATGCTTGTCTTATTCAACTATTCAAGTCAATGGACAAGTTTTATTCTTTGGAAATTGTTACCAGTTACTTATTATTATTATTATTATTATTATTATTAAGATAGAGTCTCCTTCTATTGCCCAGGCTGGAGTGCAGTGGTGCAATCTCGGCTCACTGCAACCTCTGCCTCCTGGGTTCAAGCAATTCTCCTGCCTCAGCCTCCCGAGTAGCTGGGACTACAGGTGCACGCCACCAAGCCCAGCTAGTTTTTTTGCATTTTTTTTTAGTAGATACAGAGTTTCACCATATTGGCTAGGCTGGTCTCGAACTCATGACCTCATGATCCGTCCACCTTGGCCTAGCAAAGTGCTGGGATTACAGGTGTGAGTCACCGCGCCCGGCCCCAGTTACATGCTATTAAGTTGTAAAATCAGGATCAGACAGGTGAAAAAAAATGAATAGTTTTAAGATTTACACAGACTTCATTATAACATTCATTATATGACCAATAACATTCATTACATGACCAAATGATGATTAAAAATAGAATTCCATCATCACTTTACGTACACATACCTCTAATTGCAGCTATTTTGTTTGGGTTGAGGGATCGGTAGTCTTTCAAATGGATATACTCTGAGCTGCTAATCAGGATTTTCTTGGAGAACAAAACATGAACCAAGTAGCAGGCTGCGTGCTTAGGTTTGGTCATATTTTGTGTGACCAGCAAATGAATTTTAAGTACCTTGACACCTCTTTTTGGATCACCAAGATAGCCTTTAAAAATACAGAGAAAAAGGAACATCCTTAGTTTTGTCATGCAAGGGTACCCTGAAAGTACCCAAGAGAATTAAACTGATTTCTTTCTTCTTTTCCTTCAAATAAGGCAAGTGCCGATAAATTGATTTCTAATTCATGAATTTCCACTTGGATGAATTTTTTTCTACGCTTATCTCTTCCTTTTCCTTAAATGGCTCTCTTTGACACCATCTGACAAACTGTCAACAATCTTCACTTCTGCTGGTCTTGAGCTTGCTGTATTGAACTACTCTGTTCGTTAGCTTGAACACACGTCATTGTTAGGCTGCAGGTACATATGTAAACATGTTGCCCTGAGTTCCCATTGCTCCGTTTCACACTCTAAAAGTACACTCTAGAGCCATTCTACTGGGTGAGTGGATGTTCCCTGAAGACAACGTTGAAAGCATGGGTGGGAATCATTAAGAAATTTTTCAAGAGCGGAGATCCAAGATGGCTGATGATTAGCAGCTCGGGCACGTACCTCCCAGTGAAAGCGCAAAGAACGAGAGGACGCCACACTTTCAGACGAATATTAGTTGCTCACGGACCAGGAGATTCCCAGTGGAGGAGCTCCACGGGTCGCCAGGGCGACTCTTGTGGCCGGCGTGGCGGTTTTGCTGGTGCCTTAGCACGCCAGTTCTTGGTGCAGAGTCCGGAGATTCCCGGGCAGAAAAGCACCATCAATCTTAACACCGCTGTTTTGGCCGGCGCAGTGGATTGCTCAGATTTCAGCGCAGGGAATCAACAAGTTGGACGTCAGAGACCCAGTTAGAAAGTCGGTAATTATAAAGACGACAGATGGACAAATATATAATGAAGGGAAGAAACCAGCGTAAAAAGGTAGAGAATACTCAAAATCAGAATGCCTCTCCCTCTACAGGGGATTGCAATTCCTCATCAGTAACGGAACAAGGCTTAATAGATTACACGTGTGTTCCAATAACAGAAGCAGGTTTCAAAACGTGGGTGATAAGAAACTTCTGTGAATTAAAAGAACTTGTTCTAACCCAATGCAAAGAAACTAAGAACCTTGAAAAAAGGTTTGACGAAATGTTAATGAGAATGGACAATTTAGAGAAGAATATAAGTGAATTGATGGAGCTGAAAAACACAACACGAGAACTTCGCGAAGCATGCACAAGTTTAAACAGTCGAATTGATCAAGCAGAAGGAAGGCTATCAGAAGTCGAGGACCAGCTCAGTGAAATGAAACGAGAAGACAAGAATGCAGAAAAAAGGATGAAAAGGAATGAGCAAAGTCTCCAGGAAATATGGGACTATGTGAAAAGACCTAATTTACGTTTGATAGGTGTACCTGAATGTGATGAAGAGAATGAATCCAAGTTGGAAAATACTCTTCAGGATATCATTCAGGAAAATTTTCCCAACCTGGCAAGGCAGGGTAATATTCAACTCCAGGTAATACAGAGAACACCACAAAGATATTCTTCAAGAAGACCAACCCCAAGGCACATAATTGCCAGATTTATTAGGGTTGAAAAGAAGGAGAAAATACTAAGGGCAGCCAGAGAGAAAGGTCAGGTTACCCATAAAGGGAAACCTATCAGACTTACAGCAGATCTCTCAGCAGAAACCCTACAAGCCAGAAAAGAGTGGGGACCAATATTTAACATCCTTAAAGAAAAGAACTTTCAACCCAGAATTTCCTATCCAGCCAAACTAAGCTTTATGAGCGAAGGAAAAATTAAATCTTTTGCAAACAAACAAGTACTTAGAGAGTTCACCACCACCAGGCCTGCTTTACAAGAGCTTCTGAAAGAAGCACTATACATATAAAGGAACAACCAATATCAGCCTTTCCAAAAATATATCAAAAAGCAAAAAACTTTAACACAATAAAAAATTTACATCAACTAATGGGCAAAACAGCCAGCTAGCATCAAACGCCGGTATTAAACTTATATATATTTTAATTGGATAAAAAGCCAAAACCCATCAGTATGCTGCATCCGGGCCCATCTTACATGCAACAATACACAAAGACTCAGAGAGAAGGAGGAAGATTTACCAATCAAACAGAGAGTAAAAATAAACTAATAAACAAAAAGCAGGAGATGCAATTCTCGCCTCTGATAAAGTAGACTTTAAAGCAACAAAGATCAAAAGAGGCGAGGAATGACATTACATAATGGCAAAAGGATCAATGCAACAAGAAGAGCTAACGATTCTATAGATCAACGAGATAGAAAATTAACAAGGATATTCAGAACTTGAACTCAGACCCGGAACAAGTAAACTTAATAAACATTTATAGAACTCTCCACTTCAAATACACAAAACATACATTACCACCTCACACCTATTCCAAAGGTGACTATATAATTGGAAGTAAATCACTCCTCAGTAATCGCATAGCATTTCATAGGTTTAAATTAAATATTGGTTGGCTGTTTGTTTGTTATCTTCTTCCCTTATTCCTTCCTGACTATATCATTAAGTATAATTATCAGTATAAAAGAGGTTTTCAATACCCATTACTAAACTGCATTCTAGCCTGGGCAAGAAAGCAATACTCCCATTCTCTCTCCCTCTTTCTTTTCCTTCTCCCTCCTCCCCATTCTCTCTCTCTCTTTCTCTTCCTTTTTCCTCCTTCCTATTCTCTCTCTCTCTTTCTCTTTAAAAAAAAAAAAAAAAGAAAGAAAAATACTGGAATACACATATTGAAGTAAAAAAAAAAGATGAAAAACAGCATTATTTATTTAATTCTGAGAGGCTGATTATTTACTCTGTGAATCAATTCGTTTATTTGTTTTTCTTTTCTATAATCAAAAAAAAAAAAAGAAATTTTTCAAAATGCTAGCGTTTACAAGTACTTCCTGTATATCAGGCATGTGCTAAGTATTTTACATCTATGCACTAGCTAAGTTTCATCATTCTAACAACTCTATCATTATTCCCATCCCATTATTTCCAAATGAGGAGACTGAGGCCCAGAAAAGATAAGTTATTTGAAAAAGTCACACTGCTAGTTACATAACCAGTTTTACAATCTGTTTATGAGTCAGCTGCTCTAAACCATGAATCTTCTACTAACATCTTCCATTCTTTATCCTGTTTTTTTAAAGACAAATTGAAGTCATACATCAGGCATAGTTTAAATCCTGCTTTTTCAGTTAACACTATATTTTGAGCATTTCTCTGTTTTCACCTTTTTTTTAAAGTCTGCATTCCTGTCATCATGATTTTCCTCACAAGTGACGTTTATGTTGTACTTACATCCCAAGCATTAAGAGCTTTAAATGCATTGTCCCACTTGGTCCTCATAATTCTATGAAGTAGAAACTATTATTTTTGTCACTTCACTAGAAGAAACTAATATTTAGGTTAGGAAAGTGGCTGAGGGTCATAAGGTTAGTAAGACACAGAGCTGGGATTTGAAGTCAAGCAGGCAGACGTGAGAGCTCATGCCCTCAACCATTAGGCTTTACTGTCTCATATGCTGTGGATATACCAGAAGTCAAGTGATTGATTTTCTATCATAATTTATTTTTTTGTTTCTAATTTTTCCCAATGATTCTGTGAAGGACATTCTTGTAACAAAATTTTCATGTAATTTTTTTATTACATTTTCAGATAGAAGTGAGATTACAGAGTCAACTGGCAAAAATGTTTTTATGCATTTTTCTAAAAACTATCTTTCAGAAAGTTTGCACCAATGTATACTTCTAACAATGTATCAGAGTGCCCATTTTAATACAGAGATACAACTTTTTATTTCTGGTTTTGTTTTTTTAGCTGGAGTACGGTGGCATGATCATAGCTCACTATAGCCTCAACCTTCTGGGCTCAAGTGATCCTCCCACCTCAGCCTCCCAAGTAGCTGGGATTAAAGGCACATGCCACCATGCCTGGCTAACTTTTTGTATTTTTTTGTAGAGATGGGGTTTTGCTATGTTGCCCAGGCTGGTCTCAAACTCCTGCGATTTGCACACCTCAGCCTCCCAGATTGCTGGGATTAACAAGCCTGAGCCACCATGCCTGGCTGAGACCACAATTTTTTGAAATGTCTTCTAGTTTGAGTAACAAAATAATTTAAAGGAATAAGCTCTCCTCTAGGAAGGGAGTCAACAAACTACAGTCCACTGGTCCATCCCCCCACCGATCTGTGTGAAAGGTATGCTGGCCCATGGCCATTCCTATTCATTTGCCTATGGGATGAGGCTATTTTTATGTTACAACAGCAGAGGTGGGTATTTGTGACAGACAATACTATCTAGTCCTTCACAGAAAAGGTCTCCTGACCCCTGTTCTGTTCTTGTTATTTCATTAACAAGAAATAAGCTGCTTAGAAGTTGAGACAAAAATGAACTGACTATAAAATATTTGGAATGGTTACCCTCAGAAGCCACAGAGCTTGGGGGCCCCTCATCTCTGCCACTGTGGCTTGGCAGGCAGTACAGTGGACTGGTAAGAAACATGAGCTTTAGGCCAGGCACGGTGGCTCACGCTTGTAATCCTAGCACCTTGGGAGGCTGAGGCAAGCAGATCACTTGAGGCTAGGCATTCGAGGATAGCCTGGCCAGAATGGCAAAACCCCATCTCTACTGAAAATTCAAAAATTAGCTGGGCATGGTGGTGCATGCTTGTAACTCCAGCTACTTGGGAGGCTAAGGCAGGAGAATCGCTTGAACCTGGGAGGCAGAGGTTGCAGTGAGCCAAGATCATGCCACTGCACTCCAGGCTAGGCAACAGAACAAGACTCCACCTCAAAAAAAAAAAAGAAAAGAAAAGGAAACATGAGTTTTAAAGTCAGAGAAAGCTAGGGCAGAGCTCCAGAAGTCCTACTCACAAGCTCTGTGACCTTGGGGATGGGAGTAATAAAAGTGTCAACACCATAGAGTCATTATGGGTATAAGTGGAGAAGAGGTATGCCAGTTGTTCAGCACAGTGCCTTGCATGTAATACACTTTTAATAAACATTAGTCATCATTCTGAGTATCACCTCAAACCTGTCCTCAAAATAGGAAACACACAACTTCTACTGTCTTGCATCAAGGAAGTGGAAGAATGTAGCTCAAATAGTGGCACTTATAATATGTGTCATTTCAAACTCACCATACTTGGGAAGGATACAGACAGATGATGAAGAAGAATCCTCGCCACTGTCACTGTCCAATAAAGTTGAGCAATCCATTGTGTTCAGGCTGTTTTCCACGCCAGGGTCTACTTTTACCAAAACGTCTAGAGGTAACAGTACTGAAAGAAAAGAACTCTCAACTGAGAACTCTATATCCAGCAAAACTGTTTTTCAGGTACAGAGGGGAAATACACTCTCAGACAAAAAAAACTAAAAATATTTGTTGCCAGCAGACCTACTCTTTATTTTTTTTAGACTCTGTTGCCCAGGCTGGAGTGCAACAGCATGATCCTCTGCAACTTCCACCCTCTAGGTTCAAGCAATTCTCGTGCCTCAGTCTTCTGAGTCACCAGAACTACAGGTGCCCACCACCACACTTGGCTAATTTTTGTAATTTTAGTAGACATGGGGTTTTGACATGTTGGCCAGGCTGGTCTTGAACTTCTGACCTCAAGTGATCCACCTGCTTCAGCCTCCCAAAGTGCTGGAGATCTACTCTTAAAGAATGGCTAAAGGAAGATCTTCAAACAAAAAGGTTATGATGATAGAAGGAATAGTGACAATCAGACAGGAAGAAAGAATAGAAAAATGCATGTGGAGAAATAAGCATGTGGAGAAATGGAACAGCCACACTGGAAAACAATTACTACATTTGTAATTATAATTACTATTATTGTAATTATTTTTATAATTTAAAATATGGTAATTAATTGTAGTTTTTTTAAAGAAACTGCCAAACTGTCAATCTTATTTCTGAGTTAAGCACTTAAGAGTGAAATTGATGGAAATTCCACTCTTAGGCATTTAACCCAGAGAAATAAGAGTTCATGTTGACACAAAAACATGTACATGAGTATCCTCAGCAGCTTTATTTGTGATAGCCAAAAACCTGAAAACAGCCCAAGTGTCCTTCAATAGGTGAATGGTTAAAGAAACTGTGGTAAATCCCTACCACAGAACACTAGTGAGCAATAGAAATGAAGAATAGAAAGAGCAGAAAGACGGGCAATACAAAACCATCATGAGTTCTCTAAATCATATGGAATGACTGAAACAAAAATGAAAACACCATCTGATACCTATGACAATGATATTTAAAGGTGGGGAGAGCAAAGGAACCTAAGTGGAATTAAAGTTTAAACACTTCATTCTAAGTGGTAAAATGTTGATTCCAAAAGGCAGTGATAAGTCACATATGTATACAGTAACACTCAGAGCAGCTACTAGGAAAACTGCACAAAGCAATATACTCAAAAACAAACAAATCAAGATGGAATACTTAAATTGTTCAAGTAACTCACAGGAAAGCAAGAAAAAGAAAAGGAGAATGAGAAACAGAGAAAAGAAATAGAAAAATAATAAAATAGAAGGTTTAAACCCTGTATCAATAATTACCTTAAATACAAATGATCTAAACGCACCAATTAAGTAGCAGCAATTGGCAAAGTAGATAAAAAACAAGACCCTCGATTGTCAGGTAGTGTTAATGAAAACAAAACAAAAAAAAGACCCAACTATATGCTCTTTATGAGAAACTCTACAAATTCAATAACCTAAGTAGGTTAAAAGTAAAAGAATGAAAAATATATACCATGTGATATGGTTTGGATTTGTATCCCTGCCTAAACCTCATGTTAAATTGGAGGAGGGGCCTGGTGGGAGGTAACTGGATAATGTGGGCAGATTTCCCCCTTGCTGTTCTCATGAGACTGCGTGAGTTCTCTCGAGATCTGATGGTTTAAAAGTGTGTGGTACTTCCCCATTTGCTCGCTCTCTCTCTCTCGCTCTCTCTCTCTCTCTCTCGCTCTCTCTCTCTCTCTCTCTCCTGCTACCATGTGAAGAAGGTGCTTGCTTCCCCTTCACCTTCCGCCATGACTGTAAATTTCCTGAGGTCTCTCAGTCATGCTTCCTGTTAAGGTTGTGGAACTGTGAGTCAATTAAACATCTTTTCTTCGTAAATTACCCAGTCTCAGGTACTTCTTTATAGCAGTGTGAAAATGGACTAATGCACCATGCAAAATTAATCCAAAAAAAAGAAAGCAGAGTGGCTATATTGATATCAGAGAAAATAAACAGACTTCAGAGCAAAGAAAGTTACTGAGACAAATAAGAACACTACATAACAATAAAAGGATTAACCCCCAGGAAAATATAATGATCCTCAATATGTTGACACCAATCAAAAGTGTCTCAAAATATATAAAGCAAAAACTTGAAAGAGTAGAAAGAAAAAATAGACAAATCCACAATTATATTGAGGACCTCAACACCCACCTCTCAGCAACTGACAGAATAACCAGACAGAGGCCGGGCACAGGGGGCTCGTGCCTATAATCGCAGCACTTTGGGAGGCTGAGATGGGCAGATCACCTGAGGTCAGGAGTTGGAGACCAGCCTGGCCAACATGGTGAAACCCCATCTCTACTAAAAATACAAAAATTAGCAAGGCATGGTGGTGCATGCCTGTAGTCCCAGCTACTCAGGAGGCTGAGGCCCCAGAATCACTTGAATCTACGAGGCAGAGGTTGCAGTGAGCCAAGATCACGCCAATGCACTCCAGCCTGGGTGACAGAGCGAGACTCTGTCTCAAAAAAAAAAAAAAAAAGAACAACCAGACAGAAAACCAGCAAGGACAAAGAAGACCTGAATAACATACAACCAACCAACAGGATTTTCATTATAGAACATTCCAGCTAGTAAAAGCATAATACACATTTTTTTTCAAATGCCTATGGAACATTCACCAAGACAGACCACATCCTGAGCCAGAGGAAAAAACCTCAATAAATCTAAAAGAATTGAAATCATATAGAGTATATTTTCTGACCACAGTGGAACCAAACTAGAAATCAATAACAGACAGGAGAAAAATCTATAAACACTTGGAAATTAAACAGCAAACTCCTAAATAATCCATGTGTCAAAGAGAAGTCTCCAAGGAAATTTAAAAATACACAGGGCACGGCTCAGGAGCAAGATGGCCTAATAGAAGCCTCCACTGATTGTTCTCCCCACAAGAGCACCAAATTTAACAACTATCTACAAAAAAAAGTACCTCAGTAAGAACCAAAATCATCTTATGTCTCTGCTCAGCCACAGTGGGATAAGGCACCAAGTGGACTCTTGGGGGTCCCTGATTCCAGGCCTTGGCTCTTAGATGGCTTTTCTGGCCCTGCCCTGGGCCAGAGGGGAACCCACTGCCCTGAAGGGTGAGTCCCAGGCCTGGCAGCATTCATCACAAGCTGAGCGAACAGCAGTGGTGGCCTGGCAGTACCCGTCATGGGCCCATGGCAGTGGTGGTCACAAGGAGAGACTTCTCTGCTTGTAGAAAGGGGAGGGAAGAGTAGGAAGGACTTTGTCTTATGGCTTGGGTGCCATCTCAGCCACAGTAGAACAGAGTACCGGGTAGATTCCTAAGGTCTGCAGCTCCAGGCCTTGGTTTCTGATTGGCACCTCTGGACCCACCCAGGGATAGGAGGAATTCACTGCCCTGAAGGGAAGGACACAAGCCTGACCGGCTTTACCACCTACTGATTGTAGAGACCGAGGACCTTGAGCAAACATAAGCTGTAGCCAGGTAGTGGTTACCGCAAGCCTCAGGCAAGACTCAGGGCTCTACTGGTTTCAGGTCTGACCCAGAACCGTTCCAGCGGTGGTGGCCACAGGGGTGTTTGTGTCACCCTTCCCCCAGCTCCAGGCAGCTCAGCATAGAGAGAGACTTCTTTGTTTGGGAGAATGTAAAGGAAGAGGCTGGGCACAGTGGCTCACTCCCAGCACTTTGGGAGGCTGAGGTGGGCAGACCACCTAAAGTCAGGAGTTCCAGACCAGCCTGGCCAACATGGTGAAGTCCTGTCTTTACTAAAGATACAAAAATTAGCCAGGCATAGTGATGCACATCTGTAATCTCAGCTACCTGGGAGGCTGAGGCAAGAGAACTGCTTGAACCCAGGAGGTGGAGATTGCAGTGAGCTGAGATCACACCACTGTACTCCAGCCTGGGTGACAGAGTGAGACTCTGTCTCAAAAAAAAGCACAAGAGTCTGTGCCTGGTAATCCAGAGAATTCTTCTGGATCTTAACCAAGATCACCAAGGTGGCACCTCTACAAGTCTTCAAGAGCCATTGGGTTACTGGGCTTGGGGTGCCCCCTGATGCAGATACAGCTTCAGTGACCAAAAACTTAGATCACAACACCCAAGTCCCTTTGAATACCTGGAAAGCCTTTCCAAGAAGGATGGCACAAGTAAACCCAGACTGCAAAGACAACAATAAACATCTAACTCTTCAATGCCCAGACGGATGAATATCCACAAGCATCAACTCCATCCAGGAACACATGACCTCACCAAACAAATGAAATGAGGCACCAGGGACCAATCCCAGAGAAACAGAGATATCTGACCTTTCCAACACAGAATTCAAAATAGCTGTTTTGAGGAAACTCAAAGAAATTCAAGATAACACAGAGAAGGAATTCAGAATTCTATCAGATTTTTACAAAGAGACTGAAATAAAAAGTATCAAGCAGAAATTCTGAAGTTGAAAAATGTGGTTGACATGCTGAAGAATGCATCAGGGTCTCTTACTAGCAGAACTGGTCAAGCAGAAGAAAGAATTAGTGAGCTTGAAGACAAGCTATTTGAAAACACAAAGAAGACAAAAGAAAAAAGAATAAAGTATGTCTACAAGATCTAGAAAACAGCCTCAAAAAGGCAAATATAAGAGTTATTGGCCTTAAAGAGGACATAGAGAGAGAGATGGGGTAGAATATTTATTCAAAAAGATTGGCTGGGCCAGGCATGGTGGCTCATGCCTGTAATCCCAGCACTTTGGGAGGCTGAGGTGGGCAGATCATCTGAGGTCAGGAGTTCAAGACCACTCTGGCGAACATAGTGAAACCCCATCTCTACTAAAAATACAGAAATTAGCCAGGCATGGTGGCAGGTGCCTATAGTCCCAGCTACTCAGGAGGCTGAGGCAGGAGAATCGCTTGAACCCGGGAGTGGATGTTGCAGTGAGCCAAGATTGTGCCACTGCACTCCAGCCTAGGCAACAGAGTGAGACTCTGTCTCAAAAAAAAAAAAAAAAAGATTGGATGGGCGGCAGTGGCTCATGCCTATAATCCTAGCACTTCAGAAGGCCGAGGTGGACAGATTACCTGAGCTCAGGAGTTCAAGACCAGCCTGGGCAACATGGCGAAACCCTGTTTCTACTAAAAATACAAAAAATTAGCCAAGTGTGGTGGCGTGTGCCTGTAATCCCAGCTACTTGGGAGGCTGAGGCATGAGAATAACGTGAACCCAGGAGGCAGAGGTTGCAGTGAGCTGAGGTCACACCACTGCACTCCAACCTAGGCGACAGAGCAAGACTCTATCAAAAAATTTAAAAAAAAGATAATAACAGAGAACTTTCCAAACCTAGAGAAAGATACCAATATCCAAGTACAAGGTTATAGAACACCAAGCAGATTTCACAAAGAAGACTACCTCAAGACATTTAACAATCATACTCTCAAAGGTCAAGGATTACAAAAGGATTCTAAAAGCAGCAAGAGAAAAGAAACAAACAACATACAAAGACCTCCAATATGAGTAGCAACAGACTTTTCAGTGGAAATCTTACAGGCCAGAAGAGTGTGCCATGACATATTTAAAGTGCTGAAGGAAAAAATTTTTATCCTAGATTAGTATATCTGGTAAAAATATCCTTCAAACATGAAGAAGAAATAAAGACTTCCCAGACAAACAAAAGCTGACAGATTTCATCAACACCAGACCTATCCTATAAAAAATGCCAAAGGGAGTTCTTCAATCTGAAAGAAGACATTAATTACCAATAATAAATCATCTGAAGGTATAAAATTCACTGGTAATAACAATACATACAGTATTAAAACTCTGTAATTGCGGTGTGTAAAATACTCTTAAGTAGAAAGACTAAATGATGAACCAATCAAAAATAATAACAACAACTTTTCAAAACATAGACAGTACAGGCCGGGAGTGGTGGTTGACATTTGTAATCCCAACACTTTGGGAGGCTGAGGTGGGCAGATCACCTGAGGTCAGGAGTTTGAGACCAGCCTGGCCAACATGGTGAAACCCCGACTCAACTAAAAATACAAAAATTAGCCAGGCATGGTGGTGGGCACTGGTAATCCCAGCTACTTAGGAGGCTAGGGCAGGAGAATTGCTTGAACCCAGGAGGCAGAGGTTGCAGTAAGCCGAAATCACGCCATTGCACTCCACCCTGGGTGAAAAGAGCGAAACTCCGCCAAGAAAAAAAAAACATAGTACAATAAGACATAATAAGTTGTCATTAGTTTAAAATAATGGGTTATAAGACAGTATTTGCAAACCTCATGGTAACCTCAAAGCAAAAAAACATACGATGGGGCTGGGCATGGTGGCTCATGCCTGTAATTCCAGCACTTTGGGAGGCCGAGCTGGGAGGATCACTTGAGCCCAGAAATTCAAGAAAAGTTCAGCCTTGGAAACATGGCAAAACCCCACCTCTACAAAAAATACAAAAAATTATCTGGGTGTGGTGGCATGTGCCTGTAGTCCAAGCTATCTGGGAGGCTGAGGTGGGAAGATCACTTGAGCCTGGGAAGTCAAGGGTGCGGTGAACCAAGATCATGCCACTGCACTCCAGCCTGGGCAACAGAGCAAGACCCTGTTTAAAAAAAAAAAAAGATACAATGGATACACAACAAATAAAAAGCAAGAAATTAAATCATGCCACCAGAAAAAATTACCTTCACTAAAAGGAAGACAGGAAGGAAGGAAAGAAGGAAGAGAAGACCAAAAAACAACCAGAAAACAAATAACAAAATGGCAGGAATAAGTCCCAACTTATCAATAAAATAATTGAATGTAAATGGACTAAACTCTCCAATCAAAAGGTAGAGTGGCTGAATGGATAAAAAAGCAAGAAACAATGATCTATAGTGTACAAGATGCACACTTCATCTGTAAAGATACACTGAAAATAAAGGGATGGAAAAAGATATTCCATGCCAATGGAAACCAAAAAAGAGTAGGAGTAGCTGTACTTATATCAAACAAAATAGATTTCATAACAAAAACTATAAGAAGAGACAAAGGAGACCATTACACAATGATAAAGGGGTCAATTTAACAGAAGGATATAACAGTTGTAAATCTCTATGCACCCAACACTGGTGTACCCACATATATAAAGTAAATATTATTAGAACTAAAGAGAGACACA